>NC_092354.1:83464092-83838082 GCF_963676685.1 Mytilus edulis | reverse complement strand
TTGTAGAACTGAGTCATTGTCATATGTAGGGTTGTTGAATTTGTATACATAGTTTTCAATTGTTGACTGGTGACTCTTTATTGTATGATTGTGGTTTATAACTGGCAGTACCTGCGTACTGTCAAGTGTTTGATTATGTACTATATATACACATGGAAAAAAGTATTGCAACACCAAATTGAAATTGAAATTAAAAAAACACTCTTTATTTTTTAGTGATATAATTTGTTAAAATAGAACGAGTTAAACATTATTTAAATATCACCTGAGTTTGATCAATAATTATCGACTCGATGAGTTCTTATCTGCCCATGCAGCTACTGTACCCGTAAACAGTAAAACATGTGTTTTGATCCTCATTGTTTTCAACACTTTAAATAACCAAGTTTATAAAGTTATGTGATTGACACATTGTAATGAGTCCTCCACAACTCTTAACCGCAGCAAGATGGCAGATTATCAGTATGAGAGAAGCAGGAATGTCGCTGTGACAACCGCACGTATTGTTGGTCATCCCCATTCCACTTTTAGTCGTTTTTAGAATAAAAATCGGGCAATAAACGATGTTAAAGACTATCCGAGATCAAAAAGATCCCCTATGCCATCTGCTAGGGAAAATCAAGCATAATGAAGCTTGGTCAGAAAGAAACCCATTGCATACAATACAATCCTAAAAAGAGAGTGGTGGGCATACAGGAGCCTTTTAACACAAATTGTTCGAGATCGACTCATCGCTACTGGTTATTATGTAATAAGACCTTTTCGGGGACCTTTGCTTACGAACAGACACACAGTTGTCCGTATCCAATGTAATGCAGAGCTCGCCTAAGTTGGAAATTAGCATCGTGTAGGAAGATCCATTGTTCCAATTGAATTCGGTTTATCTTCCTTGGCCCGATCGTAGCCCGGATTTGAACCATATCGAGCATATATGGGACACTATTGGGCGTAATGTCGGCGAAAGGACACCCCAGTACAAACACGTGCTGCAATAAACAATGCCCTTCATCAGAAATGGTTGCTGCTACCTTAGCAACACATTAGTCGATTTATGGCAGGAATGAGAAGACGTTAAGTGGCGATTAACCGTTTGAATGGAGGCTGCGCACAAAGTACTAATTCTTTGGCGTATAACGATCAACCATGATATGAACCATCATTTTAAGATAAACTTTGAAATGTCTGACATTGTAAAGTTCGACTACAGTAAAAGTTGTAAAATGCAGTTTTTTGTACAAAAAACACTTCATTTTGTTTTTTAAATTGTGGTTAGATAAATCATTTTTTTTCAAACTTTTTTTGTTCGTTAAAATGCCAATGTAATCATAAACTATGTTCAATATCATTTTACAAATATTTTATCATATTCCATCCAAAATAAAAGGCTGATTTTTCAAGTTTTAAAAAATCAAGGTGTTGCAATACTTTTTTCCATGTGTATATATATATATAAATCATTAGACTGACTTGCTTTGTTTTTACATGAAATGTCATGACATGCCATTTCAATGATGTGTTATTTTTTGCTTATAATGACTTCCATGTGCTGAAATTTGAATTTTTAAATCGGTATATGAAATATTTGATATTAGTGTCTATAGTGTTTTAAATGTTGATTGCTTGTTTGTTGTGTCTGTGTCTTTTATGTATCGGATTAATTACCATGTAACTCAGGTGTTTTGTATTTTTGCAATAGTGATGCTGTTTGTTGTTGTCGGTATGAGTATGATTAGTAACTTTAGAAAGGGCATGACGGTGTAAATAGTGTAAGACTGCTGCTCATAAACATTACCATATGTTTGTTTGCCATCAGTCGCCGTCATTTGTTAAGTCCGATTCTACATATTGATATTGATATTGATCAGAAATATCAACCACAACTAAACAAAATTCACAAGGAACGCACAATGATACCTTTTTTTTCTTCAAACCACTGTGATGAATATTCATCATTTAACTGATCACTTAGTTTATAATGTTAAATTTTACCTTTGTTGAAATAATATAAGGACTGATGCCTTCTTCTTCTATCAACCATTTAGTGATATGTAGTTGTCCATTCTTAGCAGCAGCTAATAAAGCTGTTCCTGCTTTCTGTAATAATACTCAAATGATTAACGTAAAGCTATTACTTGGGGAGTGTTGTGTAAAATAATATATAGATTACAATACAGTTGGGTGCAGACCAGGCATAACATAAAATAAATGCAGTATGTACACATAATATTTTGGACTCCAATTTTCGCATTAACTAGTCAACGTGCGATTAATAGAATTGCGTTAACCCGGTCAAAATGGAAACTGTTAACGTCTACTCGAGTTGATGCGCTTTAGTCAGTAGTGAACGGACGTTTAATAGAATTGTGTTAACCCGGTCAAAACGGAAACTGTTCTGCCATGGCGTTGTCAGTTTGTTTTAGATTTATGAGTTTGACTGTCCCTTTGGTATCTTTCGCCCTCTTTTACGCAAGTGAAAGCGCTTTAGTCAGTAGTGAACGAGCGTTCAATAGAATTGCGTTAACCCGGTCAAAAATGGAAACTGTTAAAGTCTACTCGAATTAAAGCGCTTTAATCAGAAGTGAACGAACGTTTAATAGAATTGCGTTAACCGGGTCAAAATGGAAAATATTTACGTCTACTCGAGCTAAAGCGCTTTAGTCAGTAGTGAACGGACGCTTAATATAATTGAGTTAATCCGGTCAAGAAGGAAACTGTTAACGTCTACTCAAGATAAAGCACTTAGTCAGAAGTGAACGGACGTTTAATAGAATTGCGTTAACCCGGTCAAAACGGAAACTGTTAACGTCTCCTCGAATTTAAGTGCTTTAGTCAGTAGTGAACGGACGTTCAATTTAATAAAGTTAACCCGGTCAAAATGGAAACTGTTAACGTCTACTCGAGTTAAAGCGCTTTAGTCAAGAGTGAACGGACGTTTAATACAATTGCGTTAACCCGGTCAAAATGGAAAGTGTTAACGTCTACTCGAGGTAAAGCACTTTAGTCAGTATTGAACGGTCGTTAAATACGATTGCGTTTACCCGGTCAAAACGGAAACTGTTAACGTCTACTCGAGTTAATGCGCTTTAGTCAGTTGTGAACGGACGTTTAAAACAATTGCGTTAACCCGATCAAAATGGAAACTGTTTACGTCTACTCGAGTTAAAGCACTTTAGTGAACGAACGTTTAATACAATTGCGTTAACCCGGTCAACACGGAAACTGTTAACGTCTACTCGAGTTAAAGTGCTTTAGTCAGAACTGAACGAACGTTTATTACAATTGCGTTAACCCGGTCAAAATGGAAACTGTTAACGTCTACTCGCGTTAAAGCTCTTAAGTAAGAACTGAACGGACGTTAAATACAATTGCGTTAACCCGGTCAAAACGGAAACTGTTTAAGTCTACTCGAGTTAAAGCGTTTTAGTCAGTATTGAACGGACGGTTAATAAAATTGCGTTAGACTGGTCAAAATGGAAACTGTTAACGTCTACTCGAGTTAATGCGCTTTAGTCAGAACTGAACGGACGTTTAATACAATTGCGTTAACCCGGTCAAAACTGAAACTGTTAAAGTCTACTCGAGTTAAAGCGCTTTAGTCAGTATTGAACGGACGCTTAATAAAATTGCGTTAGACTGGTCAAAATGGAAACTGCTAACGTCTACTCGAGTTAAAGTGCTTTAGTCAGTAGTGAACGGACGTTTAATACAAACGCGTTAACCCAGTCAAAACAGAAACTGTTAACGTCTACTCGAGTTAAAGTGCTTTAGTCAGAAGTGAACGGACGTTTAATAGAATTGAGTTAACCCGTTCAAAATTGAAACTGTTAACGTGTACTCTAGTTAAAGCGCTTTAACCAGTAGGGAACGGACGTTTTATAGAATTGCGTTAACCCGGTCAAAATGGAAACTGTTAACGTCTACTTGAGATAAAGCGCTTAAGTCAGTAGTGAACGGACGTTTAATACAGATTTAAGAACAAATATTATTTTTTTCACATCTTATTTTAGGTTGGTAATCAAACCTCTCGATACAGAAAAGGGATTGAAAATGAGTCTGGTTAATAAATGATTAAATTGACAATGATAGATATTTTATGATCTTGTAAAAATCTACAAATGAATAACAGGAAAAGTAGTCCTTAATTTTAAATAAAAATTATATGATCTGCCATTAAAAGTATAGAATGCTATTATACAATTGATCCAATATGGATAACTCACATATTTTTTTTTATTTTTTTTACCCTTTCAATGTTATTAAGTTTGTCAAATGAAGAACTAACTACATGTATATGTATTTGTCTTGATATCACCAATGAACTAAGGACGATGTACCGTAATTATACCATACATTAAATTTATATGTAGTTTACCAGGATACACATTACAGAGAAAAAAACACAGAAAGAATGTATTATATGAAAGACGTTCTACATTCATACAATTTTTGTATCAGGCTTTATCGAAAAATCTAACGAATATAATTCTTGTTAGGCGACTGCTTGCTACCTTTCCAATTTTCAGATACCAAAGCAGACATTTAGTTTAGTAAAGAAGATAATATTAAAGGTAATTGGTAACTTTATATGATTTAATGATAGTCCTATTTTAGTGAATGTTAAGTGTCAATACCAAAAGAGATATGTTAGTGCCAATTTTGGTCATCCTTGTCCATCTTTTTTTTTCAAATTTCCATTTTCTATTGCCCTGATTCTTTTGATTTCGGTGCATTTAAAGGTGCATAAGTTTACAAATTGACTTACATAACTTTTTTAAGGATATGAAGACAGGAACTTTACACCAATTTCAATTGTAACTTTATGACCGCCCTTGGTACCTTCAAACCCTCTTTAAGCTGATATCTCGGTTAGTCAATTTATGCAAACTATTTTTAAACTAAAAATAACGATAACATACACTTCAGATAGTCCATCATGTATTTAAACTTGGATCAGAAATATTTAGAAAAAGAATGACTGTTTAATAAACTTTATTTATTAGAAATATTTATGTATGTATATGTTCACTTTTCTTTTATATTTTTTCGCCCCTAACAACACTAATCGTGACGTCAATTGTATGAACCAAGCTGTGTACAGTACTATTAAATGTACTTTTATAGCTGACTATACGGTATGGGCTTTGCTCATTGTTGAAGGCCGTACGGTTACCTATAGTTGTTAATGTTTGTGTCATTTTGGTCTTTTGTGAATAGTTGCCTCATTGGCAATCATTCTACATCTTCTTTTTTATATTCTCTTTTTTATAATTTTCCAATTGACGAAATTCAACGGTAATCATAACATCGTACGCTTTTGAAATAAAAACAACTTTCAGAAAAAGTTCATTTGAAGGTACCAAGACGTTGTTGATAAATATTCCGTATCAACTTCACAAATATAACACGATTGTCTTGAAGTATATATGATAGACACTGACGTTGTTTATCATCTTAATAACATGTATAAGAGGGACGAAAGATACCAAAGGGACAGTCAAACTCATAAATCTAAACTGACAACGCCATGGCTAAATAATATAATTCTAGTATAATTCTTTTTCCTTGTGAATATTTCGTTTTATGTTTATGATATCGTTTTTGTAATATTCATTTGACGTTGCTTAGTACTTATACATTTTTCATGTTTGAATTAACTATATAACTGATTGCTTTTTCCGTAATAGATTATATTGAAACCGCTTGTACCACTAATATTTAAATACTTCCACTCGTCTTGAACACGTAAGAAATATTTACTACTACGTTAAACAACAATGTTCATTTCTGTTTTTTGTGTCATGCATATTTTTAGTTTTTAGAGGGAATCGGGTTGCGTAGACTTTAGATTTAGATATTGTGTCCTCTGTCCTATTGCATGTCTGTTTGTCACTTTATTTTTAGCCATCGCGTTGTCAGTTTATTTTCAATCTAATCTAGGAGTTTGACTGTCCCTCTGGTATCGTTCGTCCATCTTTTATTCAGCAGTACTACATAAGCGATCAGAGTCATATGTCTTGGCGTCAGCATGTTGTAAGACGTTCTAACAATACAAGTATTGATTATTATGAAATGGGCCATGCTGTTTTTGCCCTTGGTCTGCATGGAAAGGCAGTTACGGTGTTTTTGGTTAGAATAGAATGAACTGGCATGACTGTGTCTTTGTATTCAAAGATAATGGCCTTATTGATTATTTGAAATAACATATTTTTTCATAGAGTTATAAAGTAAACACTGGTTTTAATGTCGAGGAACAGTAAATAGGCTAGTTTACAGATTTTGATAAAATTTTGCAAATAACTTGGACTCCCTGGATATTATCTGAAAATCGGAAAAAATAATAATTTTATCCCTTTTTTTCCTTAAATATAACTGATTTGATCCTTTCAAAATGAGGTGACCACTTGTATATGATGTATATATATGAAAAGGGGACGAACGATACCAGAGGGACAGTCAAACTTATCAATCGAAAAATAAACTGACAACGCCATGGCTAAAAATGAAAAAGACAAACAGACAAACAATAGTACACATGAAAAAACATAGAAAACTAAAGAATAAGCAACACGAACCCCAGCAGAGACAAAAAAAAATATTCATACGTTTACCATCATAGTATTTTAGATTTCAATAGACCTATTTTTCTTTAAAAAAAAACTTTATGGTGTTGATAAATACCTATCCGTTAGTTTGATTTTCATATACAGTTCAACGAGCCAAATGTGTATTCACTTTGAAGAATATTTGTGACTTGGCCCATTTACTGTAACTTGAGTATGCCGGAAGAGACAGAAAGTCGCAGTAGGCAATACATAGGGTTTCTATCCGGCAACGCAAATGTAAACTATTTGTATAAAGCTTTATCTTTCAGAAGGAAAATATAGACATTGGTCAGTCATAAAGGTTAAAGTTGAATAATAATATATGGTGTTTGTAATGTTTATAAGAGAAATAAATCAGTCTGGTAGGTTTCATTTGACCGTACCCTTATTTTTGTTGATCTTTAAAATGTTGTGAGACTTGTTGTTAAACCTTTATCTTTTAGATTTTCAACATTAATTCAATAGTTGTTAAAATGAGACATTGTAGCCTGTGCACTTGTTCATGTTGATCATTTATAACGTTTACTATTTTTTATAACATCAATGGGTACATTTTACATTAGAATAAGTACATGTAGTACTGAAAGGCATATCGACAAATTATCGTACAAGGAAACAGTACGAAGTTATACCATAACATGATGTAATATGACCAATTCCAGTGCACGAAAGAAATATTTAACATTGTGCGATGACTATCATCAAAGTTAGAGTTTTAGGGCTTTAAAACCAGGTTTAATGCACCATTTTCTACATTTGAAAATACCTGTACCCAGTCAGAAATATGGCAGTTCTTGTCCATTCGTTTTTGATGTGTTTTGTCATTTGATTTTGCCATGTGATTATGGAATTCTCGATTGGATTTCCTCTGAGTTTAGTATTTTTGTGATTTTACTTTTTTTCTAGTAAGTTGGGTTTTCTACTCTTTCTAAGGAACACAGTTGTTCTCCTTTTTTGAAACTTTTGAGCTTTATCTTCTAAAATGACACGGTTTATTCCCTTCCCCTTTCCAAAGGTTAGAATACCCTATGACTTTTCAGCAGCATACAGACGAACAGAACAAATTGACTACTGTACATTTTCATTTATATGTGGTTATGGGGAAGAACGGGTAACAAATACATTCAATTGGCATTATTGAACATTATTTACATAGAAAATACTTTCAATCTTTGCTTTATTACGGTATACATGGTAAAGATGGTAAGCATGTTAACTACTCAAGTAGGCAATATTTGGAAGGTGTACTGGCATAAGTGATCTTTTAAGACATAACTTTCCATTTGGAGCTTTCGTTAGTAAACGCCATATTAGTTATGTGTATCAGCGGGGGGAAATGTGAAAGCATAAAAATATAGTATATATGGAAGTTGCTAACCGAACCACCATTTAACTATGAATCGCCGGTTAAATCTGAAACGCCAGTTACCATGGTTACCGTATCTATATAAATAGGGTGCAAACATTCTATTTGGGACCGAAAATGATCTGACTATAAAAAATCACCAGACGCTGTTATATGTATTTGTATAATAATTACATTTTCATATTTACTATTCAAATTGATTTTTTTATTTTGAATAACTTGTAGATTCATCCGATGATACTTGAGGTAAACAAAAGTACAGATATAATATGCATGATTGAATATTTTATAACTAAAAAGCGAACAAAAATCACAATGTTTGTTTCTCAAATTTAGTTTGTTCTGTTTTCATGGTAACTGGTCTTAACTTAAGAATAACGTTGGTTAAGTAAATGCTTTCGGTACTGTGTTATCAAGTATAGATAAAATAAAATTAAAAATATATTATCAAAAGAATTGCGCTTAAGGAAGTTCTAAGGTCAGGTTTAGGAATTATTGTCAGCTATTCGAACTCAATGGTTATTTCTATGGTACAAGGTAAAATATTCTGCCCAATAACATTCATTTTTCTTTTCATACTAGACTTCGATAGCTCATAAATGATCATAAACTTAAACTTAAGCATGTTCTAGATGTCTTTTCTTTCGATTCTGGATTTAAATAATACCAATGAAAATTCAATCCAAGTCAGGTTTTTTCAGCAATTTAAACAACAAATAAAATAACTTAAAAAGGAGCTCCATTATCTTTCAATATGTTTAGGGAATTTAGATTCCTTGTATAAGTTTTAACTTCTTAATTTTTTAAAAATAACTTAAGTGCATCATTAACGGGGCATTTGCTATCAAATTCATGTTCACCAATTTTGCTCGAATGCTCATATTTGATTCATAACATATTAAAACTAATATCGAAATTATAAAAAGTCTAAAACAAAATGTATGGGCTCGATCATATGTATCATCGTTTTGTGTGTTTTCTAGTCTAGATGCCATGTGACATAATTTTGAGTTGACCTCCGAAGACTGCCGATGTTCATTTAAGCAATATAAGCATAAATAAAAAGATAAAAAGATAACAAATTCGCAGAATTGAATTCTTCTATGTCTGTCTATTGCATATTATAGGTTAGATATGTTTGTTTTTTTTGGTAACTGAACAGGCATGATTCATGCATAATCCATCTCTAGCTAAGGGGTTAAGTTGAAGGTCACATAAAAACATATTTAATTGGTCACTTGCAAGCATAACACTCATCATCGATATTTCTTAGCTTATTTTGAAAAAAAATTGAACCATACTCGCTACTTAAAGCAAATAATATTTTCTCATTTTTACTTTCATTAATGATTTTAATTTGTTGATAGATCTCGTAGCTAGCGCCCCTCTATCAAAATATAAAAAATAAATGTGCCTTCTGTTAACAAAATATATCTGCAAACAATTCATTAAAACTTATTTTGCAGATAATCTAAAGGAGGCTACAAGCAATTATGTTTATTTTTTTGTTGACATTGAATAAATGCAAACACACAGGTTTTGATAAGACCCTGTTTATGAACGAAAATAAATTAGGAGACGCGTTAATTTTTTTACCTTTTAAGAAAATGCACATCTTGATTAATGGGTTGCCATACCTTCTATTACTCAAGTTTAATTTGTAGATCGGACTGACAACAGGCGTTATAAACATACCATTACCTTAGATCTGGTTTCTTGATCATACTCGAGTGTCAGCAGATAACGCAAAATATCAAAGTTCCCATTGGCAGCTGCATGTCCTACTGGTGTCATTCCGTTCTGTAACATCAACATATTACAATCATCAATAGTTTTGTCATAAACTAAATAGTGTTGATTAATAGCTACAAACAAAATATATGTGTAAAACGATTCAGTGGTCAACACTTAATAAAATTGTCAGTTAAAGTATTCATAATCTACATTTATAAACAAAACATATTTGCTTTGAGATATAGGCACTTTTAAATAAATTGTCATGTTGAAAATGCAAAATATATTATCAAAAGAATTACTCTTAAGGAAGTTCTAAGGTCAGGTTTAGGAATTAATGTCAGCTATTCGAACTCAATCAACTCAATGGTTATTTCTATGGTACAAGGTAAAATATTCTGCCCAATAACATTCATTTTTCTTTTCATATAAGACTTCGATAGCTCATAAATGGTCATAAACTTAAACTTAAGCATGTTCTAGATGTCTTTTCTTTCTATTTTTGATTCAAATAATACCAATGAATATTCAATCCAAGTCAGGCTTTTCCAGCAATTTAAACAACAAATTAAATAACTTAAAAAGGAGCTCCATTATCTTTCAATCAATTTAGAGAATTTTGATTTATTTTTTAAGTTTTAACTTCTAAATTTTTTAAAATAACTTAAGTGCATCATTAAAGGGACATTTGCTGTCAAATTCAAGTTCACCAATTTTGCTCGAATTTTCAGATTTGATACATAACATATTTAAACTAATATCGAAATTATAAAAAGTCTAAAACAAACTATACACAATGCATGGGCTCGATCATATGTATCATCGTTTTGTGTGTTTTCTAGTCTAGACGCCATGTGATACAATTTTGAGTTGACCTCCGAAGACTGCCGATGTTCATTTTAGCAATATAAGCATAAATAAAAGGATAAAAAGATAACAAACTCGCAGAATTGAATTTTTCTATGTCTGTCTATTGCATATTATAGGTTAAACATGTTTTTCTTTTTGGTAACTGAAAGGCATGATTCATGCATAATCCATCTCTAGCTAAGGGGTTAAGTTGAAGGTCACATAAAAACGGATTTAATCAGGTCAAGTTATTCACTTGCAAGTGAAACACTCATCATCGATATTTCTTAGCTTATTTTGACAAAATGGAACCATACTTGCTACTTAAAGCAAATAATATTTTCTAATTTTTACTTTCATTAATGATTGATGAAAAAAAAGAGGTTTTAATTTGTTGATATATCTCGTAGCAAGCGCCCCTCTATAAAAATATAAAATTAATTGTGCCTTCTGTTAACAAAATATATCTGCAAACAATTCATTAAACTTATTTTTCAGATACTCTAAAGGAGGCTACAAGCAATTATGTTTATTTTTTTTTTTGACATTGAATAAATGCAAACACACAGGTTTTGATAAGACCCTGTTTATGAACGAAAATAAATTAGGAAACACGTTAATTTCTCACCTTTTAAGAAAATACAAATCTTGATTAATGGGTTGCCATACCTTCTATTACTCAAGTTTATTTTGTAGATCGGACTGACAACAGCCGTTATAAACATACCATTACCTCAGATCTGGTTTCTTGATCATACTCGAGTGTCAGCAGATTACGCAAAATATCAAGGTACCCTTTGGCAGCTGCACCTCCTACTGGTGTCCCTCCGTTCTGTAACATCAACATATTACAATCATCAATAGTTTTGTCATAAACTAAATAGTGTTGATTAATAGCTACAAACAAAATATATGTCTAAAACGATTCAGTGGTCAACACTTAATAAAATTGTCAGTTAAAGGAAATGTATTCATAATCTACATTTATAAACAAAAACATATTTGTTTTGAGATGTAGGCACTTTTAGTTGAACTGTCATGTTGAAAATATAATAATTGTGTAAATCAATGGTTTCAGCTCGACGGCATGATATAAACGAAAACCAACTTATATCATTGTACTATGTATGTGTTTTATCTAAAGATCTTTTACATTACATCTGTATGGAACGCCAAAATGTTCTTGTTATGACAATTTTCATTATATGATGTGCATTTACCTTTAAATGATGTGCATTTTTCATACACTTATATGATGTGCATACATGCTTATATGATGTGCATACATGCTTATATGATGTGCATACATGCTTATATGATTTGCATAAATACTTATATGATGTGAAAATGTACTTATATGATGTGCAAACATACTTATTCGATATGCTAACATTCTTATATGATGTGCAAACATACTTATTCGATATGCTAGCATTCTTATATGATGTGCAAATGTACTCATATGATTTTCAAATATACTTATATGATGTGCAAATATCCCTATATGATGTGCATTTTCCCATTTTCCCATTATATGTGCAAACATCTTGATATGATGAGGTTGTGTGATTAAATTATGTGTTTGTTATCTTATATCATTTAGTTCGGTTAACATCAGTGTATGATGTCGAAACAACCAGTTGGCAATTATCGGACCTACGGCAATTGATATTTTTCAAACTCAATATTATGGAGGAAGGCAATTCCGCTGATTAAACAGAAACTCATACCGCTACTGCAGCATTTCACATCAATGCAAAGGTACATACAAAACAAGCCAACAGACAAATGCACGTGAAGTCATGCGTATTTTGTAAAGAATCACACGCCTCCGTTAACTGCCCTCAGATAATTGATCACAAAGCAAGAATACCTATTGTTAAAAAGGGTCGTCCATGTTATAACTGTCTTAAACATCATAATGTAGTAGATTGCAAATCACATCAAAGTTGTAGGAAATGTATAATACATTCGCCGCGAAGTGGAATAGAAAGTGCGAAACGCGAAATAAAGTATCCGCGAAAATACGTTGGTTGACAGTAACGTTCTAATTGTACCCGAAATAGCTGTATCAATGAACCCTTTAAGTATTTGTATGGCCCATCCCGTGTCACATGAACCTATGTTTGAGGTTTCGCTATTAGTTGGAGTCGATTAGTATTGGTCGATTGTTGAGGATAGAATAGTGAGAGGAGCAAGACCAACTGCCGTCCTGTCAAAAATCAGATACCTTCTGTCCGGTCCAACCAATGGACTTTTTGTTTATCCAGATCACACAGGTGCGTCAATGATGAACATATAAGTAGGTCATAAAGTTGAATTCCTAAACTTGGAGAAATTTTGGGAAGTTTAAGCAGCTGGTAAAAAGAATTACTACAACAAATCTGAAAACGGACATTTCTAAGATGTATATGAAGCAAATTGTATAAGTTACCATGGAAACAGATATGTTGCTAAGTTACCCTTTTGAGACAACTGATGGATTGCACAAAGGAGAACAGAAAATGACATCAATCGTCTTAGTCGTGAACCTACACTTTTACAGAAAAACAGACAAATTATAAATGAAAAAGAAAAACGGGGATTTATCGACAAAGTTGATGAACGATCAACCAACACAAAAGTTCATTACATACCTCACCATCATGAACGTAAAAACTCGTCAACTACGCCAATCAGAATTGTATTTGACTACAGCTACACCTGTTAGTCCGAGTAAAAATGTTTGGTGGATCTTTTGCCAAATTTGAATGACTTAACCGGAATTCGTCTCCGATTTAGAATGCACTAATACGCCGTATCAACTGAGATAGCAAAAGCCTTTCTTAATATTGGTCTTGATGAAGAGAATAGTGATGTAACTAGATTTTTTTGGCTTCTTAACCCAAATGACCAAAATAGTCAACTTACCTCCTACAGATTCGGGTCAGTATTATTTGGAGTAATTTGATCTCCGTTCAATCAACAAAGAGATTTGTTAGACTACTTTCATAAATCAAGTTCAGTATTTAAAAAAATCTGGTTTGAATTTACGCTCATGGGCGTCAAATTGCAAAGAACAACAAGACCGTGCTTCATCCGAAAATGTGTAAAACTAAGACAAACTTGCGATGGGACACAGAAAACGATACACTCACATTTGTACGCAGAGACCCACTTTACAGTTGGGTGCATACCAGGCATAACATAAAACAAATGCAGCTGGTACACATATAAATTTTAACTCCAATTTAAGCATTAACTAGTAAACGTGCGTTTACTAGAATTGCGTTAAACCGGTCAAAACGGAAACTGTTAACGTCCACTCGAGTTAATGCGCTTTAGTCAGTAGTGAATGGACGTTTACTACAGCGTTAACCAGGTCAAAACGGAAACTGTTAACGTCTACTCGAGTTAATGCGCTTTAGTCTGTAGTGAATGGACGTTTACTACAGCATTAACCCGGTCAAAACGGAAACTGTTAACGTATACTCGAGTTTTACCGTAATTATACCATACATTACATTTATATGTACTTTTACCGTAATTATACAATACATAACATTTATATGTAGTTTTACCGTAATTATACAATACATAACATTTATATGTAGTTTTACCGTAATTTTACCATACATTACATGTATATGGAGTTTTACCGTAATTATACAATACATAACATTTATATGTAGTTTTACCATAATTATACCATACATTACATTTATATGTAGTTTTTACCGTACTTATACCATACATTACATTTATATGTAGTTTTACCGTAATTATACCATACATTACATTTATATGTAGTTTTACCGTAACTATACCATACATAACATTTATATGTAGTTTTACCGTAATTATACCATACATTACATTTATATGGAGTTTTACCGTAATTATACCACACATAACATTTATATGTAGTTTTACCGTAATCATACCATACATTACATTTATATGGAGTTTTACCGTAATTATACCATACATAACATTTATATGTAGTTTTACCGTAATTATACCATACATAACATTTATATGTAGTTTTACCGTATTTATACAATACATAACATTTATATGTAGTTTTACCGTAATTATACCATACATTACATTTATATGTAGTTTTTACCGTAATTATACCATACATTACATTTATATGTAGTTTTACGTAATTATACCATACATAACATTTATATGTAGTTTTACCGTATTTATACAATACATAACATTTATATGTAGTTTGCCAATTAACACATTACAACAAAAAACCCAGAGAGAATGTATTATATGAAGGACGTTCTACATTCATACAATTTTTGTCTCAGGCTTTATCGAAAAATCTAACGAATTTAATTCTTGTTAGGCGACTGCTACCTTTCCAATTTTCAGATACCAAAGCAGACATTTAGTTATGAAGAGGATAATGCTCAAGGTAACTTGTAACTTTATATGATTTAAAGATATTCCTATTGTAGTGAATTTTAAGTGTCAATACCAAAAGAGATATGTTAATGCCAATTTTGGTCATTTATGTACCTCTTCATTTCAAATTTCCATTTGCTATTGCCCTGATTCTTTTGATTTCGATGCATTGAAAGGTGCATAAGTTTACAAGTTGGCTTACACAACCTTTTTAAGGATATGAAGACTGGAACTTTACATCAATTTCAGTTGTAATTTTATGACCGCCCTTAGTACCTTCAAGAGAGTCTCGTTAAGCTGAGCTCTTAGTATGCCGGTTAGTCAATTTATGCAAACTATTGTGAAACTAAAAATACTGATATTTGACAACAAACTATTCAGATAATCCACCATGTATTTAAAATTGGATTAGATAAATTAAGAATCCAAATTGACTGTTTAATAAACTTTATTTATGAGAAATATTTATGACTGTATATCTTCACTTTGCTTTTATATTTTCGCCCCCTAACAACACTTATTGTGACGTCAATTGTATGCACCAAGCTGTGTACTACTAAATGCACTCCTCTTATTTATTATTTGTCAATTGACGAAACTCAACGCTACTCATGATATCGTACGCTTTTGAAATAAATTTTTTTTTCTGAAAAAGTTCATTTGAAGGTACCAAGACGGTGTTGATAAATATTCCGAATAAACTTAACAAATAATACACGATTGTTTTGAAGTATATGTTCTAGGCACTGACGTTGTATGACATCTTACCGTTAATTTTATTAATAACATATAATAGTATAATTCTTTTGTCCTTGTGAATATTTCGTTTTATGTTTATGATATCGTTTTTGTAATATCCATTTGACGTCGCTTAGTACTTATACATTTTCCATTTTTGAATAAGCTTTAGAACTGCTTTAGCATACTGCTAATAAATATTTAACATTTAACGATGACTGTCATCAAAGTGAGAGGTTTAGCGCTTTAAAACCAGGTTTAATACACCATTTTAGAAATGCCTGTACCAAGTCAGAAATATGACAGTTCTTGTCCATTCGGTTTTGATGTGTTTTGTCATTTGATTTTGCCATTTGATTAAGGACGTTCTGATTGGATTTCATCTGAGTTAAGTATTATTGTGATTTTATTTTTTATCTAGTCAGTTGGGTAATCTACTATAGATGATAGTTCAGGCAACGATATTACAACAACTGTTCAGCCATTACATTTAATATACAAGTACGTATTTCCGCTTAAGGCGACGTCACTGACAACATGACGTCGACAGTAGACATGTACAATAGTCGGAACGTTATGTTCCCACGATAATCTCAACATACTTGGGCCACGAAAAAGTAAAAATTATCACAATTTTCTAAAATCTCAATTGTCCATTGATAAATCGTTTCACTGATAAATAACTGTCCATCAATAAATAATAATACCTTGAAATTGTCTCTGGCGTTGTGTTTTTCTTTGTAATACTGAGCAAATCATATAAAAACGGAAATAACATTTAGCGATTAAATTCAATTAAAGTCTCTCATGAAATTAAATAAAATTCAACTTTGCGCTAAGTGCGTAATTGTCTATCAACAACATCAATAATGGTCGTCTTCAGCATCATTGGTATATCCAATTCCGTATGGTCTCAACAGGCTATTTCGTCACGGAATGTTCTGTTAGTCATGTATTTATTACTGAATTGTTGTCCTATGAAATTCAAGTAACGGCGTAAGATATCCGAATTTCCATCTTTTCCTTTTTATAGAGTCATAAACAATTCTGTTAGATGTGATGATGGGTTCCTTCTGTGTTGGATAATATCGATTGTAACGTAGTTTTGTTGGAGGTTTTGTTGTTTCATTTATCTTTTGTGGGAGTCCAATCGTTCTAGGTCTTGAGTAATATTTCCGTATTTTTTCAACATATCTTGATTTTTCTTCGTAGCCGTTGAATATATAGGTAATTCATCATGATCCTGTTCCCATGCTAATGTAGCGAAATCTTTATTTCCACGTGCAGCTAACTCGGTTGAACTGTCCGGAAAGGCTTTAATATATTCATTATCTTCATTGATCTCCTTACTATTGATACCTATTGATTCTTAATTCCAAAATCTCTCTAAATTGTACTCTCCATCTTTGTGTGATATGAAAACATTAAACATGCTAGTTTTCGATGTGTTAGTTTTCTTACTGCATGTAGGTCCCGAAAGCAAACATCCAATCTTCGATTTCACATCGGTCGGACCGTTTCCTCGTACATTATGTTCTTCTACAAAGTCCCAGTAGTGATCTGCACCTACAAGCAAGGATATCTCAAATGAATCCTGCTGCGTCATCGTGTGTGCTTACTTCAAACCACGCAAATAACCGTTCTGTGTATCAATATTACTTTGTGATTCTGTAGAGGTGTGGCGCTCATCGGTACTATCAGTACTTTGATTGGCATTACGTGTCCTGCATCGGTTCTGAGGTAGACTGTTGTCTTTTCTAAGTGTCTCGTGGTTTTCTCTTTACCTTCAAATGCCGATAACTGTGCAATTTCTGTTCCCTCTATCTGTAAGTGAATTTTATTCGCTACTTCCTGTGTTAAAAACGATCTTTACGCTCCTTGGTCAAGGAGAATATTCGTATCCATAAAGTGCTGGTTCGTTCTAACTTGTGCTACGGCGGTTTTCAACAGTACATTTGATCGTGATTCTTTCGATTTTGAATACAAAATAGTAGAATATTGTTCCGTTGTATGACTATCATTTACGAGGTGAACGTTTGCCGAATGCAAAGATGGCGGGTTTAGCGGGTTGCTGCTCTGGTTATCATTTGCACTGAAATTCGTGTGCGTTGAGTTACTACTCCCGTTTCTATGGTTTACCTCATTCACTGGTTTTATGTTGTTTGTTGGACGTGCATTACACAAGCTTGTATGGTGTTTCTTACCACAATTTCTACATGTGTGTTTAGATTAACATTCATTTATTCTGTGTTTACCGCGTCAGTTAAAGCATAACTTATCACGTTTTACAATCATCATACGGGATTCTGTGTCGGTTATTTTATTGCACTGGGTAGGTGCGTGTATTTCATGACAAAACACACAAGGTCTTGTCTTAATATTCTTGAAAGATTTTGACTTTGCCAAATTCGCTCCGGTAAATAAAGACGATGTTGTGGGCAAATGGTTTGTCGACTCTAACTCTTGGCCTGCGTCCATTATATTAATCTCATCTAAAATGCTTTTACGGAGATCCCGTAATACCCAAGTTTTGTATTCTATGGTATCGCACGAGATGTTGTCTGACTTCCCCGGGTAATTTCTTCATAATAGTTTAAAGAAGTAAAGTGCCGTATGTTTCTTGTGTCTGTCCTATAGCTTCTAATCCCCTGACGTAACTTTCCATTTTATCGTAAAAACTTCGTAAGCTTGTTACTTGATTTTTAGGCGAAGGGATTTCTAATAATGCATGCATGTATGCATTTATGATTTTGTCTTGTTGACCTAACCTCTCTTTTAATAAATTTACGACTTCATCGTAGTTTACATTTGTTAGTGCGAACTCCGCTATAGAATCTAGTGCTTCATGTTCTAGCTGTGCTTTCAAGTAATTGAATTTTTGTACATTTGTAAGTGAAAAGTTAATGTGTACGGCCGACTCATACAGACAGACATACCAAAATGACATATATACATTTACATTTATGTCTGTTCATCAGGAGGAAGGGTTAACACATTCATGCAATGGGCAATATTGAACATTATTTTAATCTACATAGTAAATACTTTCAATCTATGCTTTATTATAATATATACGGTATTATCGGCAATTCGGATATTTTCTCTTTGATCTTACTGCCTAATATTTTCGAGTATCAACGTACTGGCTGCATCACTCACACTATTAGGCAATACATTGTGTGACGTCATAATTACCGATAAACAGAATAATATGTAGTTTCGTTTTTGATACTGACAATGTCATGTGGAATATATCTAAACTCGACCTTCGGGATCGTCTAGATATACCACATGATATAGTCAGTATCAAAGACGACACTACCTATTATTCTATATATAGTTATCAAAAGTACCAGGTGTATAATTCAATACGCCAAACGCGTGTTTCGTCTATGTTAGTCTCATCAGTGACGCTCAAATCAAATAAAAAATGAAGGGCATTGAGGATCCAAAGTTCTAAAAATGAGTGCTACCAAATCCAGTTAAGGTACAAGAGGGATAAAGAAAAGACTTAGTTTTATGAAAAATTCAAAGTTTTGTAACAGTCAATTTATAAAAAATGACTATAAAGCTGATATTCATATCAACATCGCAGTGCTGACTACTGGTAACCATAATACCTATTCAAGAAAGCAATATAGGAAAGATTTACTCCCATGAGAGTTTGAGCTTTTGTTAACAGACGCCTTATTAATTATGTGTATCAGCGGGGGTAAATGTGAAAGCACAAACATATATAGCCATTTTCTAACAGATCCGATGGTTAACCGAACTGACGGTGAACTTTGAACCGCCGTTTAACTTCGAACCGCCAGTTGCCATAGTTAACGTATCTTTTTAATAGGGTGCAAACACTACTCCCCATTCTGCCTCTGATGACGGTCCGTTTTGGATCGAAACCGGTCAAACTATGAAGCATCACCAGGCACTGGTAATTATGTGTATTTGCGTATATACTATATTTTCATGTTATTCATTCAACTTCATTTTTTTTTAATAACTTGTATACAAAAGAAAAATGTGTGTTTCTTCAATTCGGTATGTAACATTTAAACTGGTCGTAACCAAAGAATGACGTTGATTAGGGACTTGCTTTCTTACTGTGTTATCAAGTTTTGAAATAATCAAAGTAAAAAACACATTATCAAATGAGTTGCTAAGGTCAGGTTTAGGAGTAATTTTCACCTATTCGGACTGTTTTTATGGTACAAGGTAAAATATAATGCCTAAAAACACCCATTTTCTGTTCATATAAGACTTCAATAGCTCATAAATTGTCATTTTTGTTGCCCATCTTGAGAGTTAAGCCTTTTTCAACTGATTTTTATAGTTCGTTCTTAAGTTGTACCGTTATACCACTATCCCAGGTTAGGAAAGGGCAGGGATCCCACTAACATGTTTAACCCCACCACATTATGAATGTATGTGCCTGTCCCAAGTCAGGAGCCTGTTATTCAGTGGTTGTCGGTTGTGTATGTGTTACATTTTTGTTTTTTGTTCATTGTTCATACATAAATAAGGCCGTTAGTTATCTCATTTGCATTATTTTACATTGTCATTTCGGATCATTCTATACCTGACTACGCGGTATGGGCTTTACACATTGCTTAGGCCGTACGGTGACCTACAGTTGTTAATTTCTGCTTAACATTTGGTCTCTTGTGGGCAGTTGTCCCGTTGATAATCATACCACATCGTCTTTTTTTGTACTAACTAAAACTTAAGGAGGTTCCAGATATTTTTCCTTTCGATTTTTGGGACAAATAATACCAATGAAAATTCAAGTTGAAGTCAGGATTTTCCACCAATTTAAACACAAATGTAAATATCTAGAAATAGAGCTCCTTCATCTCTCAATAATTGTAGCGTATTTTGTTCCTTATCGTATTTTCTTTTGATTTAAATTATAAGTTTTAAATTCTAGATTTTTTAAGCATAACTTATGTTCATCCTTAAAGGATCATTTGCTATGGAACGCCACAGCTGTCGTATGTGGAACTCTGATATTACGTAATGTTGGTTTATTATAACTTGATGATGGTTGTCTTTACATAATTTGGTTTTGACATTTCGTAATGATGTTTTGATAGAACTCAATATGGAATAGTCATTACATAATGATATTTCGATATTGCATGATATGGTTTCGTATTGACTCGATATAGTTTTGTCATTACTTAGTATGGTTTTGTCATTACTCGATGTGGTTTCACAATTATTCAATGTGGTTGTGTCATTAGGCAATGAGGTTTTAACATTACGTGATGCGTATGTTACTTAACGTAAGGTAGTTGCTTCATTACATGATATGGTTTCGTTGTTTCGTAAGGATGATTTGACAATTCTTAATATGGCTTTAACTTTATATATTGATGTTTCAAAATTTGATTTCACACTACAGGATGTGTTTGTTTCAGTATTTAATGTGGTCCTGTCATTCTTTGATGTGGTCCTGTCATTCTTTGATGTGGTTATCCCATTACTTGATGAGGTTAAACCACGTGAGCTTTTCGGAAAAAAATATGTTCTCTATTAGACCGATTTCCATATGTCGTTTGTTCGCTTAGATGAGAACTGCATTCCATTAAGTTAAAGTTCAAATTAAAGTCACATAAGGGGGATATCTCCAATCCTCTTGGTCCTGTCATGTTTTCCTTAGTTCACAATTACTATCAATGTAAAAGTGTAATGTTGACTGTACATTAATCGGTATATTTATCGGTAAAAAAAAATGTTTTTCTGTATCTTGATGAATAGCTCCTATACAAGTTTTATAACAATCGATGGCGGTTTACAAATTTAAAATATCAAAACAGTTGAACTCGGTTTTATTAAATGCAAAAAAAAAACTTATAAAAAATGTGGTTTGAATACCGATGAGACAACTCTCAACCACATACCAAGCTTCGAGTTGAATTTCGACTTTGAGACACATTTAAAGGTAGAGTTCCGAGTTATAATTCGACTACAACTTTAAATTTGAGTCACCTTTTGACGTAGAGTTCGATTTAGGTCCTTATTTGCGTCTCATTTAGATTAAGATATAGAGTTGAAATTCGAGTTATCTACTATGAGTTCTATTCAAATCTGTTATCGCGGATCAAGAACTTTTGTTCGATCGTCCGAAAAGAGGGCTCAAGGGTAGGTATGAGTATAAAAGATATACAATGTTACAATACACAACATAGAAATTGAATTAAAGTTAAATGTGGTGTGATTACCAATGAGACAATTATCCACTAGAGTTTAAATGCAGTGGATGTTAGCAATTATAGGTAACCGTACCGCCTTCAACACACCGTATAGTCGGCTACAAAAAAGACCACCACTCGAAAATGTGAAGCAATTCAAACAAGAAAACTAACGGTCTAATTTATGACTAAACAATCTACGAATAACAAATGAAACAATGACATCCAATAAACAACAGGCTCCTGACTTATCTATAAAAAAAATGCACGAGGCGGAGTTTAACATGTAGGTAAGCGCTCAACCCTAACCTTACCTCAGAATGTAGTGTAACAGAACAACATAAAAAGAAAATATAAAGACAGCTTTGATTGGCTCAATTCAATAGATCAGTATGATGGGTGTTATAAATCCATCGGGGTGATCATGGGTGCTTCGGAAAGGTAGGCGGATTTTGCTCAACGTGTGGCACCCATCGTGTTATTCGTGAAAGTACAGGTCAAGTGATTTTGTTTTATTTGGTATTTTACATTTGAGGAAAAGATGACGGGACTGTGTTTTGAACAACTGGAACATATCCATCGTCACCAGTGAAACAGGCAATAACAATCAAAACCAAGGAGATATTCCAAAAAGTTGGTTTTTTTTTCAATTAGTGCGTGGTATATCGGAG
This sequence comes from Mytilus edulis, assembly GCF_963676685.1. Taxonomy (NCBI): domain Eukaryota; kingdom Metazoa; phylum Mollusca; class Bivalvia; order Mytilida; family Mytilidae; genus Mytilus; species Mytilus edulis. Next base: position 83,815,530 of record NC_092354.1, on the reverse strand, counting down.
AAGGCATTTAATGAAAATAAAAGTTTAAAATTCATATATGTTCAAATGAATATACACGCTAAAAAAATCGGAAAATTCTTATTTTATAAAATTGATGTATTGTCGCTCAGTCGACAATCCCCCCTTCCATTTCTCTTTACCTTTAGCGCGAGTAGATTTAAAGTGGTCTCATTTGTTAAAAATATAATAAAGGACTTTTGATTTGTGTTGTGCCTACGACTGTTATGTAGTCAAGTTACAAAAAAGCTATATGCCGTCGTCGGTAGTGGCGTCGGCGTCTTCATTATATAGATCGGTAGGTTTCTCGTTCTTACATTTGTTTTTACATTTTTCCTTTCGGGACCAAATTATCAGAAAAGTATAAAACATACAACATATATGTATATCAACTTCTATCATTCTAAATAAAGACAACAGTAGTATAATGATGTTTGAAATTCATAAATCTATAAAAATAACAATCCGAGGTACAAACTAAAACTGACGGAAACACATCAAATATAAGAGGATATCTACGGCACAACAGAAACACAACATTAAAATTTAAAACTCACAGAAATAAACTATAATATAACAATGGCTATTTCCCTGACTTGTAACAGGGCATTTTAAGATAAAAATGGTGGGTTGAACCTGGCTTTGTGGCATGCCAAACATTTATGTATTTTATCGAAAGATCTTGTACTTTATATCTGCATAGTTGATAGATTCTGAATAAAGATGTTTACATATTAATTAGTTTTGTCAGAATGCAAAACAAGACTTTTGCAATCTGATTGAGAAGTACCCGAAGATACGAACTATGCCAATTATATGCAAATCTAACTAGGATATGTTGTCCTTAAAAGTAACTCATGTTATTACAAAATATAAAACAAGACCTGTGTTCGGGCTTCTTTGTCACATCCAGCGCTTACAAGGTAACGGACGACTTCAAGTTGTCCGAAGATGACAGCACGCGTTAGTGGTGTTATTCCTTCCTATAATAGCGATATATAACAATCATCAACACCTGTATCAACAACTGGATAATGTTGTGAAATGATTTATAAATAAAATTGAAGTGTATATGAAATTAATCAATATTGTCAAAATAAATTACCAGTCAAAAGTGTATTTACATTCCACATAAATGACAATTACAAAAATATGCTTTGTTTTGAGGAGACAGAGCTTCCCTCAATGGACATGCCATAAAACCGTTAATATATGTTTAAGTAAGACAAGTGAAGTAAAATGATATTCTGTCTTAAACAAGGTAACAAGTATGTAATAACTGTAAAACATCTTGGAATAATAAAAATATTTGTTTTGAATCAATATAAAGATGAGTATCATCAAACACAAGAGATGATATCTATCATTACCTTGTTTTTTTTCTCTATGTCACAGCCGTGTTCTATCAGACAACGTACGATACCTAGGTGTCCATGTCGACAAGCAGTCAATAATGGTGTAATTCCATCCTATAATATAAACATATAACAGGTATAAATACTTTTGTTATAATCAAGTTATATCAAGTTAAATATATATGCATATAATGTTTATGAAGTGTTTTTTTTTAATTATGTATTGATATTATAAAAGCGATGACACTGACAGGTCATAATCATTAAACATGTATTGTATTAATCTTTAATATAAATGTTCCGGATCATATGAGTATTTGGACCATACGCGTATGGTCATGACCATATGGGTATATACTCATATGGTCCGACCATACGCGTATGGTCCGACCGTACGCGTATGGTCAGGGTAATTAACATTCTGTTACAGCTTACTTTTAATACTTCTAAACTCTTCATATGGTATGATCGCTAATTAAAAAGACGCTATCATAAAGGTAATTTTATTATTATATTATGATAAAAAGATTTGGTAAATAAAAAATAGAAGTTTCACAAAGTTTACTTCACCAGTCTATGGAAGGTGCGATACGATAAAAACTTTTCTTATATCAATGAGCGATATTGTCTTATATCAACGAGTTGCATTGTGGGAAATTTCAGACGAATTTTAGCATTTGTACGAAGAAAGGCAGATTTCTCGATATAAACTAATGACTCTTTTCTTAAAACAGGATATCTTTTAACACGACATACGTCTGGTGTATAATTTCATGAGTTATTTTATGTAATAACAAGCAAGGTGTATTCAAACGAGAAAATTGAATTATTGAATAAATGAAACATAAATGCACGATTTATCATTTGTAAATGTACACATTCTATAAATATCATGTAGCAAATTCAATGGAATGCAATTGAGATGAATTCAATTGTTTGCTACGCCAAAATCACCTATTAGTCAACGATACTGCTATATTTTAAAATATCAATGCGATATTTGTCTTATATCAAAGCGATGAATTTTTAATATCAAAAATTTATGAATGCGATACTTTTCTAATATAACTGCTATAGTTTTCTAATATAAAATGAATACGATGACACGTCACAATGCATGTCAAGAAAACTGCAAACATAAGTCACAAACTGTGATCATGACCGGTTTAATGTTTTAGGATCAATATCACTAAAATTTCATAACTGTAACAAAATTAACGCTTACATGAACTTAACATTTCAAAAATGATTCTTGACCCTATTGATAGTTGAAAGTGTTAATAATCTGTTCAGTCTATTGTTTTCAATCACATCGTTTAACTGACTATCTAACATGTTTAACCCCGCAACAGTATTATTCCCCGAGCGACGAGTTGCGGAGGGTATAATGTTTTTGACCCGTCCGTCAGTCCGTCCGTCAGTCGCAATTCTCTCAAACCACACAACAGAATTTCACGAAACCTTTTCAGATGATAAGGACATACTATGTAGTTGTGCATATCGACGGGAAATTGCGATTCATTTTTTTTCTCTAGAAGTTACGCCCCTTTGAACTTATTTGCTTCAATGTACTTCTGCAACAGTTTGTCATCTCAACTCCTCTAAAACCAAACAACAGAATTTCATGAAATTTTATAGATAATAAGGACATACTATTTAGATGTGCATATTGGCAGGAAAGTAATTTTTCTTATACGATTTTTTTTCTTACACTTATTTAATTTCTCCAATGACAATGTGGGGACGTGGGGTATGTGAGCGTGCTCACTAAGGTTCTTTAATTTATGTTTGTGCCTGTCCGAAGTCAGGAGCCTGTTGTCGTTTGTTTATGTGTAACATATTTGTTTTTCGTTCATTTTTTTGTTGTTGTTTAAATAAGGCCGTTAGTTTTTCTCGTTTGAATTGTTTTACATTGTCTTATCGCGCATTTTATAGCTGACTATGCGGTATGGGCTTTGCTCATTGTTGAAGGCCGTACGGTGACCTATAGTTGTTATTGTCTGTGTTATTTTGGTCACTTGTGTCGTCTTATTGGCAATCATACCCCATCTTATTTTTTATAATTCTATTTGAAGTTATGATCCAATGGCGGATTTAAATGCGGTTGCAAATACGTCTAAATACTATTAGATTATAATATACTGGTCACACTGCTATAGCCTATCCACCTTGGTAATATCGAAACATGGAAAAAGATATTGAGAAGGAAAACAGTTCTTTTTTGGATATCAAAGACTTTTCCCGATGGTAAATCGATATCATGAACATAATCAGCTCGCCGAGTGGATGCTCTTTTAAATCGCGATGACCGTGAGGGTATTCCGATGTATTGTTGCCACAGATATTTGACTTCCGTTTTTGTCTAGTAACCGATCTTAAAAATACGTGTACTTTTCTTAATGCAAAAAAAAAATCCGTATCGCTTTTTATAAATTCATTTCTTCAATGAGTACTGAAACAAATGTTTAGAACACAAATAAATAAGATGTAAAAATCTTTTGACGTAATACATGTGTATATATCTTTTCTATATTCATACATGTAGCAGGGGCGGATCCAGGATTTTTGAAAGGGGGAAGATTTCAAATTGATGAAATTAACAATACGACTTACACGAGTTTAAAAAGACAAACAAGCAGTTATTATCAAAATATTTTATTGATATGTTTCACCCAACATAACTTAGGGGCCCGATGTGAGGGGTTCCAATTCCATCAAAGACTACGAAAGTGTCTGAAATGACAACGAAGTTGCGAACGACGGTCGTCAAATAGAGACTTAAAGGTCATGCAAACCCCGGTCACAGAAAAATACGCCCGTTTTTATTTATTATGTTCATTTCATGTTAAATAATTTTGTTGGAAATTTTCGTTTTTAATAGCAAAAACGTGGACAAGACTATTGTTTTCAATCCAGATACGGCCAGAATTTTTGTTTTAAGTCAAAAATCAGATTCGTTTTTTTTTCTCTCAAATATCTCAGACTGGCTCCTCAAATCAAATGGTTCGTACCTGAGACTTTAAATCTTTCTGGAGCTTATACTGACTGTGGATCATTATTCAACTTTGTTATTTATAAAATAGGCTGGGGCATTTGGGGTTAAACATGTTTTCGTAAGTAAATGATATTGTGGAACTTTTTTTTCATGAGAGTGTAATAGTCTATACTGTAAAGTATTTACTATTACTTTCTGTTTGTTGGAATAGTGACATACATGACATAGAAGTCAATACTTTCTTGGTCAATCCTGTGTCGCTTTGAGGGTTTCCTGATTATCAGGACATTATCAGCCTAGTAAGCAATGTGTATTACGGTAATTTGAATTTGAAAATGACCGAGTGCCGTTTTTTAAACGCACTGGTCAACTCCACCATAGTAAATCACATGTCTTTGACAATCAGTAAATTCCAGCGAAAAATATCTTTATAACTTAACAATTATCGTATAAAGATTAAATACTCGGAAAATGGCAAAGTTCACGAAGCCAGTCTAGTCTGATTAATCATTTTTACCAAAACAAAAAACAAAAAAGTCCGAGTAAAGGAGGGGCGTACGCCCTCTACGCCCCCATCTGAATCCGCCACTGTTTAGATCGTTCAGTTGGAGGACTGGAAAGCAGTTATATATAAAGGGAAATTTTAAAGATTTATAGATATAAAAAGATGGTGCATGAGTTCGAGTGAGATAACTTTCCATCAAAGTAATTATTTGTTTAGGGTAAGCCATTATAGATCAAAGTAGGTCCTTAAATATGGAGACTTGGCCCACAGCAAACACCACGCTATATAGGAACAAAACATTACTAGTGTTAAACCAATCAAACAGGAAAACCAACGGTCTATTTTGTAAAAAAAAAAAGGAGATTCAAAAGTACAGGTCATATTTTGTCGAATCAATCTGAACGAGGACAGTATGATTCATCTTTGTCACAAGTTAGTTTCATTGTTATCCAATGAAAGTCTTCCATACGTGCGTTGCGAGCATATCGGATATATATTATTTCGGTGCGTTCATTATGAAATTTTCTAAATGTTATCTATGTGAACAATCATTTTGATAGTTAGCTATTTGATTACGGCATTGTTTATTAAGCTCTTTTTGATTAGTTTTGCTTCCAAAACTTATTGAGAAATTTGTAAGACGTTACCAAAAACAATTTGAATTTAAGCAATGCTCTTAAAACTGCTAATTTACATACAATACTACTAAGAAGTAAAATCACAAAAAATACTGAACTCCGATTCCACGAAAATTCAAAACAGAAAGTCCCTTATTAAATGGTAAAATCAAATGATAAAACACACCAAACGAATAAATAAAAACTGTCATATTTCTGATTCATTACTGGCATTTTCAAGTTTCGAAAATGGTGGATTGAACCTGGTTTTATAGCGCTTAACCTCTCATGTGTATGACAGTCCAATCAAATTCTGTCATATTTACAACTATGCGTGAACAAAACAGGCATAATAGGTAAAGTTGTCAAAATATGGGTACAACAGTCTGATATTTATACTAATCGGTACTAATATTGATTTAACAAAAACACCGCTATGATATTTTAAAAGTATCGCATTGATCTTTTAAAAGCATCGCATTGTTTATTTATGTATATAAGAAAAACACAGCACTTCAAATTTTACACGGACATAAACTTTAGCTTCTAACTAACTTCTGAATGTATATTTAGACTCAATTGTTATTTATATTTGAACAATAAGTTTTAAAGTTAGTATTTTCTTAATTTTTCGTTGCCGAAAACATCATTTTCCGCATGGAATGTCTGCATATTTACAGTTTGATATTAGACAATATCGCTCATTGATATAAGAAAAGTTTTTATCGATACGCTTTTTCCATAGACTTTTCACTATCTTGTCAAAACTATAAAAAAAAAAACACTTTATACCGATGGTCATTACCGATGTCCATTGCCGTTTTGTTATAATTACGGGTGAATAGCAATATTTCCACTTAAATAATTAAATTCCAAAAATCTCTTACTGTTACTGTAACAAGAAGTTTCTGGAAAGTAACATAGTTTATTTAAATGTCTTGTGAATATGGTGTATTGCAGTCATTTTGCGAGATTTGAGATCTAGTAAGAGCTTCTTAAAAACACCGTAGAGATCAGAATGGCCAAAGACCTCGGTATCACTGTACGCAGCTGCATAAAGGCTAGCTTTTCACTCTCAAACAGAAGGTGTAACTGAAAAGGATCGTGCACTACAAAGACTCGCAAATGCAAAAAAAACCAAAAAAACATAATACCACGTGGAAGTTAATGTCAACCAAAGCCTTCATGCAATAATGTAACTAGCGATGAAAACTAACTATGGGCTGGCATCAATATTTATTTTTTACGTTATCTTTGAATTATAAAATAAACAAACTGTCATGTGACCATCATTGTTTTTTAGATAAAGTTTTTGTATTATTGAAACGTTTATAATGTAATTTGAAAAAAAATACCTAAATGGTCTAAAAACTCATATGGTCAAGCCCGTTAATAACCGAACGAGTATTATACTCATATGGTCAGACCATATGCGTACGGTCGGACCATACGCGTATGGTCGGACCATATGAGTATACGCATATGGTCATGACCATACGCGTATGGTCCAAATACTCATATGGTCCGGAACATAAATACAATGCTTATGATTATTGTATAAAATGAAAAAAAATCAAATAAAAATACTTCAAAGAAATAAACAAAAAGTAGATGCCATCAATCTTCGATTTTTGTTTTAATTTTGTTTTTACCGTTTTATCATTAGTGTGATACTTTGAATGGTGTGCTCGGTCAACACAAGAGTATGCATCTATAGGGATTTACTATAACTGATCTGTGAATTTATGATGATGAGCAATGTTGTTTGTGAGATTTGAAAAGAAGTGTATGAATTCATAGAAATCCACCATTATTTGAGTATTAACTGTTGCTGTGTGAATTCATTTAGGCTTCAACATATGTAATGTATGAATTGATAAAGATTCATCATTAGTAGTATGTGCATTTTGTACGTATTTTTAATAAGCGATGTTTAAATTTAATTTTAATTTTAAGCTTCATTATCCTGTATGTAATCAGTGTTGTTCATTTAATTGGACTTTACTATCAATGATGTGTGCTTTTTACTTAACTTCATCTTCATTGATGTAGGAGTTTCAGTAGGCTCGTTTTAAGGGGCGTTTGGGTTTAATTTAGCTTCAGCTTTAATGTTTATGGTTCGTGAATTTTAGTGGACTTAATTTACAAGTTCTGATTTTTTTACGATTAGTGGTGCGTTAAATTAAGAGTGTATCCCTCAGTGGTGTGTTATATCAAGTGGGCTTCCCTTTTAGTGGTAAATGAATTATGAGTGAGTAAGGATTCTCAATTATCAGTGCGTATATCTTGTTAGGTTACACCGTCTTTGATTTATAACGGTTTCATATCAGCAGTGTATGAATATATAGGGAAAACGGTACTATTTATTCTGCCATAGGCGACAATACTAACATTTTCTAAATTTACCAGTTTTTATAATAAAAACCTGGATAAAACAGTTATGTGTGGTGTTAGAACTTTATTACTGTATTTTAAAAATTGAAGCCAAATAGTATCATGACCAATTTCCAACGGAGCTTGTTTATGTTATCCATGACAAACGCCATTTTGCACCAAATTTATGAAATTAGGAAGCCTTTTCGAATAATTCTATAGAAAATATTTCAATAGGTATTCAAATTTACATTGTAAATTTACACACTGCAGTTATTCATAGATAATTAAAAAAAAATATATTGTACCCTTACATCCAATCACAGAACTACTAAGTTGACTTCCTTCACCTGTCTTGGATACACAAAAGGCCAACTTAATGCTGGGAAAATGTAATACTACAAATTTACATATAGTTTGCTTCAGCGTCGTTAATTTAGATTTAATCTAAAACGTTCAATAATTGTTGGTTAATCAGCCTTTAAGTTTGTATTTTCAAAACTATTTATCCGTGAGAGGTGTATTTAAATTGACTTTCAATTTTCAGATTTATTTTTCTCTATTTACGTCTAAATGGGTCTTTGTCATTATATTTTAACATATTTCTATTATTATTGTTTTGTAAACTTGAATTTATCATCATCAGTTCTGTGTGTTAGGTGGTTTGTTTCACTGTGCTTAGAGTTTTTATTGAAGTTGGAGTTAATGATGTCTTAGCAGTTGGTGTCGTGAAACTGTATGTTTTAGTGTGTTGTCACACCAGTACTGTCTCATTGGCAGTCATATCATATTATTCTATTTCATATCTACCTGTTACAATTTTGAAATCTGTCATTTAAATTAGTACTAATGACAGAATTGTAAATGTAGAACGTTATTACCACCAAGGCTCAAACAAAACATCAATGGAGTAAAAGCAAACTTATTTAGGTTAAAATGTTTTATGTGTTCTTGAATATGATGTGAGTACTAGTCAGACTCTATGAATAAATTTAAGGACGGGTGCCATTTTTGGAAATTTATAAACATGTACGTATTGAAAATAGGAGTAAGTTTTCTCAATTAAAATGGTTTTTTTTTATTATTCATGTCGAGGGCTTTTATAGTCAACTATACCAGTTGTATTGTTATCACTGTTAAAGACCCTATGGTTGCTTTATTGTTTAACTGCATTTTATTTGAACTTTCGTTGATCAATGTTTCATTGTTAATCTTTAACACATCTCTTTATTCTTGGATTACATGCATTTGCAGATTTCAGGCTAATCATAAATCTGAATATTCCTTTCTATAATATAGACTGCATTACAGAACAAATTACCCTATATATCTATATTCGTATGTTAATTCCTGCCAAAACAATGCAGAGAGGTGACCAGTTTGCACCGTATTGACGGTCTCACTGTGACTTAGATACAAAGAACACAAATTCAACTATTTCACAATAATTCCCAAAAACTGAATATAAGTTCGAGGTAGAGAACCGATAGATTTAAACCAAAAACTCGATTTAAAATGGTTTAATACGTCTTTGTCTTCCAGCATTAAGACGTGATTATTCGGCTGGAAGATAAACTTTATGTTATCAATGTTTAACAAAATATTGACTCTTTATTACCGTAAAAGTAGTATTACTCCATTTACAGGAAAGTTCCCGGGTTCATATTGCATTTTAAAGACATCGGTGTGCCGATTGTAACCCCCCTTTTTATACCTTCAAAGACATTTTATAACACTTCTAAATCAAGGGTTATAAAGATTATACTTGATCTCTTTGTCATCCACAGCTATTTGCATTTGATGCTTGTATGCCAATGTTTGGCTAAGCAACACACAAACTTGCATGTGTCCGTGACTGACATATTTCGTTTGTCTCCTCAATTAAATAATCATCATTGCGTCCTTTGCATATATATATAAGTCACACGTGGAAGATTCTTTAATGTAACAAATGGTCTTATGCACCTTTGCAGTAAGGGCTTTGCTAATTATTGAAGGTTGTACTGTGACCTATAGTTTTTTTATTTCTGTGTTAATTTGCCTCTTGTGGAGAGTTTGACAATCATACCACATATTCTTTCTTTTTTTATTATGGACAATAATTGTCATGAGGGGAAGACACATACATGTTTCAAAGACTTCATCAATAGTTCTTTACTGGCTTGCCTAACTAGTATTTGATGGCTGATGAATGGATGCGCTACATTGGGATTTGTATGTAAATTCACAATTCATTCCATTCTCATCTTGCATAGTAAAACGTTTTATATTTGAAATTTTAACTGTCTCGAGTGGATAAATATCTTTTCAGACTCGAATGTAGAGTCTATATGTATCGGTTCTTTATCTTTAAAATCTTTTATATACATTTTCTCTATCAAATAATCCAATGACCAAATATTGTTATTGCCAATACAATAAAACCTGATTTGGTTTAACAAAATGTATTGCATTTTAGAAAAAAATATTCTGAATACAATTGAAATTGGAAATGGAGAATATGTCAAAGAGACAACAACCCGACTAAACAGCAGATAACAGTTCATTTCGTCAAATATTATTGAACAAATAATCTATATTTCCGTGGTAAATATGTTATGATAAAATAAATTTTAAGTTTGAACAATGAGTTACCTACATATATATTTGTATGGTTCATACAACGTAATTGGGAAGTAACAATTAATTTTTGTCTTGCTTCAGGCAACTGCAGTCCTGGATAATGATTTATAACGTTTATACCTTGATTAATTGGTGAATTTCATTTCACATTATAAATGAGCCGTAGATCGAATCAAAAAATTAACACATCAGAAATGAATGTTTCAATTTTTGAACGGTATGTATAAGTCAGATAAAGCATATTTTATGGTGCGTCAGTATTGCCCAAAGAAAGACATCCCGACGGTCGATATGTCATTCCTACTAATCTGACACCCCTCAATGTGTTAAACGACAAGTGTAACATTATAGTCTTCACAAGGTATGTAAAAAGTGGATAGATCATGTTACCTCTTAAATCTTGTGTACGATATATTGCTATTACAAAACAAAGTCAAATCTTTAATAGAACTGTCATATTAAAAATTAAATTTTCCTTTTTAATAAGAAATTTCTTTAAAATGAAAATCAATGGATTCAGAATGACAGCACGAGTAACACGAAAAACAACTTAAAGTTGTTATCAGTATCATATTTTGTCAGAAGTGAATATAAGATCTTTGTAACATAGTTCAGGACGAGTGGGAATAAACACACTCTATCTACAAACAATTTGTTGGAGTCCTTTATAGCTTGCTGTTCGGTGTGAGCCAAGGCTCGATGTTGAAGACCTTACCTTGGCCTATAATGGTTTACTTTTATAAGTTGTTACTTTGATGGAGAGTTGTCTCATTGGCAATCATACCACATCTTCTTATATCTACTATCTAGCAAATTTGATGAGAATATGTTGTCACAACTTTTTGGAATTTTGGATCAACAATGCTCTTCAACTTTGTACTTGTTTGGCTTGATAAATATTTTGATATGAGCGTCACTGATGAGTCTTATGTAGACGAAACGCGCGCCTGGCGTACTTAATTATAATCATTTTATAACTATTGTCCAGTAAACCTCATTGTGTGATAAATAGATCTTATTATAGATATCTTAAGGTCAAGGAACAGTAAATGGGCTATGTCACAGATTTCATTAAAATTTGGCATACAACTCTGGCTCGATGAACTTCAACTGAAAATCGAAAACATAATGCATTTATCTCAATTATCATTTGAAATATTACTGATTGAATTCTTACAAAATGGGTGAACATTTGTATAGAAAGCACATAAAATCGGCGAAAACCCTTTTAAAATTTGTCTTAAAATCGCCAAATCTGTAATTCTACTCCATAGATTTTTCTTAAAAAACTATATGTTGTTGATACATAAATTTCCGTTATAATGATGCAAAATAAAGATAGGGTCACCGACTTCGTTCTTACGTTATACATCATTTAAAGTTGCGTTCTATGTGGAAAAATCAAACAAAACGTCGAAATAATCGTAACGTTATCGCGTTGCAGGCCGTAAAACGTTGATTTTTGACGTTTTTCACTACAAACAAGGTTACAAATTGAGTATTAGACAAAAAACGAAGTCGGTGACCCTATGATTATTTTATATCATTAAAACATAAATTTATGTGTCAACAATATATAGTTTTTTAAGAAAAATCTATGAAGTAGAATTCGAGATTTGGCGTTTTCAAGACAAATTTTAGAAGGTTTTTCGCCGATTTTATGTGCTTTCTATACAAATGTTCACCCATTTTGTAACATTTCAATCAGTAATATTTCAAATGATAATTGAGATAAATGCATTATTTTTTCGATTTCAGTTGTAGTTCAACGAGCCAAGGTTGTATGCAAATTTTTAGCAAAATCTGCGACATAGCCCATTTACTGTTCCTTGACCTTTTGAATCATTTGAAGTCAAGTTGCTTTGTCAAAGCCAAATTTGACCATGTAACGAACGATTTCTAGTTGTCCAATAAGAGCAGCACGCATTATAATGAATATAAAGGAAAAGTATATGACATAAATCATGGTCAAACTAACAAATAATTCCATTCTGTAATATTAAAATATATTTAATATCAAAACACATTCACTAAACCTCCGTATAAGACAACATTATTTATTTTTACATTTCTGACATTACCTTTTCTTTGGTTTCTATATCACAGCCAATTTGTACAAGGTATTGGACGGTCTCCATCTTTCCATAAATTGCAGCAAGCAGTAACGGTGTTTCACCATCCTATAATAGAAGATTTAAATTAGCTTTAACTGATGTATCATAAACTGGATAATGTTCTGATATAAATAAAATTGAAGTGTATATGAAATGAATCAATAATGTCAAAATAAATGACCAGTCAAACTTTAATCTACATTCCACATAAGTGACAATTAAAATGAATATGACCTATCGAATTAGACTTTTAAGGGATTTGCTATCACATAAGCAACACGACATGTGCCACATGTGGATCAGGATCTGCTTATTCTACCGGAGCACCTAAGATCACTCCTAGTTTTTGGTGGGGTTCGTGTTGTTGATTCTTAATGATTGCTTTGTGTCATGTGTATTATTGTTTGTCTGTTTGTCTTTTTTCAATTTTAGCCATGACGTTGTCAGTTTATTTTCAATTAATGAGTTTGACTGTCCCTATGGTATCTTTCGTCCCTCTTTTACAAAAATATGTCTTGTGTCGAGGAACTTCCCTCAGTGGTCATGATATAAAATCTTTAGTATCTGTTTAAATAAAACTAGAGAAGTAAAATGATATTCTGTCTTAAACAAAGATAACAATTATGTAATGGCGGCTGTTAAACATCTTTGTTTTGAATCAGTATATAGAGGAATATCAGCAGACACAAGAGACAATATCTATCATTACCTCGTTTCTTCTCTCTTTATCACAGCCGTGTTCGATCAGATAACGCACAATATCCAGGTGTCCATAAAGACAAGCAGTCAATAATGGTGTATTTCCCCCCTGTAATATTATATATATACCAGTCATCAACACTATTGTTATAAACTAAACAGTATTGTGTTTTAGAAAGGATAAAATATATATAACATCATTTATCAGTCAATACTGAATAAAATGAGCAGTAAGACTAATCTCAGTTATACTCTACATAAACAACAAATAAATATCAGAAATATTTTTAAAAAACTGTGTATCAATGGATTCAATATCACGAAACGAGTTAACGTTATTTCCCCTGTTATAATTCTAAAAAGTTTTTGTTTTATATAATAATTGAAGTATTCATTTTGCTTAAAAAAAAGATGTTTTACACAGTTTGTGGTTTTTTTTCTGATGTGACTTTTATATAACTAATGAAGTGTGACTAGGTAACAACCGATTTCCATGTTATCTCTGTTGGCAGCAGCAAATAATTGTGTTCGTCCATTCTGTTATAATATACGCATTGCATTGTGTATCATAAACTTTACAATGTTGTTTTATAAATATAAATAAAACAGACGAGGTACAAATTTTTGGGTGGAATGTTTTTAATGGATGATGTCCAGCGGCATAACACCAATTAGATCTAACTTTTTACCTGAAACAAGTGTTTGCACCATCGAAATATGTTTAACAATAAATATGTGTAATAGCTTATATTTTACTAAACAGAATTAGTTATCATTTGCTTATCAAGAAGTTAAATCAAATTTAAAAAATATTAATTAGTCAGATAACCGTTCAAATGATATCCATTCTTTCCAGAATTCGTTCATCCGCATGTTCTACAATAATTACCTAATTACAAATGTAGATTGACAAAAAATATGTCCGCATTTTAAAAGGGTTTTCAGAAATATTGTAGAACTATTTTCCCTCGTAGCGGTATTAACCAAAAGTACTTTAAAAAAATACTCGTAAGAACTTCCTGACAATTTCATACTCGAGCTTTTTTCTGAAATTAATTCCATTAAAACTTTTGATTTTCAACACTGTACACCATAATTCTTTAAAAATCGATTAAAAGGAATAATTCACTTCTATACTATTAAACGAGAAGACCTCATTTTTGGTGTCGCTTCTCTTCTTTCCAGAATAAATTAATCAACACGCCTCTGTGTCCTATAGGTACAGTGCATAGTCGCATTTGTCATCCATTCATATGATTATTCAGATTGAGTTATTTTAGGAGAAAAACGAGAAAAAAGGCATCCGGATATTGTCCCGTCATTGTACGAAATTTTAAGTCAGATTAGACTTCCGGTTTGCGTTTTTCTGTATACTTTGAACATACATATACTACGAATAAAGTGTATTTTCAGAATTTTATTTGCTATCATTTTCAAGTTTACTGTCCACGGCGGTCACAGAGTTTATTAAAAAGAGAGGGTCTGTATACTATATCAATGATCACCATGGATCGATTAGTAAACTTAGAATTGAAATTAAATACGCTTTATTTATATAGTAATGAATGTTCATAATATACAGATACCAGCGCTAAAATTATTCATGTGAACTTTTGATACTTTTTCTGAAATTCTCCAGTCATTAAATCATTAAATCTTTTACAAAATTCATTGATTACATAAAAAAAAGAAGATGTGGTATGATTGCCATGTTAAGACAACTCTCCACAAGAGACCAAAATGACACAGATATTAACAACTATAGGTTACCGTACGGCCTTCAACAAAGAGCAAAGCCCATACCGCATACTCAGCTTCAAAAGGCCCGAAATGACAAAGTAAAACAATGCAAACGAGAAAACTAGCGGCCTTATTTATGCACAAAAAATGAACGAAAAACAAATATGTAACACATAAACAAACGACAACCACTGAATTACAGGCTCCTTACTTAGATAAATGTTCATAACATACTAAATGTATGCTCATATTGAAATTGATAGAAAACCAAAAATTGGAAACGTTGGAAATAAAGGTGGAGGGTAAAAAAACATTTTCCTGTCCCCAATAACCTATGAATTATGATACTTTTGCTGAAATTCTCCAGCCATTCTGTATTTTACAAAATTCTTCCAACAACACTTTACATACTTTAAACTACGCTCTGAATGCCCGCGATTTCGCGGGTGTGTTCTAGTTGCTTTTTAATATAAAAATGGTAGCATACACTATTTATAATATGCTTTGGGATACAATGTGACATGTTTTGTTTAAAGTGAACAAAAAGATAAAACATGCTACACGGAAGAAGAAGCGATCAGTATGCAGGGTGTCTTATTGACCAGGTATTGTTGAAGTAATTTTGAAATCTTAAATCTTTCCCTCCTTAATCAGGAATATACCAACTTAACCTATATTTAAAAACTCAATCGATATCCAAGAGCGTGATGCTGCAACTCAGACTTTATATAACGTCACCAGTGTCTGAGCAGCATGTCATAGAACGCCTAGAAGCGTTCATCCGAAAATACCAAGACTTTTTTGGATACAATTATGTTTCAACTTCAGAAGTAATAAATGATAGTCGTGAAGTATAGATTATCGGAACTGGCGTTGTTTATTGTCTTAATTACATGTTTTCTTGTGTTTGTATATTTTTAACCTTGACTGTTTAATCCATTTGTGCTAATATACTTTTGGCGTGGATCCGTATTTATTCATCAACCCATTAATATATTTTGTCATTATAAATAAGAAGATGTGGTATGAGTGCCAATAAGACAACTCTCTTTGTAAGTTATAATGTATAAATGTATGTTGAAAATTGAAATTAAATGTTAAATGTTGAAAATCGAACATTGAAAGTTGAAAATTGAATTTTGAATGTTTAAAATCGAACGTTGAACGGATGTTGAATGTTGAAAAGTTGAAAACGAGTGTTGAATGTTAAAAATCGAATGCTGAAATTTGAAAAGCCAATGTTGAAAATCGAATATTGAAAACGAATGTTAAAAAAGAATGTTGAATGTTGAATGTTGATAACGAATGTTGAAAAAAAAATAATGGAAAAGAAGTGTAATAAAAAAATGATTGAAAAAATTGTTTAATTAAAAAATGCTACCAAAATTTAAAAAAAAGATAAATTTGAATGTTGAATGTAGAATGTTGAACCAACTTGACATCCGTTTGTAAAAGAGAAGCGAACGATACCAGGGGGACATTCAAACTCAGAAGTGAAAAAAAACTGACAACGCAATGACTGAAAAAAGAAATGACAAGCAGACAAACAATAGTACACACAATAGAACCTCGAATACTAATAGACTAATGTGCACGAACCCAAACAAAAACTAAGAGGTACTGCAGAAAATTAGCATCTTAATTTTTATTGTTTTATGCAACTTAAATGCATCACCAGCAATTCTGTGTGATAGTTTTTTGGTTTCACTATGTTTTGAGTGTTAGTTTGTAGTAGTGCTCGCCAATTACTCATGTGTTTAATTGGTGTACTGTAATAGTATGCATTGTGGGTGTCAACCCCGCCACATAATTTATGTATGCGCCTGTCCCAAGTCAGGAGCCTGTAATTCAGTGATTGTCGTTTGTTTATGTGTTACATATTTGTTTTTGTTCATTTTTTTTATAAAATAAGGCCGTAAGTTTTCTCGTTTGAATTGTTTAACATTTTCTTGTCGGGGATCTTTTTAGCTGACAATGCGGTATGGGCTTTGTTCATAGTTAAAGGCTGTACGGTGACCTATAGTTGTTAATCCTTGTGTCGTTTTTGGTCTATTGTGGACAGTTGTCTCATTGGCAATCAAACCACATCTTATTTTTTTATAAATACTTCATCAATGAATGTGCTGAATAAATTTAGGTTAGTTTCACCGCAAGTGTTGTATAAATCTGTGTCATCAATTTTGCCATACGATCGGCAGGTTTGGTTAGCCATAAAACCAGGTTCAACCAACCACTTTTCAAAAAATGTCCTGTACCAAATCAGGAATATGGCAGATGCTATCAAATAGTTCGTTTCTATGTTTGTAGGTGTTGTTTTTTCTTGTACTTCAGTGTTTCTGCTGTTCCGTTGTTCTCCTCTTATAGTTGAAGTGTTTCCCTCGGTTTAAGGTCGTAACCCTAATATGTTTTCGTATATGACTTTTGAACAGCGGTATACTACTAGTTTATATACTACTGTTGCCTTGAATTGTAAATATTTTTGTTTTACCAACAGTTTTGGAAAAATATCTTTAGGTTTGGTTCAACGTGTTAAAGCGAAAAATAATCAAACTAAGGAGGTAGACATGCAACATTACATTGTCCCTGGCTTCCATATTACAACCAACTGTTATCAGATACTTGACAATCTCTAGGTGTCCACTGTAGGCAGCATTCGCCAATGGTGTATATCCCCACTGTAATATCATCATATAACTGATATCAAAACATGTGTTATAACTTTGAAAATGTCGTATTATAGATACGAAAAATATATAACACTGAATGCAATGACCAGTCATACTTGCATCTCTACTCTAAATGAAGGTAAACATAAAATGTGTTTTTGTAAGATGTCAAACATACATCAGAACTATCATGTTTACAAAAAAGGAAGAAACATTCAAACCTGTCAAATTAACTGATAAACTTCTGATACGTACATGCAGTATTAAGAACTGATATTATTAAAAATGATGAGTGCTGTATAATACCACTAGTCAAAGAAAACTCCAACACGTCAGTGGTACGTGACTATAAAAATGGGCTTTTGCAACTTTATATTGGTTTACAATCAATGGTGTTCGAATTTAATTATTAAAAACTTTTTAAGGTTTCACCTTAATTGTTGTTTTAATTTAAATGTAGTGGGTTATGAATTTTAAGTGAGAATTATCAGGTTTGTTTTTAAATATAACCTTTATTACCGTTATAACCTTTAGAACCAGCAGTGTTCGAATTTTAAGATAGCTTCAACATCAGAACTTAATTTTGAATCTAAAGGTTCACTAATCAAATGTGTACATATGTGGGTCCATCAGCATTCTAGTTTAATTTTTCAAGATTATTTCTCAGTGACTGGAGAATTCAAGTTGGTTTCCAATTGTTTGATGCATTTTTGTCTATTAGTCAGTCATAAGGTTGTTGTTGTGAGATCCTTGCAGATCTTAATTTTTATTGTTTTATGCAACTTAAATGCATCACCAGCAATTCTGTGTGATAGTTTTTTGGTTTCACTATGTTTTGAGTGTTAGTTTGTAGTAGTGCTCGCCAATTACTCATGTGTTTTATTGGTGTACTATAATAGTATGCATTGTGGGTGTCAACCCCGCCACATAATTTATGTATGCGCCTGTCCCAAGTCAGGAGCCTGTAATTCAGTGATTGTCGTTTGTTTATGTGTTACATATTTGTTTTTGTTCATTTTTTTTTATAAAATAAGGCCGTAAGTTTTCTCGTTTGAATTGTTTAACATTTTCTTGTCGGGGATCTTTTTAGCTGACAATGCGGTATGGGCTTTGTTCATAGTTAAAGGCTGTACGGTGACCTATAGTTGTTAATCCTTGTGTCGTTTTTGGTCTATTGTGGACAGTTGTCTCATTGGCAATCAAACCACATCTTATTTTTTTATAAATACTTCATCAATGAATGTGCTGAATAAATTTAGGTTAGTTTCACCGCAAGTGTTGTATAAATCTGTGTCATCAATTTTGCCATACGATCGGCAGGTTTGGTTAGCCATAAAACCAGGTTCAACCAACCACTTTTCAAAAAATGTCCTGTACCAAATCAGGAATATGGCAGATGCTATCAAATAGTTCGTTTCTATGTTTGTAGGTGTTGTTTTTTCTTGTACTTCAGTGTTTCTGCTGTTCCGTTGTTCTCCTCTTATAGTTGAAGTGTTTCCCTCGGTTTAAGGTCGTAACCCTAATATGTTTTCGTATATGACTTTTGAACAGCGGTATACTACTAGTTTATATACTACTGTTGCCTTGAATTGTAAATATTTTTGTTTTACCAACAGTTTTGGAAAAATATCTTTAGGTTTGGTTCAACGTGTTAAAGCGAAAAATAATCAAACTAAGGAGGTAGACATGCAACATTACATTGTCCCTGGCTTCCATATTACAACCAACTGTTATCAGATACTTGACAATCTCTAGGTGTCCACTGTAGGCAGCATTCGCCAATGGTGTATATCCCCACTGTAATATCATCATATAACTGATATCAAAACATGTGTTATAACTTTGAAAATGTCGTATTATAGATACGAAAAATATATAACACTGAATGCAATGACCAGTCATACTTGCATCTCTACTCTAAATGAAGGTAAACATAAAATGTTTTTTTGTAAGATGTCAAACATACATCAGAACTATCATGTTTACAAAAAAGGAAGAAACATTCAAACCTGTCAAATTAACTGATAAACTTCTGATACGTACATGCAGTATTAAGAACTGATATTATTAAAAATGATG
This sequence comes from Mytilus edulis, assembly GCF_963676685.1. Taxonomy (NCBI): domain Eukaryota; kingdom Metazoa; phylum Mollusca; class Bivalvia; order Mytilida; family Mytilidae; genus Mytilus; species Mytilus edulis. The sequence continues at coordinate 83,795,768 of NC_092354.1, read as the reverse complement.
AGTGCTGTATAATACCACTAGTCAAAGAAAACTCCAACACGTCAGTGGTACGTGACTATAAAAATGGGCTTTTGCAACTTTATATTGGTTTACAATCAATGGTGTTCGAATTTAATTATTAAAAACTTTTTAAGGTTTCACCTTAATTGTTGTTTTAATTTAAATGTAGTGGGTTATGAATTTTAAGTGAGAATTATCAGGTTTGTTTTTAAATATAACCTTTATAGTTTTTTGGTTTCCAATGAAAAGATGATCAATTCATAAATTGTTGTCAGAACTTATACAACATCAAACCTCTCTCAATTTACTTTGGTTTGTTATTCTTTATATGTCTAAAGTCTTACACAGTGTTAGTTTGTAGTAATGCTCGCCAATTACTCATGTGTTTTATTGGTGTACTGTAATAGTATGCATTGTGGGTGTCAAATTAACTGATATACTTCTGATACGTACATGCAGTATTAAAAACTGATATTATTAAAAAAGATGAGTGCTGTATGATACCACTAGTCAAAGAAAACTCCTACATGACTGTACGTTGAGTAATAAATATGAATTGATAAGCTATTTGTACCTCATGAAATGCTGTGTAAGACTTTAGACATATAAAGAATAACAAACCAAAGTAAATTGAGAGAGGTTTGATGTTGTATAAGTTCTGACAACAATTTATGAATTGATCATCTTTTCATTGGAAAGTCTCTGTTACAAGTTTTGAGTAGGACGATCAGTGGACCTTCGCATACTTCAGGAATATTTCTGAAATTTTCCAGCATATCTAGCATTATAAATGCATCATAATTATAAATGAAGAGGTATATTGTCAAGTTGCTAACTTTTTTATCTTTAATTTTTCATCTTTTTTCTTTTATTTATTTGATTTATGGTGTTTTGTTGTGTTATTTTTTTGTGGGGAGGGGGGGGAGTTCAGAACAAGAAATAAAAAAAAACAGATACAGCTTACGCATCCTCATTTGACTCTTTGACAAACGAGACGATCTTAACACCAATATAACAAGGGATATACATTAACCATCTCCTTCGATATTCATGAGCTACATGTAGCAGTAGCAGCTTCTACTCAGACTTAGTTTTAAAAAAAATGAAAGCAACACATTTAATAATTTCTTTCGTCCGAAGTGCTTTTCTGGATTTACCTTCATCAGGAACGCTCAAAGCCAAGCATTTGAAATCCGAAGATGTATGAAACCCGAATCCTTTGCAGAGCTATATGTCAAAAATGCCTCAAATAAATAGCCAAATTCATCTTAAGCCAACTTTGCCTGAGGGAGTTGAAACCTTAGCTGCTTAATAATTTTTAAATTCATAAACGGACAAGTTTAGTAAACGTTACCAGTGTCTGAGCAGAAAGTGGAGATGAAAGGTTATGTCACTCCACTTTCTGCTCAGACACTGGTAACGTCAGGTGTAATCTACCGTTTTCTAATTCGGAAATTCATTAAACAAGTCAGGAATATAAATGTTGTTTTCAAGGCGTGTTAAATAATTTTGAGATTTTGATTTTGCCATTTGAAAAAGGACTTTTTGTTTTGCATGGAGTTAAGTATTTTGTTATTTCACTTTGAATCAAACAGATTTTTTGATTCACGTGTCATAAAATAAGTGTGCTATTCTAATATCAATTGAAAATAGAAGTGCATAAAGAGTTTAAATGATATATTTTTTTTTGTCGGACTATTTTATTTATTCATTACTACATGTTTGTTTCATTTTGTATTTATATGGATTCATAATCAGGCAGTATCATTGGTATGGGATTTGAATAGGCTTCATCATCAGTGGAGTTGACTTTAGATAAGCTTGATGAACACTATCAGTGAATGTATAAATTCATTGGAATTCATATGTTGTGTATTATTAAATAAGGGCACCCATAACCATTTTAAGCGAGGTGATTGGATGCCCAATTTATTAGAAATCACCATCATTGGCGTTTATATATTTATTTTCATTAGCGATGTGTAAATGTATTATGCTTATACGGATTCATCATAAACTTTGTGTACATCAAAGTCGGCTTTACAATCAGTGGTTTGAGTGCATATAATATAAAAAAAAAGAAGATGTGATATGATTGCCAATGAGACCACTATCCACAAAAGACCAAAATCACACAGACATTTTAAAACAATTATAGATCACCGTACGACCTTCAACAATGAGCAAGTCCATACCGCATAGTCAGCTATAAAAGGCTCTGATAAGACAATGTAAAATAATTCAAACGAGAAAACTAACGGCAATCATACCACATTTTCTTTTTACATTGACCTCAATATCAAGGTCATAAACGATTGACCTCAAATCCAAAGACCATTGGTCTTTAATATGTATTATGAATGAGTAATATCACTTAACGCATAATTCTAAATATAAGATGGGCAAAAACTCACATTTATTGTCTGCACACCTCTCTACCAAAATCCAAATTTTATCTAGTAAAAAGAATTTGTTGATATCTTTGATTTTTAAAAACAAGTGAAAGTAAGTCAAAATTAAAATTTTTAGTATGACCTTGACCTTTGACCTTGACCTTATTTGAATACCCTTGGTCTCTATCACTAATTGTGTATAAGATAGAAATGAATATCCCTTTTATCAAATGCATAAGGGTAAATAGCTCTCATATGGAGTGTTCATATCACTTCGGTCAAAATAGGACAAATCATGTGAAGGATATAACGAGCAGTTTTATAAAATACATTTGTCGCTTTCTTTTACGGTTACGGAGTAGATGCAGTTTTCGGGGAGATAACTTCTACAAAGATTTTTTTTTTTTTTTTTTTTTTTTTTTTTTTAATTTTAAATTTATCATATTTTAATGAAATCTGTACATTTGTTAGTTTAAAACATCAAGTACCGGTACCTTATCCCGGCCTCGTTAACATTAGTAAATATCATATTTATACAGTTGTTAGTACTTGTTAGTATTATACATTCAATTTTCAATATTTGAAAGAAAAAAAAACGAAAAAAAAAACAGAGCGAAGTTTACTATTGAGATTTTCAAATATAAATATCTGTATAACAAATGCACAGGTTTTGAAAAATATATATACTGTTTTCTATATTAAATTTCTTTTTTCCTTATTTGCACATGAACATAATAGGTTACACACATTTGTATGCATAATAGTTATATACACTAAAAAGTAGTTTGATACATTGCAGATAATGATTTTAAGACAGAGGCTGTTTGGATATGAAATATATACAATATATGTGGAGTCTATTTGTTTTTTTTTTTGTTTTTTTTTTTTGGTTTTTATGATAGTAAAGGAGTCCAGGGGTTCCAGCAGTTTTCTGCCCTACTGAGTAATTTATTTTTATAGAATATATTTTTTTCTATCAATAAGTTTTCCTTCAAATAATTTTTAAGTGCTATTATATTGGTTTGTTCCATAGCTAATTTGCTTCTATAAATGTAGAATTTTGTTAACAGAAGTATTATGTTTCTTATATCATTTTTATCTGTTTTTGTTAAAATACCAAATAAAACCAAATCAATATTTAAAGTTAGTTCTATTTCTGTCTTCTCAAATATCCAGAATTTAAGGTCTTCCCATAATTTTGATATATATGGGCACGTCCAGAATATATGTTCTATTGTTTCGACCCCTCCAAACCCAAAACTGCAAATATTTGTATCTTTAATTTTTATTTTAAGGAGGAGTTCATTTGTGCCTAAGATTCGATGTATTATTCTGTATTGAAACCACTGCAGTTTTGAATTTTTTGTTATATGAAAGGGCAGTACATGAATATTTTTCCAATTGAAGTTTGCATTGAGAATTAATGACCATTTTTGTTCACATTTTTGTTTAGGATTTGACTTATTACCATTCAAAATGTTATACATATCTTTTGAACCTTTCTGGGATTTAAAAAAAAAACTTTAACACTGAGGGCAAAACAGGACCGTTTTCTCTCTTTAAGTCATTTGGACATATTTGATATTCTTTTAAATACTTTTTGATTGACGAAATTAGGCCTTGATATGTGAGAAAATTAGTTTTAGTATTGTTTACCTTATTAAAGTGATCAAAAGTCATAAAATTTCCATCTTCCTGTAACAAGTCATTGATCAGCCAAACCCCTTTTTTTGTCCAATCTTTATATAGTACTGGATTGTTTCCAATCTTTATTCTATCATTCTTCCATAAAGGGCATGTTTTAAATTGACAGTTGTTTTGTACATTTTGTAGATCTTGCCAAGCGTCAAATACTTCTTTCCAAAATAGATTATTCAACTTTTTATAAGGACCAAGAAATTGCATTTCCAAAAAATTAAAATTTTCTGAAAAGAGGAATAGTTTTACTAGTTTTGAATTATTTCTATTAATTCTTCTTATCCAGGTTAATTTAAGACCTTTTATATAGTTTTCAATATTTATCATTTTTAGTCCTCCTAAACAGTGCGGTTTGGATAAGGTGTCTCTATTGACTTTATCTGGTTTTTTATCCCAAATAAAGGAAAATATTTTTTCAGTAAAATGTTTCAGCTTTGTGCTATTTGGACTAGGTATGGATAGGAATAGATGGTTTAATTTTGATATTATAAGTGTTTTTATCACTGTAATTTTTCCAATTGGTGAGAGTATTTGATTAGTCCAAGTTTTTATAATGTTTTCAATTTCTTTTAACCTGGGGTTATAGTTTAAATTTTCAATTTCACTAATATCCACTGAGAAATTTATCCCAAGAAGTGTAAAATGCTGGAACCCCATTCCATTCCCCATTTGACACACATAGTTTCTTGGCTAAACCTTTTCTTCCCAATCCAAACAACCTTGGTCTTGTCTAAGTTTATATTGAGACCTGATAAATCTGCATATTTATCTAGAGTACGGAGAGATGCATCCAAAGATTCAGGTGATCCATCAAGTATAAGAGAGGTATCATCTGCATATTGTGATATGAGATATTCTGAGTCATCTATAGTGATTCCTTTAACCTTGTCATTATTTCGTATAAGTATACCCAGTATTTCTGCACATAGTAAAAATATATAAGGTGATAGGGGATCCCCTTGTCGGCAGCCCCTCTGAATCTCAAAAAAATCTGAGAGATGGCAATTTTGAGTTACTGCAGATTGAATGTTAGTATAAAAAGTAGTGATCCAATGTTTAATAGAAGGCCCAAAATTAAAAAAAGTCTAATACACTTTCAATAAAACTCCAAGAAATTGAATCAAACGCCTTTTCAAAATCAATAAGGAGGGGAATACCAGGTATATCATGTTCTTCTGTATACAATAAAATATCATAAACTAGTCTAGTATTTTCACCAATATATCTACCAGGAATGAACCCTGTTTGATCATTATTTATGAGAAGTGATAAAATAGACTTCAAACGCTCTGCGATACAGCTAGACCCTAGTTTATATATTGTGTTTAAAAGACTTATTGGTCGCCAGTTTTTCATATATTGTCTTGGCTTATCTCCCTTTGGTATACAAATAATTATCCCTCTTTTTTGGGATACTGACATTTCACCCATATTATACCCATAGTTGATTGATCTAAGAACAAATTTACCTAAATCTATCCAAAAGAATTTAAAAAACTCACTGGTGTATCCATCAGCTCCTGGGCTTTTGTTACTTTTCATTCTTTTAATAGCAGATGTTAATTCTGAATAGGAGATTTTTCCCTCAAGGGTATCCCTTATTTCATTTGTTAACATGGGAACGTCTAAAAATGGAATTTCCTTATTGAGATCAACACTATTTATTATATCTTTCTTTGAATATAAATTTTTATAGAAGTTTTTAGCTTCCAATAAAATATGTTCTTGTTTGTTTATTAAACAGCCTTCATTATTGACTAGTTTTGGAATTGTTTTATTAACAAAGTTCTTAGTTTCTAAGTTGAGAAAATATTTTGAGGATCTTTCTCCTTCTTCTACCCATTGCATTTTTGAGCGAACATAGTGACCACGCATTTTTTCTTGTCTTAAAATTTGTAATTCAGATTTCTTTTGGTTGAGATCTTCAAGAACTTCTGTGGTTTGTATATTTTCTTCTAATTTTTGAATTTCATGTATTAAAGCATTTTCCAATTTATTTTTTTCTTTCTTTTTATATGATGCAAAGGAAATTGTTTTACCCCTAATTTCTGTCATTAATGTTTCTAAGAACAGCTGATCATTTATTGTAAATTGAATATCTAAGCAATCAATCTGGTCCAGTAAGTCTCTATTGTATACTAAAGTTGCATATTGATCTTTTACTTGTTTTATTTTTTCTTTAACAGATTTAACATATTCCATATCGTACAATAAACTATTGTTAAATTTCCACAAACCCTTCCCAATATTGAAATCACTTATTTGAAAGTGTAGAACTATTGGTGAATGGTCAGATCTATAGCTGTGTTGAATTTCTACTTCTTTTACATTTTGATAGAAACTTCGAGATATAAGAAAAAAATCAAGCCTAGCTTGCTTCAGAGGATGAGTTTTTCTCCATGTAAATCGTTTCTTGTCTGGGTAGTATTCTCGAAAGGGATCAATTAGATCATAAGTTTCAATAAGTTCAAAGATTTTTTTCTCTTGCTCTTGGATTATTTATATTAAGATAGTTGTATGTATCTAATGCCTGATTTTGAACTAAGTTAAAATCCCCTGTCAGAATAACTTGTTGGTAATTAAAGTTTTCTATTATTTCATTAACTTTATTATAAAAAGATGATGAGTCATTATTTGGTCCATATAAATTAACAAGTGTTATATTTTTACCTTGAATTGAAATATCTACACCAAGAAAATTTCCATTATCATCTTTCTTTATCATGATTATCTTATTTATTTTAAAATCAAGATTATTTGCAAATAAAATGGCAACTCCTCTTTGATTTGAAGCAAAAGAATTAAAAATGCATTCTCCTCCCCATTGGTTTCTTATAAATGATTCATCTTTTTCAGTAAAGTGTGTGTCTTGCAGACAGTAAATATGACAGAGCTTTGATTTTAAGTATTCGAATACATCTCTCCGCTTCTCTCTAGAATTTAAACCTTGACAGTTGTATGAGAAAATTTTTAAAGAATCCTTACTCATTTAAGTAGCTAGATATAGCATAAACATTCCATTTATAATTTTCATTCCTTTTATCACACTTTGACTCATACAACTGTCTATGAAAATACAAAACTGTAATATTATATATGAATAAACAAGTTGGTATATAAATCTATCTTCATGCATAAATAAATCTTTATAAAACATTGCGCAAACATCATAAGAATTGAAATAAATAAAAAAAAAAGCAAGAGTTACAACAATCATGATTGTCATATTGTGATATGTTTTCTGATTTTTTTTGTATAAATAAAAACAAATTTTGGATTACCTGTTTCCAAAGAAAGGGGTTACTGGAGAGAAAAAACTAACAAATGTATACCCATTCAAGTTAAATTTCAACAATCAAAGAGAGATAATCCAAAATATTTTCTCCCCTTAATTGTAAGATTGCAAACATGTATATTTTAGTCAGGATTTTAGTCAGCCTAGTAATTCTATGGCTATTATCAAAGTCTTAATTTGAATGTTATATAATTGTTCTTGTTATTCCTAGGGTATTATTTTTCACAATTGTCCAAAGAAAGACCTTGGTCTCATAACCATAACATGGACACATATTTTGATACTTTAAAATGTTTTCCTTTTTATGTATGTTGGTTATTTAAAACGAGGATGCAAATTTCTTGTACATAATGTACTGCAATACCAAACCAATTGAACAAAGCAGCACAAAAAAAAACAATTTAGCATAAAGTAGCATGCACTTTCATATAAATGAACACAAGCAATTGCAAACATGTTTCAACAGTTACAAAAGTAAGCATGTCAAGCCTAAAGCAAATAAAATAAAATGGCTGTAGCCAATAAATACAACTTGGATTCAACCTTATACTATAACTTTTCCTCCGAAATAATTTATCAATTAAGACATTAAACATTTCAGCCCGTGGTTAAATATCCACATGAAAAATAAATATATAAGTGCATATTTAGAAAGCTGTCTGAAAAAAGAGAACTGATTCCCTTTTCCCTTTTTTTTTTATATTTCGTTCATTGATTCCTGGATATTTAATTATTTTTTAAAAGTAAAGAGAGCAAGATATTTTATATTTTTGATTATTTAAATGAGAGTAATATGTAGGTTTAAAGTTTGAATCCATTGCTCATTTGCATAATTATTAACAGATGCCAGCTCATAACTTAAAGCACATAGAAGCACATGTAAGAACCATTCAACACACATATACTTACACTTATTATAGTATTCTAAAATGTATAAAAGAAATAATAAATACATCAGAAATGGTAGAGATATCTACAAATATGCTAGCAAAGTATATGTTTTTTTTACTGAAGAAAAAGAAGCAGATATATGAATCAAAGTCAATAACTTATCAATAGTGATATCAGTATGTGACGGAGTATATGAAAGGTCTATGCAAGTTAGCAACAACGGAATTGCTTGCGAATATGCCACTGGTCTCTTGAGCTAGTGCGTGTTTCAAGGATCACAGTGACTCCTAAGTGACGAATGCGAGTTTTTAGTTTTTCTTCTGACCTAATCTTGTATGCGATTTTTGCAAGTTCATTCGGGCTTCCTTCATGCATGGAGGCAGATCATCTTCCATGCGAATATTCTTACCGGCTAAAAGTGACCCAAGTGATAAAAATAGCTCTTTATCTGCATAGTGTATAAATCTAATTATTATCGGATTTGGTTGTTTTTTCCCTAGCTGGTATTCTATGAGCATTTGCAAATGGGAAGCTTTCTGCTTTAGCTTTTCCATTTTTAAATAATTCATCATTAGGTCATCAATGACTTTCCAGATGTTTTCATCCCTCTTTTCAGGCTAAAACTAAAATATTGTATTTGCGGTCGTGTTTTTCAAGGAGTACCTGCTTCTCTTTTAAATTTTTGAGGTCAGTCTCAAAGCTCTGCCTCATTGACTCTAACTTCTCTACCTCTAGAGATTGCATATTGAGTTCCATAGCCTCAACCCCTCTTTGCAACTCATCGTGATCGTGCCTTTATTCTTTTAATGCTTGACCTGTTTCTTAGACCTCTAACTTTACTTTATTTACATCCTCTTTTACCTCCTGCACTAGATTTGAAAATTTATTTTCAATTGTATCTAATTTCTCATTAATTTTTTCTACTTTCGAGTCAACTGCCAAAATTAGGGTTTTCAGATCTTCCATAGTTGTATTTGAAGGGCTTGCCATGATGATACCAGTATATAGTGTGTCAATTTCAATGTTACCTTTATGATTGACATGTACATGTAGCATGTAAATAAAACAACGATGAAGCGATCAATATGTCACAATACTACGATTGAAAATTGCGTAATAAATGTCCTGTACTAATTAAAAACTGTAGACGATGTTTTGTTTATGATATTTGCAATCTTTTAAGTATTTCTATTACATATTCATTGAGTATTTTGTTGTTTTCTCGGACTTCAAAAAATTACATGGTGGCTGCCATCCCAGGGGAGGTAATTACAGAGAAAATTGATCAGCATAGAATAGGTGAAAAAAAAACCGCATAAACTGTATGATATTATATAAAAATTATCTAAGCAACATTTTGCTAAACAAAAAATTTACGCAAGAACAAAATTAGGCAGAAGAAAATAATATTAATAATAATAATTAGAAACCAATTGTTCAGAGAACAATTGAAGGTCTTTCTACCAAAAACCCTATATTTTAATATGAAAGTAATCAAAATTAAGGTTAACATGTAATTTTAATCGTCAAATCATAGTTTATTGCTTATTCCGAAAAAAATATGGTTTCTATACAATATTTTTTAAATTAGGAAGATAAGTTGTTTTTTCCAGTTCAAAACATGATACTTCCGATACTATTTGAATATTAACGTGACACCTATTCCAAAAATATATGGTTCTATAGAATTTAATATTAATAAATTACATAACAAAAACTACTTCCGGTCTCATGTCTTTATCATGTATACATAGAAATAAAAGCAAGGTGAACGTATAGAACGTTTAATTAAGCTATGACAATGAGATCAATTTCAAGGTCAACAATCAAGGACCTCAAGTAAAAAGACCTAAGGTCTTATTTATATTTGGTTAATGAGTTATATCACCATAACCTCTACTTTAACATACAAGAGGGGAGGAAACTCCCTGTTACGTTCAACATACCTTGTAATCAAAATCTATGTTTTAAGGCATGTCGCAACTATCGATTTAGTAAAAATAATTTGTCAATATCTTATATTGTTTTTGGAAATAAATGAAAAGAAGCCAAAATCAAAATTTAGAATATGACCTTGACCTTTGATCTTGAACAAATACAATAAGTCTTTTAAAAGAAAAGTGGAAAGACCTAATATCAAAACATTGTTGTGGCGTCATTCTATTGTTTTATCTGTTCTTTATTTCAGCGATTCGACTATCATTCACCTGTAAGAAACCATTATGTTACCTTTAGCTGTCCAATATTTTTGAGAATAGTCATCTTGTTTCTTAAAAATATTGGACAGCCAAAGGGAGCATAACTGATTCTTACAGGTAAATGATATTTCAATCACTGAAATAGAAAAAAGTTTTAATTATCCTAATTGTTTTCATCATGAAAAGAAATTTACTACGAAAGAACAAATGACAATTAAGGGTTTCACGCTTTCTGTTGGATAAATTTCTTTAGGTTTCTTCACCATTTTTGTTGGATATATTAAAGGACGTTTTACCATCAGTAATGAACAATTCTAGGCGGGTGCACTATTTCTGTTGTGTATATTTCTGTAGATTTCTTCACCATTTTGTTTGGGACATTAGAAGAAATTTCACCATCATTGATGTACATTTATAGGTGGGTTTCACCATTTCTGCTGGATATGTTTCTGTAGATTTCTATTCCATTATTGTTTGATATATTGATGGAAATTTCACCATCAATTATGTACAATTCTAGATGGGTTTCACCATTTCTATTGAAAATATTTCTGTAGATTTCTATTCCATTATTGTTGAATATATTGATTGAAGTTTCACCATCAGTAATGTACAATTCGACGTTGGTTTCATCATTGTTTTAAGTTATATTTCTGCAGATTTTTTCACCATTATTGTGGAATATATTTAAGGAAGTTTAATCATCAGTGATGTACACTTCAAGGTGAGTTTCACCGTTTCGCTTGATTATATTTCTGTAGATTTTTTCGCCATTATTGTGGAATATATTTCTGCACGTTTCACCATCTGTGTTTGATAAATTTAAGGAAGATTTACCATCAATGATGTACAATTCTACGTGGGTTTCACCATTGCTGTTGGATGTATTTCTAAAGATTTCTTCACCAGTATTGTTTAATAAATTTAAAGAAGTTTCACCATTAGTGATGTATAATTGTAGGTGGGTCTCACCATTTCTATTTGAAATATTTTTTGTAGATTTCCTCACCATTTGTGTTGAATATATTTAAGGAAGATTTATCATCAGTGATGTACAATTCTACGTGAGTTTCACTATTACTTTTGAATATCTTTCTGGAGATTTCTTCACCATTATTTTTGGATATATTTCTGGAACTTTCACCATCTGTGATGTACAATTCTAGGTGAGTTTCACCGTCGCTGTTGGATAGATTATTGTAGATTTCTTAACCATTATTTTTGGATATATTTCTAGTAGTTTCAACATCAATGATGAACAATTCTAGTTGGGTTTCACCATTGCTTCTATATATACTTTTGTTATTTCTTCACCATTATTGTTGGGTATATTTAAGGAAGATTTATCATCAGTGATATACAATTCTAGATGGTTTTCACCATTACTGTTGGATATTTTTCTGTAGATTTCTTCACTTTTATTATTGGATATATTTCTCGGATGTTTTACCATCAGTGATATACAATTCTACTTTTGTTTCACCATTGCTTTTTGATATATTCTTGTAGATTTCTTCACCAGTATTGTAGAATATATTTAAGAAAGTTTCACCATCAGTAAAGTACACTTCTAGGTGAGTTACACCGTTTCTGTTGAATATATTTCTGCAGATTTCTTCACCATTATTTTTGGATATATTAAAAGAGGTTTAATCATTAGTGATGTATACTTCTAGGTGAGTTTTACCGTTGCTACTATATATATTTATGTGGATTTCCTCACCATTGCTGTTTGATATATTATTAAAGATTTCTTCACCATTATTTTTGGATAGATCTAAGGAAGTTTCAACATCAATGATGAACAATTCTAGTTGGGTTTCACCATTGCTTCTATATCTTTTTATGTAGATTTCTTCACCATTATTGTTGGATATATTTAAGGAATATTTACCATTAGTGATGTACAATTCTAGGTGGGCTTCACCATTGTTGTTTGATGTTTTTCTTTAGATTTCTTCACTTTTATTGTTGGATATATTTAAGGAAATATTTTCATGAGTGGTGTACAATTCTGAGTGCGTTTCACCGTTTCTCTTGTATATATATGTGTAGATTTATTAACATTATTGTTGGGTGTATTTAAGAAGGTAGACCTAGGTTAATGGAAATAACTCTTAAAATCATCAGTATGTTTGTGTCAACCTTTTTCATAAATATGTTCTAAGATTCTTTGGTACATACGTTATTTTCAATCACCATCTGTGATGTATAATTCTAGGTGAGTTACACCATTGCTTTTGAATATTTCTTTAGATGTCTTCACCATTATTGTTTGATAAATTTAAGGAAATTTCACCCTCTGTGATGTACAATTCTAGTTGGGTTTCATCAATGCTGTTGGATATATTATTATAGATTTCTTCACCATTAGTTTCGAATATATTTAAGGCAGTTTCAACATCAGTGAGTAACAATTCTAGTTGGGTTTCATCATTGCTTCTATATATATTAATGTAGATTTCTTCACCATTGCTGTTGGATATATTATCATAGATTTCTTCACCATTATTTTTGGATATATTTCAAGTAGTTTCAACATCAGCGATTAACAATTCTAGTTGGGTTTAACCATTGCTACTATATCTATTTATGTAGATATCTTCACCATTATTGTTGGATATATTTAAGGAAGATTTACCATGAGTGATGTACAATTCTACGTGAGTTTCACTATTACTTTTGAATATCTTTCTGTAGATTTCTTCACCATTATTTTTGGATATATTTCTGGAACTTTCACCATCGGTGATGTACAATTCTAGGTGAGTTTCACCGTTGCTGTTGGATAGATTATTGTAGATTTCTTAACCATTATTTTTGGATATATTTCTAGTAGTTTCAACATCAATGATGAACAATTCTAGTTGAGTTTCACCATTGCTTCTATATATACTTTTGTAATTTCTTCACCATTATTGTTGGGTATATTTCAAGTAGTTTCAACATCAGCGATTAACAATTCTAGTTGGGTTTAACCATTGCTACTATATCTATTTATGTAGATATCTTCACCATTATTGTTGGATATATTTAAGGAAGATTTACCATGAGTGATGTACAATTCTACGTGAGTTTCACTATTACTTTTGAATATCTTTCTGTAGATTTCTTCACCATTATTTTTGGATATATTTCTGGAACTTTCACCATCGGTGATGTACAATTCTAGGTGAGTTTCACCGTTGCTGTTGGATAGATTATTGTAGATTTCTTAACCATTATTTTTGGATATATTTCTAGTAGTTTCAACATCAATGATGAACAATTCTAGTTGAGTTTCACCATTGCTTCTATATATACTTTTGTAATTTCTTCACCATTATTGTTGGGTATATTTAAGGAAGATTTATCATCAGTGATATACAATTCTAGATGGTTTTCACCATTACTGTTGGATATTTTTCTGTAGATTTCTTCACTTTTATTATTGGATATATTTCTCGGATGTTTTACCATCAGTGATATACAATTCTACTTTTGTTTCACCATTGCTTTTTGATATATTCTTGTAGATTTCTTCACCAGTATTGTAGAATATATTTAAGAAAGTTTCACCATCAGTAAAGTACACTTCTAGGTGAGTTACACCGTTTCTGTTGAATATATTTCTGCAGATTTCTTCACCATTATTTTTGGATATATTAAAAGAGGTTTAATCATTAGTGATGTATACTTCTAGGTGAGTTTTACCGTTGCTACTATATATATTTATGTGGATTTCCTCACCATTGCTGTTTGATATATTATTAAAGATTTCTTCACCATTATTTTTGGATAGATCTAAGGAAGTTTCAACATCAATGATGAACAATTCTAGTTGGGTTTCACCATTGCTTCTATATCTTTTTATGAAGATTTCTTCACCATTATTTTTGGATATATTTAAGGAACATTTACCATTAGTGATGTACAATTCTAGGTGGGCTTCACCATCGTTGTTTGATGTTTTTCTTTAGATTTCTTCACTTTTATTGTTGGATATATTTAAGGAAATATTTTCATGAGTGGTGTACAATTCTGAGTGCGTTTCACCGTTTCTCTTGTATATATATGTGTAGATTTATTAACATTATTGTTGGGTGTATTTAAGAAGGAAAACCTAGGTTAATGGAAATAACTCTTAAAATCATCAGTATGTTTGTGTCAACCTTTTTCATAAATATGTTCTAAGATTCTTTGGTACATACGTTATTTTCAATCACCATCTGTGATGTATAATTCTAGGTGAGTTACACCATTGCTTTTGAATATTTCTTTAGATGTCTTCACCATTATTGTTTGATAAATTTAAGGAAATTTCACCCTCTGTGATGTACAATTCTAGTTGGGTTTCATCAATGCTGTTGGATATATTATTATAGATTTCTTCACCATTAGTTTCGAATATATTTAAGGCAGTTTCAACATCAGTGAGTAACAATTCTAGTTGGGTTTCATCATTGCTTCTATATATATTAATGTAGATTTCTTCACCATTGCTGTTGGATATATTATCATAGATTTCTTCACAATTATTTTTGGATATATTTCAAGTAGTTTCAACATCAGCGATTAACAATTCTAGTTGGGTTTCACCATTGCTACTATATCTATTTATGTAGATATCTTCACCATTATTGTTGGATATATTTAAGGAAGATTTACCATGAGTGATGTACAATTCTAGATGGAATTCACCGTTTCTGTTGGATGTATTTCTGTAGATTTCTTCACTTTTATTGTTGGATATATTGAAGGAATGTTCCCTATCAGTGATGTACAATTTCAAGTGGGTTTTACCATTTTTGTTGGATATATTAATCGCAGTTTCACCATCAGTGATGTACATTTTCAAGTGGGTTTTACCATTTCTGTTGAACATATTTCAGGAGATTTTTACACACTTTTGTTGGATAAAATTGAGGAAGTTTCACCATCAGTGATGTACATTTTCAAGTGGGTTACACCATTTCTGTTCGATATATTTCAGGAGATTTCTACTCCCTTTTTTTTTGATAGAATTGAGGAAGTTTCACCATCAGTAATGTACAATTCTAGTTGGGTTTCACCATTTCTGTTGGATATATAACTGTAGCTGTTTTCACCATTATTTTAGGATATATTTATGAAAGTTTCACCATCAGTGATGTACATTTTCAATCGGGTTTCATCATTTTTGATGGATATATTTCTACAGATTTCTTCACCCTTTTTGTTTAAGAAAGTTTTACCATCAGTATTGAGCTATTCACAATTAGATATGTTAATGGAAGTTTCACCATTAGAGATGTACAATTCCAGTTGGGGTTCACCATTCTGTTGAATATATTTATGGAAGTTTCACCATCAGTTATGTACAATTCCAGGTAGGTGTCATCACTTCTGTTGGATATATTTTTGTAGACTACATCGTCAGTAATGTACAATTCCAGGTGCGTTTCACCATTTCTGTGGTTATATTGCTATAGATTTCTTTACTATTTTTCTTGGATATATGTATGGAACTTTCACCATCAGTATGTACAATTCCAGTTGCCTTTCTCTATTTCTTTGGATACTTTTGTAGATTTCATCGTCAGGGATTTACTATTACATGTGAGTTTCAGTATATGTGCGATCAAGATTCCGATTCCTCTATTAGTTTTGTATTGAGTCAGTTTGGTTTTACTAGCAGTGTGTTTCCTCTATTCTTATAAATCCTCTCCTTCATTGTTATTTATTTGGTTTGTTTTCGTTATTTAGTCGAATGTCACTATTCAGCTTTTTTTGTCCACACAAACGCGCGTCTGGTGCATACTGTTTATTATGATATATATGAATATTTTGTTTACCATTATTTTATATTTAAATAGGTTTCACTATCTTTCTTGTTTTTGTTTAATTAGTGTTGTCTAAATTTTGTAGTTTTAATAATCAGTCTTCGTATTTATAACCCACACCAATGGCACAACCATTATTGCTTTGTAAATTAAAATTGAAAATATTTTGTTTTGATTTCCACCTACAAGTGAAAGATTATTTTTAAAACGGATCATAAATTTATTAAAACTATTTATGTCAATAAATGAGAACT
Source organism: Mytilus edulis (assembly GCF_963676685.1). Taxonomy (NCBI): domain Eukaryota; kingdom Metazoa; phylum Mollusca; class Bivalvia; order Mytilida; family Mytilidae; genus Mytilus; species Mytilus edulis. The sequence continues at coordinate 83,779,238 of NC_092354.1, read as the reverse complement.
ATATAGAATATAGATTTGTGTAAAGAATGAACAGCCCGTCTATTGGTTAGTTCCCACACCATATGTATGATACTATCATTAGATATAAGTTTTCTGTGACTTTACTTACACCTCGATCCCTACATTCTAACTCAGCTCCTTTTTTTATGAATCGTTTCACATCATTTAACCTTCCATCTTCAGCAGCTAAAAGTAGTCTCTAAAAGTAAAGTAAAGCCAGTTTATTTCCTTACTGAACACAAACCTGTTTGACAAACGTTATTAATCAAACCTATAATTACAGCAGTGAGTTTTTGAGTGTACTTGAGTGAAATGGTATGTTTGAAAACCTGAATATAATTCAATAAGATTTGTGAGTAGAGTAGTGGACTTTACAAATTATAGTACATTTTCATGCTTTAATATCCGAATACGTTGAAATGTGTATGCTTAACACTTTCAAATTCTTGATTTTGATAACAGATACATCACGTGTCTTAAAATTAATGGAGACAACAGTGTTTAATAGACATGAATTATCATTGATATGGTTATATTTATAAATTGTATGTTTACAAAATTGATAATTTTTGAAATACTAAGGCTTTTCTACCTCAGGCATAGATTACCTTAGCTGTATTTGGCACAACTTTTAGGAATTTTGGTCCTCAATGTTCTTCAACTTCGTATTTTATTTGGCCTTTTAAACTGTTTTGGATTCGAGCGTCACTGATGAGTCTTTTGTAGACGAAACGCGCGTCTGGCGTATATACAAAATTTTATCCTGGTATCTATGATGAGTTGATATAATAGCTTCCAGGATTATGACGAATATTTTTCTAATTGTCGTAACCAGCGTTCCTCGATTTTGACTAACCGAATTGTTTTAACATGATCAACTCGACGGGTCCAATGTTTGGATCATGATCTTCTTACCTTTCTTGAGGTCCTGAAACAACCATCTGTTTAAAATTGATCAGTCATTAGTTGTTCTATGTTGTATTTTGCATAATGTTGTGTGCCGTTTGGTCTATTTTTGTATTTTGCCATGGTAATTTCAGTTAGTTTTCGAATGTTCTTGTCGTTATATTGCTTTCTGTCTTAAATGTTTTATGGAGTTTAACATAGTAACTTGCTTCTATCATCAATCTCAAACATGTATATTTCTGCGCAATTAAAGACAACGATAGATCACATGACAAATGAATAATTTACAAAAAACTTACCATGTTCCACCATTTAACCTGTTAAAAGAAAAAACAAAACAATACAGCAGTCATTTTTTGTAAAAAAAAATTTTTTATTGTTTTATACCGTCATAATTGTTTTTATCTTAAGCCTTGGGGGAAAGGTTGTTGACCGATCTAGTAAAATTTCCCAGTTAATATTTAGAATAAAGTCATTCGTTCGGACTGGACAACAATGATCTCTAACTACTGGAGTTGATCAAAATAGAATGTTATGTATCGCCACAAACAATAGAACCTTACATTATTTCATAAATCAGTAGCGACGTGACAACGACATTGGAATTGCTAATTGTCAAACATTGTTTATTGGTATGATCAAGACGATAACATTTATGATAAATAATACTACGCAGTCACATAACAATAGTGAATATTGTCTTTGCCAACCGTGATGTTTCTGAAGGATTAGATATATGTCTGTAAAAAATCTCTTGTGATATTTTAATTTGGGAAACCTATAAACCATTTAAATTAAACAGAACATATACCTTAAGGGAGGCCATAATTGTTTTCTTCTTTCTTTTGTTGCAAGGTCATATAGAGTCTGGCCCTGAAATAAAACCAAACAATTTGAAAGTTAAGCTATCAAATAAATATAGGTCATCGTTCAGACAATACAGTGAGAAGTATTTGTTCCGAAGTGTTTACCAAAAAGGGTATTGCTTTATTCAAATGTGAATAGTTTCTTCTATAGTAAATAAAATCAAAACGTATTTCATGGACTAACATTATCATTAGTTATGGGGCGATAATTTGCATTTCTATTTTTTAAAATATATACATTCACAGTTTATGACTTTGATCTTCTTTGTTAAATCCACAACAGCGATTCAGACCTACCAAGGTACACAGTATTAATATTGTAAAGTTTATGGTGTTGAATTTCACTGCCCCCTTGATTCAAAACCAGCATTATATGACCATACACCAGCCACATAACATACAGCCGATAATCGTTAGATATCAATCGTCATCATAATTTTTTTTTAGTCTTAAATGTTTGCATATATTTAGATTTGAGCGAAAACCTGGGTATCTGTTTTTAAAATTAATTTCCCGACCCGCACAACTTGTGCTTTTGAACGGACGAGTAAACATTTGTATGTGAAGAAGAACAGTTACTTTTTTAAAAATGAAAACAAAATGAGATTTTGATTCGAGATATAATTCAAAGTACAAAAAAATAGATATGATCAAAACGAAACAATGAATTCAACTATTGATATCAATCGTCAACACGAAAAAAGTGAAAAAAATAAGGATGTAGAAAAAACAAACAAAACTTTTTGAAGATTTTCCAATCTTTGGTTTGGCCTGAAACATTACTGATGCAACATTGATACCGTTCATACTTTTAAACATTTTGGTTGATATCTCTGTAGATAAACTGTTCCTTCCCGAGAGAATCACTGACAATGTTTCAAGAACTACGATACTGGCATGAAAATAAGAATATTCCATTATTAAAATTTACACTTTAGAAACTTGAAAATTAAGAAATATATATTTGACAATACTTTTTTATCCTTTTTGGTTTATAATCTCTTTTTTGGTAATCTTTTGATTCTATAATTATGTGGTGCTGAACACCAATATACAGTACTGAACCAGTCCATGTTTTGTATGTGCCTTATCATGTATCCGTGACGTAGTACACAGAACACATGATTCCGAACTCTTCAACCTTTACCACATGTATTGACATATCGATTATTTCCATTATTACTGTATTTTATGTGTAATTATTGTATCACCTAAATAAACCATGATGAGTTTCATTATAATATATTGTTCTTGTATTATCAATTATATGCTCGGATCACAACAATTATTTCGAAATAGAGTAGCTCAGAAAAGACATTAATTGTTTACTCTACACCAACAAATACGTTTATAATGACAATACTACGTTAACTGCTTACATGCGAATGACTTCACAGCTCATTTACTGTTTATATGCGTATGACGTCACAGTTTCATCACAACTAAAATTATATATCGTTTCATTCAATTCAAATAAAGAATTGTACAAGGCTTTATTTTTTTAATATGTTTGACCATGTTAACGCAAAATTTTGTTGTTCATGTATGATTTGCAATTACATGTAAAATAACATGCCGACCTCCAAGGAAAATTCAAATCTTGAAGTCTGTTTGCGAATATCACAGGCAAAAGCTCAAATACATCAAACGAATATGCTATATTCCTGGCGTTAGTCTGGCATTTCATTAATGGGAAAATGTTTTCATAGGTTCACCTTTCACTCATATGAGAGTTGCATAAAAAGAAACAATATAAATGATGTACCAGTGAAGCGGATTTGTTAGGAAACGGCAAACATTCCGAATCCCGCAACATAATGTATGTTCCTGTTTCAAGTTTCTGTTTTTTTTATTTTTTTACGGTTCGTTGTTTTAAACTCAAATTAGGTCGTTCGATTTCTCATTTAAATTGTCTTAAATTTTGGTATGAATTGTTCGGCTTTTTTAAAGGCCAAGATTAGAATTTTTCAAAACAAATAAAGGAATAGTTTCACATGTTTTGAAATATTTCTAATATTTCTTCGTAATTAAGTTAATTTCAATTTTTTTTCAAGTTTTTGTTTGAACAGCAGTTTACTACCGTTGCCTTTATTTAGCCTGCATCCATACTGTGCTAAAGATCAAATGTATCTTTTGACGAAATCTGGATTGTTTTTCCACGATAGAAGAACATATGTTGTCCCTAATGTTTTAAGCTTGGTATTACTGGGACTAATCATATATAGAAAGATATAATATGAGTGCAAATGAGACAACTCTCTATCAAAGTCACAATTTATAAAAGTAAACAATTATTGCTCAAGGTATGGGCTCACACCGAACAGCAAGAAATAAAGGGCCTCAAAACATTACTAGTGTAAAACCATTCAAACGGGAAACCTTACATTCCAATATCTATATAAAAAAAACGAGAAACACATAGAACAAAATAAACAAACAACAACTACTGAACATCATATTTATTATTTATTCATTTATCAAATATAAGTACAAAGTATATATTTGAATAATGGTTCTATTTTAATGTAAGATGTATTCTTTAATTATTACTGTCATTTTAATCCTTTCCTTTCCTTTTAAACATCTCAAAAACGACCAGTTGATCTTTTTTTTTTAAAAACATTCGATAGCTATTAAATGTTATATTTCTTTTAAACTCCCGGTCTGTAAGCTGTATAATTTCCCAACAGTAGATCCGCGATGTTTTACATGCTCTTACAACATTCAATCGTCCAGGTATTCCAGTAATGCATAACAATCTATCGGCTTTTTTTTTCTTTACAGTACCATATTTCATGGATATCATGAAGTTCCATTTTTTTTTTTGCAGCTCTCTTTCAGCATTGTGTCTTACTGGATTATATGTTTTATACTATGTCAAAATCACACGTATGTTTCAACTTTAAAACAACTGTCGTGCTTAACAGAACTAAACGCTAATATGACACAATTGTCGTAAGAATAAGCCAACCAGTACCTAATGAAGTCTGTGAAAAATTTTCTTGTGTGCTTTAGATTTTAGAACAATTCAATATGACAATTTTAGTGATGTGAATCAACAGTTTTTATACTTTAAAATTGATAATGAGGAATGGGTCAAGGCGACAACAACCCGACCATAGAGCAGCCAAACGACGATGGCCACCAATGGGTCCTCAAAAGAACGAGAAATCTCCGCACCCGGAATCGTCTTTCAGCTTGCCCCTAAACAAATATGTATACTAGTTCAGTGATATTGGAAGTCATACTTAACTCCGAATTATACACAAGACTAACAAAGGACAGAGTCTCCTGACTTTGGACAGACGCAAAACTGCGGCGAGATTAAACAATTTTTTGGAGATCTCAACCCTCCCCTATGACTCTAGCCAATGTAGAGAAAGCAAACGCACAAAAATTATTTACATTAGCTTGACAAGTTATTGTTTCATACGATTCTAAATTATTGCAGGCAAACAAAGATTGCCAATGACTTTTAAAATGCAGAATTCATATGAAACACAAATTTATATTCGAGATTAGCCTAATTATTTATCAAAGGTACTGGGATCATAATTTAGTATCTATCATGAGTTTATTTAGTACGCCAGATTGGCGTTCCGTCTACATCAGACTCATAAGTGACGCCCAGATCAAAATAGTTATATAGCCATACACGAACCATCTTGAAGAGAGCATTGAGGATCCAAAATTCTAAAAAATTAGCCCAACATGTATCTTTTTGTCTGTCCTTGATACGATCCTCAACAATTATTAGGTTTAAATAAGTAAATTATAACTTAGGAAAAAACAATTTGAAAGATAGATTTCTTTGAAATATCATTAAAAAAACCACATATCTTATCAGGGAATTGTACGAGGTATAAAACATATAACACGAATCAAATTTTCTACAAAAGGATTTATTGTTTAGAGCTTAATATTTTTCAGTTGATGTTAAGATCTAAGTATTGCAATACCATGGTCGAGGTAGAACTGCTTTTGATTAGCACTTAACATAAGCTTAACATATTTATTCAACATGCCAACAACTCCCATCTCTAAATGGTATTCTGTTTAGAAATACGTATCGTGACATTACTATTTAAGAAAGTGTAAATATATACTACGCAACAAAAAACGTTACATTGGTTTTTAATTTGATAATATTGCATATATTCATTTCCAATACTTTCATTATTAAAACTAGTCATCTAAGAGATTTATCTATCATATTTACTCATTTATAGAAAATATCGGAAATGACGTGATGTCATTTTCTGATTTCAAACAAATAATATTGTGTTTCAAAAATTTACCAGAATAGAGATGGAATCGAGTTGTCCTTTAAAAATTGCATTTAAAAAATTAAAAAGTCACACGAAATGCAATGCCCCGGCTAAGGACTCGTCTCACAGATACTTCCCCGTAGTGACAGGCTACGTTAAACGCCGTTTCGCCAAGACATGCAAATCTGCATCATTTATTTCCAGAATAGATTTGTAAACGCGTCAAAAACTTTACGACAAACCCACAGAAGACTAGCATCAGAATATCTGCTCTAACAGTTCGCAACCGATCGCGTCAAGTTGGTCTCAGAGCTCGTCGCCCAGCACTTTTCAGGAAATGGAAACAACATCCCTCAAGACTTTATTCGACGTCTTATTGATTCCATGCGACGGAGGTAATAAATACAAGAGTACAAGGTATGACATGTTAACCTGAATTATGTACTCCCCTGTAAACATTGTCAGAAAATGTGCAATATTGTTTTCAATAGAGAAAACTTGTTATTGTTCTCTTCAAAATTATGTTAGCCAACTATGCAATTAACTTATTGTTATCATAATTGTTATAATGTTTTTAAAACTTTAAATGATTTTACAAGCATATAGCATTTTTTGTTTGCCTAGTATTAATCACTATACTAACAGCATTGTAACAATCTAAAACAAATTCTCGTTTGTACCTTTTTAAATTTAGAATTTAATTAGTCCGCATTAAAAATGTCAAAGTGAATATTTCCACACAAGATGTAAACTATAACTTTTAAAGAGATATTTGAAAAAAAAAGTTAAACAGTGTATAGTGGTACAGAAATATGAGCATATATATATTTATGCTGACTAATAAAGAAGAAAGGCCAAATTAATTCCCATCTTTACCTCATCGCTGTTCGAAATTCATATATCGATTGAGAAAAAAAACACAAATCCGGGTTACTAACTAAAACTGAGGGAAACAGGGCAAATATATAGGCCGCCAAAAGTTAAGCACGACCGATATAAAACTGGCAATATTTTCTTATTTATTGCGAAAAAATGTTGATGTTTGGTTTTATGAATTGCCTTCAACACACACTAAGAAAATTCATTACGATAAAACAAATTTGAACTCCAATAAAGCAGACAAGCAACTTTTTAGTAAAGAGCATCTGCGCGTTTACAACTACACTGTTTCTACAGATGGTATTGTTAGAGTGCGAACATATGTCCGTCAACTTCAAAGAGACAACAGAAGAGCAAGTCGTGTTGTCAAAAAAATGAAATAACAGAAAGGCACTGTACAGGTTGATTTGATTGGGGGAATGGCTGTCTATGCTTGAACATGAGAAGCTGAAAAACACTCATTGTTCAGATGAGAGTCGGTTTGTGTTTCGAACAATAGACGCCATAATACGAATTTCACGGGGAAATAAAACGGCCTATGATCAAAACAACATGTGCCCAATGACTGCATGCGGTGCTAGTGGTGTTGTACGGGGTTGCTTCTTATACCGTTGTTAGCCGGGAATGCTTATTCTTCAGGGTCATATAAACGGACATGCATACAGAGATTTGGTGTCTGAAACATTGTAGCCCCTCATTTTGATAATCCCCAACTTGCATCAACATGGTCAAGATCCTTGTACATGGACGAAAACGCTAGACTACACAGGGCAAGGATTTTAACGGTGTAAAAACAAAACACAAATCCATTTACCCAAACCCTTTGGCCTTCCATATCTCCATACATAAACCCTATAGAACCTGCCTGAGATGCCCTTGACAGAAATCTCAATCGCAGAGATTCACCTTCACAAAATTTTGTCAATTTAAAAGTGGCAATTGTAGGTGAACGGCTTAGATTTCCTCAACTAAAGTTTTGAATGCTTGTTACGAGTATGAGAAGTCGTGTAATGGAACTGTACCGAAAGGGAGGTTGGTACACATGTTATTGACAATAGATGATCAATAGTTGTATAAATATAAAATCACATTAAAACATAAATTCCGTTTCGAATTTGTGTAATTTACACTATTTCTTTGAACTTAAAACCTAAATACAGAAAAATTTCATAAGTGACCAAAATTATATTTGTGGTTTATTTATGGTATGTGATAGCAAAATTGCTACATGCATGTTTTCGTTTTTTCGAGGAATAATTGATTTTTTTATTTGGAAAAAATGTCGATGCAATAAAGATAGGTGGTGCTTAACTTTTGGCGGGCTGTATATAAGAGGAGAACTAAGTATTCGAAACAGCCAAACTTCAAAACTATATTTGTATGTATGGACAAATCTTGTAGTTTATTGCCCGTTTCGGATACAATTATTGGATACTTATTATAGAAAAAAGATTTCAAAGATGTAAATATATATAAACATCATTGCATTTTGTCACTTTTAAACATAAAATATATCCAGCTACACTGTATGTGCTTAATCGAAACTTAACAAAGATATAACTCATTCATATATCCGTTATGTGAAAAAATAAAATACTACAAATAAGACATTACGAAGGCTTGCAGTTTTGTCATTATAACCAAATATCAAGTCAGCAGCCAATAGTTATGGAATGTATAGGTTAAAACGTAAATTATACGACAACCGCCAGTTTACAGCAAAATTTACATGTCTTATTAGAAATCTGTGAATAAACTAATCATAAATACCAGGACTAAATATTGTATATACGCCAGACGCGTCCCGCGGGTTTCGTCTACAAAAGACTCACCAGTGACGCTCGAATCTAACAAAGTTAAATGGCCAAATAAAGTACGAAGTAGAAACGCATTAAGGACCAAATTTCTTAAAAATTTTGCCAAATATAGCTAAGGTAAACTATGTCTGAGGTAGAAAAGCCTTAGTATTTCAAAAATTCTAAATTTTGTAAACAGGTAATTAATAAATATAACTCATTTTAACTGTAACTCAGTTTTATCGTACAAGTCAGAGGTCTTGCTAGCTATAAACACATGTTTAAAATTCCACCGTTTGGTACACAAGACAATACCTGTACCAAGTCAGGAATATGACAGTTGTAATCAACTCGTTTGATATGTTTCAGCTTTTGATTATGCCATTTGATTATGGACTTTCCGTTTAGAATTTTCCCGAGAGTTCAGTATTTTTGTAATTTTACTTTCTAGTAACAGCAACCAGCTTCCACTTTTTTCAAGTATCTTTCATCGTCCTAATTAATCATTTCGAGAACGACGATAAGGATTCGGAAATAGTATATAATACATGAGGAAGTGTTTGTCAAAAATTTAAAATGCATTTGAAAAAAAGTTTAGGTTTGTATTAGAAATGTGTACACCCAATTCCTCTGCTCTCAAATATACTAGTAAAGATAAGATAGATGTGATAGTTTTTCTAGATGGAATCAAATATGGGAACAAGTAGGCCCAACGATGAATTTTAAATAACATTTAACGATCTTTTTAGAAAAAGAAGCTACATTTACAAAGTGAAATGGAACGAAATCCGTCGAAAATAAAAACATTAATTGTTTTATCTAAACATGGCGTATTCTTCAATAAATCTGTATATATACCATTAATTGACATATACAATACATTTGATAGTTATCAAAGGTACCAGGATTATAATTTAGTACGCCAGTCTACATAAGACTCATCAGAGACGCTCACATCAAAATATTTATAAAGCCAAACAAGTACAAAGTATACGAGCATTGAAGATCCAAAATCCCAAAAAGTAAGAAATTAAGTAAGTTATGACTTTTTATTATCGTTCCCGAAAATTTTCAAAACAATACGACTACATCTCTTGTAATTAAAAAATAGAAATTATACTCTAATAAAGAAACCGTGTCCTTTATGCATGTTTTTTCATGAAAAACGTAAAACCTTCGATTTATTATGGGAAGGAAATTCCCGTTTATATCTTGAAAGCATATAACAGCTAGTAAAAGCAGAACAACCGAGGTCACAATGGGTTGTATCTTCTTTGATAAAAAAAAAACCAAAAACATTGAAAGCATTTGTGAAAACTATAAATGTGAAGCGTTATGGAACCTTTGTTGTTTTTTCTAATATTCAGTATATAGAAACTCTATGAAAGAGGGACGAAAGATACCAAAGGGACAGTCAAACTCATAAATCGAAAATGAACTGACAACGCCATGGCTAAATATGAAAAAGGCAAACAGAAAAACAATAGTACACATGCTCAACATAGAAAACTAAAGAATAAACAACACGAACCCCACAAAGAACTAGGGGTGATCTCAGGTGCTCTGGAAAGGTAAACAGACCCTGCTCCTCATGTGGCACCCGTCGTGTTGCTTATGTGATAACAAATCCGGTAAATAGTCTAATTCGGTAGGTCACATTCATGAAAGGGAAGGGGGTTGTAGTTACGACTTAAGGAACATATCCGATATCATTTGTGAAACAGTTATTCCATATCTGTCAACAAACTCGTGATGGCGTCCGTAAAATTTACGAAGGGATGATTTCAACTTCACCATTTGGAACTCTTGGTTTAATAGCTTCCTTGTGAACAGCAACCCTCTAAATAGAAAATCATGATAGGAAATGCAAGCACGGAATTATCGTATCAATTGGGAGAATATATACCCCGTATGCAGGTGCAGCTGAAATGTTGCTACTTAGAAATGGAAAGTTCACAATTGGAAAGCTGAAATCATCTCTTTTGTCGTAAAGATTTGTTTTCAACCGACTCTCATTGTCAATTTCTAGATGTAAGTCAAGATATGAGGCCGACTTAACTGTATCTGAAGTATCCTTTATCTCTAGTTCGATGGGATAGATGCGTTCCACATAGTCAAAATTTTTGAATAATTTAATGAATTTCCTGCTTGAAGTCAGCCTCATGATAATAAAGAAACAAGTCGGCAAGTAGAGGGGCACATTTTGTTCCCATTGGAATGCCGACCGTCTGTTGAAAAACACGTCCTCCGAACGTAACAAATATGTTGTCAATCAAGAAATCAAGCATCTTGATAATATCAGTTTCAGAGAATTTTTTGTTTGAATCAGAGTGATCCTTTACAAAGTAGGATTTATCCCTCCCTTAGATACTTGAATCTATATGGCCATTCTTTTTTATGGAGCGAATCAATACCAACTCTTTCAATTTGGCTTTTAGTTTGAAATGAGGATTACATGTGTAAAGAGTAGAAAAGTCAAATGGTTTAATACTGTTACAAGATGAAAGAGAGTTAGATTGTATGTACTCTAGAGGGTCTTTGAAATTTTTAAGTATCAACATCTGATTAACGCCACCTGTAGAATAGGCAGTTTCACAATAACTTTTAAGCCCGTTTTTGATTGCTGATAGATAACATAGATGTTAATAATATACCCTTGTGTGTTATGAAACTAATGTAGTTTAGGTATCCGATACAGTGATGGAAGATCCAGTGTTTCATCTTTGGTTGAAATTCCAAAGGAACGAAGACCAGACTTATGATTATCCAGGATTTCCTCTTTGGTAAGTGTCGTGAGGGTATATGTTGAGTTTCCAAGTGAATTGTCAATACCTTATTCGTTTATCAAGCAGTTAATGTAATGAGTTTTACAGACAAAAACGATGTGTGTGGGGCTTTATCTGCGGGGACAACAACATATTTGTCATGAATAGGATATAGGTGTTTTGCAACATTTGGGTCTTTAAAGATTGACGTAGCATGGGTATTGATAGACCCATTCAGTTTCTTAATTCTGATTTGTATCAACGACCTCACTGCCTTAATCCATTCGGAAAGTGTGTCTACGTCTTCCTGCTCGCGCGTAGCCAATTGCCTGGCATAATCCTCGACTGAATGCATCAACATTTTGAAGTTGTATTTCCAATTGATGGATTTAGGCTCACGATATTTCGGACCTTTCGATAACACATTTCGTAGAGAAGTGTTATTAACAATGGTGAGATCACCGGTAATAACGTGACCAGCAGGATTATGTGTGAATTGGGAACTAGCACAAGTGCAATCAGGAGGTTAAGACTTGAACTCGTCAATATCGAGATCCTGCAAAACGTGTTTGTAATTGAAAATTTTAGTTGCAATAGGTTTGGTATAGGTATAAGAAATCATTGGTACAGACTGGTCTTTGAAATAAGGTGGTATTTTCGATTTAACTAATTTATGATGAAGGATATTGTCTTAGTTGACGACATAGAAGAGACCTTTGTTTGCAAAGGAAAGATTAAGGAAAGATCTTTTCTCTTTTTCATCTTTTCCAATGCGGACTGGCTTGAAAAGTCTGGGACTTGTAATATCCGAAATCATAGCTTCAAGTTTGTATTGGTTTGAATGAGGGTTTGTTACAGTTGATTCCAAACATAAATTGAACAGAGAATGAAGTTTTGAAAGGGGTAATGAATAAAGTTTCGTGCGAATGTGATTAATAACTAACGGCTTTTGTATAAATGGCAGCAAGTCATTAATAGAGTCATCATGCAGAGAAGGTGACGTATAATGACGATGACCATGACTGCGTCTACGTCTGGGAGTCGAGTTGAAAATATTCATCACATTCACCGAGTTACATGAAGAGTTAGTTAGAATACCTATACCATCTATTTTGTTATTGCAACCATAGGGTGTCGCAGTGCCCAATTGTCTAATCCAGTAGTCCTCTTTTTTGTCTACGGAGAGTCGTTGAAATATTAGGATTGTTAGAGCTATGGTATATCTTTTCGATAATGCGAACTGTCATAGAAACGATGGAATGATCGGGCTGATTAAAATGCTGGAATACAATGTCGTTTGCATTGAGGTTAATGTCCGATCTACCGCACATACGTTTGTTCAGCCTTCCTTTCGTTTTACCGACGCATACCAATTCGCAAAGGTTGCACTCCAATTCGTAGACGACATTAATCGAATTACAATTCAGATCACCGTAACTTCTGGTAAACTATGACTTAGTCAAATTGCTAGTGAATTCATCATCTGTAATTAAAATTGCACAAGTTTTGCAGCCTTTGGTCTCACATTTCGAAATGCGACTGTTTTGTACTGTGTCATCAAAAACCAAAATGTCTTTAAGGAGAAATGAACATGGCTGTATATGTGTAATATTGCTATTGTCACTAAGACGATGATCTGAATGAGTAATGTTTGAGATATTTGTCATGTCTGGTGATAAGGGGACACATGTCGATTCAGACGACACGGTGTCCATGATGACGTTTGTTTCCGACCTTTTTATACTGGGCGACGTCCGAGCCAGTTTCCTGTTTGATCTTCGGGATGGCGTCCGTAACATTTACGAAGGGATGATTTCAACTTCACCATTTGGAACTCTTGGTTCTACATTGATTAAAATATCTTAAGCATATCATGTTTCTATAAATGTGAATTTCAATCATATATCATTAATTTCCAATATTCATTTATCATAAATATGAAATTCTTCAATTGTCTTGGTCTTATATCTTCTATTGATATTCGTTTAGCTCCAAACTTACAAAGGATTCTTTAGTTTTTATTTGGATATCATTTGCTCTGAAACATTTCTACTATTTTAACAGGAACACGAAATAACGTAGACGACCAAAACATAATAAAAGCTATACTACATTGTATATAAGCTACATGTGTCCGCAGTGATTTTTTTAAAGTCATTGATAACGCCTTAAACCAAAACATTTGAAAACCATGAAGGTATAAAAACCAGTCAGGAGCTTTATGACCAAAATGGATTTTGTAAACTCATAATCATATAATTCATAAGGACTTTTAACTGAAAGAGTCGATACCTTATTTTTTCATAATTCTTAATTTACCAACGGACAATTTAAGATGGATGATCATAGCAGTACTGTTAATGATACCCTTCGGGCCTGTAGCCTAGCAGAAGCGGGATTGACTGTAAAATAAACCAAGCAGAGGAGACATCGACCCAGTGGTCACAAGTCATCGTCACAGAATTATACGATTTTTCAAACTTTCTTTGTCTCTATTTACTTTCTCTCCTCTTTGTTTACCTATGAAAGCTAGTATTATATTTTAAAAACTTTTTTTTATATGCATGTCCATTATATTATACTATTATTGTAACTTTGTATTGTATTTTGGAGAAGACATCATAAGTATGATTTACTTGTGTCTAATCCATTTTTCTTTAATTCAGCAAATAAAATATGTTTAAACTAAACCAAGCACTTAATGAATTTTCTTAGTCCAAATCATATAAACGGAATTAGCTTATTAACCAAAATACAATGTACATCAAAAATACTGATCCCGGTAGTTAATTTACTCATTGATTTACACTACGCAATCGTTAAGCTACACAAAGAATGTGCGTTAGTGGATATTTGAACCCAGGATATGTTAAGGTTATATCATACAAAGGTTATACCAGTACAAAGGCAAAGCAGAAGGCAACTTAGTTCGATGTGTTTTATCATTTGATTTTGTCATTTGATAAGGGACTTTCCGTTTTTAATTTTCCGCGGAGTTCAATATTTTTGTGATTATACTTTTTTTAACAATAAACAGTTGACAAATAAAAATGTCAGTTTCAATCGTATTAAACGTGATGTTGATACACTGTCATCTTCCTCGTTATTTATTTCCAAGAACTGAAGAAGGATGTAAACGATTCAGAAATAGTAAATCATAAATATGAGGAAGTGTTAGTCTAAGCCATGGCGTTGTCAGTTTGTTTTAGATTTACGAGTTTGAATGTCCCTTTGGTATCTTTCGTCCCTCTTTTATTATATTTATATAAAATATTAAGAAGTGTGGATAGCTAGATGAATTATGTAGACTTCTTTTCCGTAGGGATTTTAAAACTTCAAATGATTTTTACCCTTTCTCAGTTACTTCAAAACTTCAAATGATTCTTACTCTTTCTCAGTTACTTCAAAACTTCAAATGATTCTAACCCGTTCACAGTAACTTCAAAACTTCAAACGATTTTTACCCTTTCTCAGTTATTTCAAAACTTCAAATGATTCTTACCCTTTCTCAGTTACTTCAAAACTTTAAATGAGTCTTACCTTTTCTGAGTTACTTCAAAATTTCAAATGTATCTTACCCTTTCTCAGTTCCTTCAAAACTTCAAATGATTCTTACCCTTTCTCAGTTACTTCAAAACTTCAAATGTATCTAACTTTTCTCATGGTCTAAATATTGTTTTAAACAAACAAAAGGGAAATTCAAACTCATTCGTCGAAAATTACATATTAAATAACAACTATCTTGCAAACTACAGTCTGAGTACAAAAACAATATAGAAAACTAAATACTAATACAGAAACCCCGCTAAACTGGTACAATTTCAGATGCACCGGAATGGTAATTAGCAGACCTTGTTCTATATTCGGCACCCATCGTGCTGCTCATGGACGTACATAATCGGTGATGAGTCTAATTTGTTAGGTCACAATATGAAAAAAGCGGGGGCAATCCTCTAATAGGTAATCATGAATATCGTTTCAACTTGGAAATATATTCTGTGTATAAAAAGTAAAATTATAGAAATACTGAACTTTGAGGAAAATATCTAATCATAAGGCCAAATTTAAAGCTCAAGCACATAAAGTGCATGCAAGCGCTGTTCGAATGCTTCTACATACAAATAGAAAGTTTACATTTGAGAGGCTAGCATAATCTGTTTGTCGAAAGTTTATTTGCTACCGACCCTCAATATCAATTTCTAGATCTAAGTCAAGATATTAGTCAGTCTTAAACGTGGTAACTAATAGTGTGTCAATAAAGTAATCACGCGTCTTGATAATGTTAGATTCAAAGAAACTTTTGTTTTTTGTTTTCCAAGAATTTTAAAATAGTTTAAATATATACAGAGAAAAAAGTAAACTGAAAATAAAAAAATCCAAGGATATTCAAAACAGAAATTCTCTTAAAAAATGGCAAGTTAAAGCTTTCACACAGGAAACAAATCAGGCGAATGGAAACAAAACAGGGGAATGGAAACAAAACTGGCGAATGGAAACAAATGTTATGTTCGAGAGAAAGAGGAAAATGTACGAGTTGTCAAATATATGATTTGTGTAAAACAGCACTTGATAAATAACATAAGTCTGAAAAATAAATGGTACCGATTGAAAAATATCCGATATTTATTTTGATAAGTAATGTCGCTTCAGTGTTGCTCAAGGCCAAACTAATTGAATATTCAAAACCTGATTGAAACGTTGAATAGCTTACCAAACACAATAGTTACAATATGCACCAAACATACTGATCCCGGTAACAAATCAACTCATTGACTTACCATACGCAATTGTTTAGCGTCAAAAAGCATGTGCGTTATTGAATATTTGAACCCAAGGGAATTTTTAGTAATAACAGTAAAAAAGTCAAAGCAGAAGGCATCACAGAGACTTATCAATATACAGGTGACCAATAAAAATGTCAGTTTCAATCGAATTTAACCTGGTTGATGTTCATACAGTATCATCTTCCGCGTTATTTATTTCCAAGAACAGTAAAAGGATGTTAACGATACAGAAATAGTATATGATAAATATAAGGAAGTTTTTGTTTAAATTAATACATATAAAGAAGTGTACTAGAGGATAGCTATGTAAAATTGAGAATGGAGAATGTCAAAGAGAATATTTCCCCGTAGATATATCAAACATTTCTTACATTTTCTTATGTACTAAGTATATTTAAAGAGGATCGAAAGATATTATAGGGACATTTAAACTGATATGAAAAAAATTACCCGACTACGTAATGGTTAAAAGAATCAACAGACAAATTATACAAAAAACAACATAGAAAATTGAAATCTAGTTACAAACCCCGCAAAAAGGCTGGTCGAAATTCAGTTGCTCCGTAATAGTAAACAGTTCCTGCTCTACGTGTGGCACCAATCGTGGTTTTCACGAAAGTACAAATCAGTAGGTCATATTAAGGGAGAAAAAACAACACTCTATCAACTGATCAAGGAAATCATGATAGGTAAAACAAGGCATTGAATATCGTTTAAACTTAGAAATAAATACTGTATTTACAGAAGCTGCTGGAATGCTGCTACAGAGAAATTGAAATTTCACAATTTGGTGGCTGATATATAGGCAACAGTATTATGCCGCTGTTCAAAAGTCATGAATCGAAACAAGAAAAAAAAAGCAAATCTAGGTTACAAATCAAAACTTTGGGAAATACATCAACTTTCAGAAGAAAACAAAAGAACCACAAGAACACCGAAGTGCAAAAAAGGCAACACACAAAGAAACCAAATATTCGAATACAACTGCAATATTCCTGAGTAAGTACAAAATATTTTACGAAAATTGGCGGGTTGAACCTAAATTAATGGCATGCCAACCTTCATCTTTATGACAATGTTACAAATATCGCTTACGTGACAATAATATAGCACAAACACGGGCAAAAACATCCATAACAGAGCAACTACTATAATAGTCGACGTGACAATAATATAGCATAAACACGGGTAAAAACATCAATAACAGAGCAACTACTATAATAGTCGACGTGACAATAATATAGCATAAACACGGGCAAAAACATCAATAACAGAGCAACTACTATAATAGTCGACGTGACAATAATATAGCATAAACACGGGCAAAAACATCAATAACAGAGCAACTACTATAATAGTCGACGTGACAATAATATAGCATAAACACGGGCAAAAACATCCATAACAGAGCAACTACTATAATAGTCGACGTGACAATAATATAGCATAAACACGGGCAAAAACATCCATAACAGAGCAACTACTATAATAGTCGACGTGACAATAATATAGCATAAACACGGGCAAAAACATCAATAACAGAGCAACTACTATAATAGTCGACGTGACAATAATATAGCATAAACACGGGCAAAAACATCAATAACAGAGCAACTACTATAATAGTCGACGTGACAATAATATAGCATAAACACGGGCAAAAACATCCATAACAGAGCAACTACTATAATAGTCGACGTGACAATAATATAGCATAAACACGGGCAAAAACATCCATAACAGAGCAACTACTATAATAGTCGACGTGACAATAATATAGCATAAACACGGGCAAAAACATCCATAACAGAGCAACTACTATAATAGTCGACGTGACAATAATATAGCATAAACACGGGCAAAAACATCAATAACAGAGCAACTACTATAATAGTCGACGTGACAATAATATAGCATAAACACGGGCAAAAACATCAATAACAGAGCAACTACTATAATAGTCGACGTGACAATAATATAGCATAAACACGGGCAAAAACATCAATAACAGAGCAACTACTATAATAGTCGACGTGACAATAATATAGCACAAACACGGGCAAAAAACATCAATAACAGAGCAACTACTATAATAGTCGACGTGACATGTAAACCACAGAACATCAACGAGCTTATTCCATTAACGATAAACGACACAGGATAGCGACGCGCTAATTACGTGACATGAAATATCGAATGTCATACAGGTATTTTACAATGTAATCTCTTTGTTGAAGGTATTAATTTAAACCAACCCTCAAGGCCAATTCCTAGATCTAAGTCAAGATATAAGTATAATTAAAGCGTTGTCAATCAAGAAATCAAGCGTCTTTATAATTTCAGTAATGTCAGAGAAATTTTTTGTTTGAATCTGAATTATTTTTAACACAGTAAGATTTATCCCTCCATAGGACAAGACATTTGTATTTGCTTTATGCATTGTACATTCAATTTAATGAACCATAGAAGGACCTATTCTTTCAGTTTGCCTATTTGCCTGGGATACTGGGAAAAATCAATAGTTCACAAATTAGATTTCAAACACTTAAGAATGTTCTACACAAACCCAGTGGATAAATATTGAATCGAGTCTTATTTCACTCCTTGAAGGGTCAGTTTGATGAGGATTGGGATATACTTTCTCCTGGAATATATCACATACCATACTAGAACTCTCAGAAGAAAAGATATCGTGATTCTTCTAGAAACTACATTTAAAAATTGCTGTACCAAACAAAGTATTACTATATTTTAAAATGTGACCTGAAACGTTATATTCGAAAGCTTTTGTCCTACTTTCGAACAATATTAATGGTTCTGCATGTTGAAAACAAAAATGAAATAAGTATACCTTAAGGAATTGACAAGAAATAACAAATATCACTTAAGATTTTGCAGCTGCGTCGTCGACGTATATCTTTAAAATTCATATGGATTGTTGCACGTTCTGTTTTAACTTTCCCTATATAAACTGAATTTTGTATACAGAAAAGGAAATAAAATATTTTAAAATATAAAATAAAATATAATATGTAACTATTAGTCAGAAACCTTTAGAATCGAAAATAGAAAAAAGAGGACAACAACACGACCACAGAACAGAAAACAGACGAAATCAACCAATGAGTAGGGAGGCATTTGTAATACAAAATATCTATATAAGTGGCGTCTATATTTACGAAAAATATATTTAGGGAATGACTGTGATATTTTATTCTGTCTTTCAGAAATAACATTAAAAACGTGGTGTACACTAAATAATCCTCGTAGCAGGTTAATGTAAAGTGTGCACCACATTGTTGATGTTATTTCTAATAGACAGAAACATATATTACAGTCATTAAATTTTAAGCTGCAGTAAATCATGACAAAAACGTTGATGACGTTACACTCACATGATGAAATTACGTCTATGAGCAGATAGACAAAACACTTTCAGCCAATCAGAATACGCGTTACATTCAAAATTAAATTATTAATACCTAGTTTTAACAGAGAGAGGATAGCTTTTAATCGTTTTAATAAAGCAAACTTACACGTTGGTGGATATTTGACAGAAAAAATATAGAGGTTTTACTAGAACACTAAAGCAAAACAGAAGACTTCTGTTAAAATATACTTCTTAAATTAAGACTTCAACAATAGACTGGTGTATATTCAATTTGTAAGTTTTACTCATATCAAACTTGGTCGATGCTTAGCAGTTTCAAATAGGATGTCAATGGATCGAAAATAGAATATGATAAAGGAAGAGGACTAGTAAGACCCTTTTTGGCCCCAAAATATAGCAAAAGTACAAAATCGTTAAGATGTTAACTTTTAATTATTTATTGGACAGTTTTACTCATATCAAACTTGGTCGATGCTTATCATCTTCCTGCTTAGCAGTTTGAAATAGGATGTCAATGGATCGAAAATAGAATATGATGAAGGAAGAGGACTAGTAAGACCCCTTTTTGGCCCCAAAATATAGCAAAAGTACAAAATCGTTAAGATGTTAACTTTTAATTATTTATTGGACAGTAGAATGTTTCTGCTACATAAATGTAGGCTGTTTTTGACAATACAATGCACATATATCGGGTGCTAGCACCATTAAGTCATGCTAAATTACTGAAATCTTCACAATTTTAGCATTTTAGTCAAATTTTAGACGGTTTTCGTGTAGCATTTGTGTTCCTCCTTAACATTGAAATGTAGGTTGTATTTTATGATAATACATAACATATATAAAGGTTGAAGATGAACACGGATGCGGCCACTTTCATTTTTGACAAAAACCATCTGAAAAGTGACAGGTTTTCGGTTTTTGTAGATTTTTCATATTTGAGCTTGAATCGGATCGTTTTTAATGATTAAATCAGTTACAGTCATTCACATAAACTAATTTATTCAAATGAAATAGACACTTAGGTGTTTAAAAAGTGGTCAAAATCTTTCGTCAGATTAACCTGAAATTTGAGGCCAGAAACGATCATTACCGGAACTACTTCTTTGAGGGTGTTTTACCAAGTATTGAAAATTACTCTTAATATATATATATAGAAAAGTATACAATTATTCAACTATACGAGCTTTGTATATAAAAATATAAGATAAAATTATGAAAGTATTTTTCTAAACATTATTCTATACTTTAGAAATAAATCATCGCAGCCGTAGATTGTTTTCGTTTAACCATAGGTTGGGCATTTACATTTGAGCGTTAGCGAGGGGTAAAATACGAATATAAATGACCAACCAATTGTTAAATGAGACAAATCTACGGCTGCCATGAATTATTTCGATTCTAATAGGACAAATTCGGTAATTTTTAACTGTTTAATGCCTATACATAAGATACTGTTTTGGCAGTTCCTTTTCACCCAATGTTGATAATATTAGTAATATTATATAAGTCCATGATTATTTCTTCATAATCGCATTTTTCACCTAGATATTTTCTTCCAATGTAATTGTAATCGTTCTGAGGCGTACAAGAAGCTTTTTAAAAAACGCCTGGTGTTTATATTTATTTTTTTGTTTACGGAAACATACTTCTGACGTCAACTTGTATCGTTGCCATGCCAAGACAATAATATCATTTCGCGGATTTTTAGTGTCATTAATATTTAACGATGAAAAATTAATGAAATGAAAGGATTTGTTCATTTTGCTGGCTGAAGAATATAGATACATATATTGTATCTGAATCTTGGCCTACGTAAATCAGAGGTTTTTATATCATAAATTGAGAATATGTGGCAGTATAAATAAGTTGGTCGTATCGCAAAACAGCCGGTTGCCCTAAAGGTAGATGTATTGTGATTATACTGGTTGGCGATAATAGGTATGTATATTAGAATATGAAAATTTTAAGGAAGTTTATTTACTCGAAGTTTATCTATAGAAGTGTAAAAATTGTCAATTAAACGGTATCGTGTAGACCAATTCGTCTAGATAATTAAAATAATTCTTATTATATGATCTTATGTACTTTAAGTCACATTTCACATACAATATCTTAGTCAACATTTCGGTGTTTACATGAATATCAATAATGTGGTCATTTTTATAAATTTCCTGTTTACAAAACTTTGAATTTTTCGAAAAACTGAGTATTTTCTTATTCCTGGCATAGATTACCTTAGCCGTATTTGGTACCATTTTGGGGAATTTTGGATCTTCAATGCTCTTCAACTTTGTACGTGTTTAGCCTTATAAATATTTCGTTATGAGCGTCACTGATGAGTCTTATGTAGACGAAACGCGCGTCTGGCGCTCTACATTATAATTCTGGTACCTTTGATAACTTTTTTAGTCCATGGTTCTGTTGCGATAAAAAGAAATATTAAATGCAATTAGAACTGTCAATGAGTAAAAAAATATATTGTGTTTTCCAGATTTGAAAAAAAAGTTAAGCAGAAGAATCAACATGAACACGTTAACAACAGACACGTTTTCATTCAATGTAGCAGTCCAGTTCAATTTACATGATTGAATTGTGTGATGTTCTAAATCAATTCAATAGTAAACCTCTGTTAAAAAGTAATCAATCGATTGAAAGAAAACAAATCCGGGTAACAAACTTCAACCAAGGGAAACACATAAAATACAAGAGGAAAACTACGACACAACAGAAACACAACATTAAAATGTAACACACAAACAAACGAACTATAATATAAAAATGGACATTTTCCGGATTTGATAGAGGTCAATTTAAGGAAAAAAAGGTGGGTTGAACCTGGTTTGTGAAATGCCAAACCTCCCACTTTTATGGCAATGTTGAACAGTGCCACCTTCTTATAATTTCTAAATCAAGGCAACAGTAGTATACCGCTATTCAAAAGTCATGAATGGATAGAAAATTTAAAAAATCTAGGTAACAAGCTTAAACTGATGGAAAAGCATCAACTATAAGGGTAAAAAACAACGGACACAAACGCCAAAATACATAGAAACAAACTATCTGTGAACAACTGCTATATTTTTGACTTGGTACAGGTCATGGTTAGACTAAATATCTGAGTAGGATGTCAAATTTAGAAATAGGTTATGATAAATTTGAGAAAGTTTTTTCTAGTATTTTGTGAAATTATGTGTATAAAAATACGAATATGTATTATATATATATTGTATATCATACTTCCATATATGTTTAGAAGTGTACGAGTGATCAGGTACTTGAATTGTAAAGACTTCTTTCCTGTTGATTATTCACATATTTCTTATCTGTTTTTAAGTATATTCATTGACACTTTAAATTTGATAAAAATAAAACTAGTATATTTAAAAACCGTAATATAAAGTTGGCAATAAAAGCACCAGTATCTTGTCGTCGACATAAATATATACTAAATTTACTGATAGCTAATATACAATACATATACTACATAGACAGAAAAGAGAGATGAAAGATCCAAGAGGGAGAGTCAAACTCATAGATTGAAAAAAAACTGACAACGCCATGAAATAAAATAAAAAGACATACAGAAAAGTAATATTACACAACATAGAACATTAACAACTAAGTAACACGAACCCCAACAAAAACGAGGGGTGGTCTCAGGTACATCATAGAGGTTAAGATCAATTGAGCACAAGGTCAACAGGGCGAATTAAGACGGAAATAGAAAGGAGGTAAAATGCATTGGTTTAAGGTTAGACTTCGGTGTTGCTACCCCTTAAATTAGTATAAAAATAAGTTGCATATATTCACAAGTTTATAATACATGATTTTCAGTGATATACGTCCCTACCTGAACATTTTTCAACATTAACACACATCACGTTATCATTGTATCCGCCATTACCACAAAACTGTCTTCAGGAAACACTCATACTTACATCAAGTACTTGTTTACGTTAAGTTTGAATATAACAGTGTGTATCAGTTTTAATTGTTCGATGAATCAATTTTAAAATCTTAAATGCAATTTAGTTTTCTCGTAATGTTATAATCTTCAAAAATTAAATGGCAATGATTGCTTGTTTGGCATATTCTGCCATGGGTGTGGATTTAGGAGATAAATGTATTGTATTATAAGCTTGACAGTAAAAATGATGTTTAACAAAGGCCAAGTTTGAAATAAAAAACATTCATTTATCTCCATTCTAATACCACAAAATAAATTCGAGTTAATAAATATTTTGGCCTAAAATGCCATCGATGAAACTTTCCGCGAAACTATTGCATCATTCTTAGCATCTAAACAATGTGACGTCATATATATACGTATACTTTGGATGTCCAATGAAAATTATCGTTACAAAGAAATTGCATTAGAATGCCATATTCCTTCCGTGGTAATGAATATTTTAGGAAAAATGGCGAGTTGAATCTGATTTAATGGCATGCCAAATCTAAATCCTTAGTACAATGGTAAAATATATCGCTAACGTAACATAAATACAGCACAAACACAAGCAAGAACATTCACAAAAGATTAGCTATTTTAATAGTCGACGTGACATGTAAACCACAGAACAACAACAAACTTATTCCATCAATGACAAACACCACAGGATAGTGACGCGCTTACGTACATTTTGTAACTGACATGAAATATCGAACGTTTTACAGTTATTTGACAATATAGTCTCGTTGTCGAAGGTATTGTTTTCAAACGACTTTCAGAGTCAAGTTGTAGATGAAGGTCAAGATATTAGTCGAATTTATGTGTTGGCAATCAAGAAATCAAGCGTCTTGATAATTTCAGTTTCAGAGAAAGTTTTCTTTGAATCTAAATGATTTTTAACCCAGTACAATTCATCCATCCATTACAAAGACTCTTGTCTATGCATTACACATAATTTTAATATGACAAAGAAGGACCAACTTTCAACATGTCTTTTAACTTTGAATTGGGATTACCAAATTCGCACGCAATATCTTACGAATTTTCTACATAAACCCACCGAATAAGTATTGAATTGTACCTTATATCACTCCTTGAAGGGTCAATGTACGTCACTCAACAGGAAGAAATGCGGATGTTTGAGAACTTTCTGATTTCACATAGTCAGTACTAGGCATTTACAATATATTTAAGCGGATGTTTGAGAACGTATTGATTTAAAATAGTCAGTACAAGCCATATACATGTACATGTTCAATATATTCCAGGCGGTGAGAACGTACTGATTTAACATAGTCAGTACTAGGCATTCACAATATATTCAGACGGATGAGTGAGAACTTACTGGTTTAACATAGTCATTTCTAGGCATATACAATATATTCAGGCGGTGAGAACGTACTGATTTAACATAGTTAGTACCAGGCATATACAATATATTCAGGGGGATGTTTGAGAACGTACTGATTTAACATACTAAGTACTAGGCATATACAATATATTCAGGCGAATGTGTGAGAACGTACTGCTTTAACATAGTAAGTTCTAGCCATATAAAATATATTCAGGCGGATATTTGAGAACGGACTGATTTAACTGAGTCAGTACTTGGCATATACATTATATTCAGGCGGTGAGAACGTACTGATTTAACATAGTCAGTACAAAGCATTCACAATATATTCAGGCAGATGTTTGACAACTTACTGATTTAACATAGTCAGTACTAGGCATATACAATATATTCAGGCAGATGTTTGAGAACGTACTGATTTAACGAAGTCAGTACTAGGCATATACAATATATTAAGGTGGATGTTTGAGAACGTACTGATTTAACATAGTCAGTACAAGGCATATACAATATATTCAGTTGGATGTTTGAGAACGTACTGATTTAACATAGTCAGTACAAGGCATATACAATATATTCAGGTTGATGTTTGACACCTACTGCTTTAACATAGTCAGTACTAGGCATATACAATATATTCAGGCGGTGAGAACGTACTGATTTAACATAGTTAGTACAAGGCATATACAATATATTCAGGCGGTGAGAACGTACTGATTTAACATAGTCAGTACAAGGGATACACAATATATTCAGGCGGTGAAAACGTACTGATTTAACATAGTCAGTTTAAGGCATATACAATATATTCAGGTGGATGTTTTAGAACGTACTGATTTAACATAGTCAGAACTAGGCATATACAATATATTCAGGTTGATGTTTGAGAACGTACTGATTTAACATAGTCAGTTCAAGGTATACACAATATATTCAGGCGGTGAGAACGTACTGATTTAACATAGTCAGTACAAGGCATATACAATTTATTCAGGTAGATGTTTGACAACTTACTGATTTAACATAGTCATTACTAGGCATATACAATATATTCAGGCGGTGAGAACGTACTGATTTAACATAGTTAGTACCAGGTATATACAATATATTCAGGCAGATGTTTGAGAACGTACTGATTTAACATAGTCAGTACTAGGCATATACAATATATTCAGGCAGATGTTTGAGAACGTACTGATCTAACATAGTTAGTACCAGGCATATACAATATATTCAGGCAGATGTTTAAGAACGTACTGATTTAACATACTAAGTACCAGGCATATACATAATATTCAGGCAGATGTTTGAGAACGTACTGATTTAACATAGTCAGTACAAGGCATATACAATATATTCAGGCAGATGTTTGAGAACGTACTGATTTAACATAGTCAGTTCTGGGCATTCACAATATATTCAGGCAGATGGTTGAGAACGTACTGATTTAACATACTCAGTACTAGGCATATACAATATATTCAGGCGAATGTGTGAGAACGTACAACTAGGCATATAGAATATATTCAGGTGGATGTTTGAGAACGTACTGATATAACATAGTCAGTACATGGCATATACAATATATTCAGTTAGATGTTTGAGAACGTAAAATTGAGAATGGAAATGGGGAATGTGTCAAAGAGACAACAACCCGACCAAAATAAAAAAAACACAAAAAAAAAACACAACAGCAGAAGGTCACCAACTGGTCTTCAATGTAGCGAGAAATTCCCGCACCCGGAGGCGTCCTTCAGCTAGCCCCTAAACAAATATATACTGGTTCAGTGATAATGAACGCCAGACTAATTTCCAAATTGTACACAAGAAACTAAAATTTATATAATACAAGACTAACAAAGGACAGAGGCTCCTGACTTGGGACAGGCGCAAAAATGCGGCAAAAATGCAAAAATGCGTACTGATTTAACATAGTCAGAACTAGGCATATACAATATATTCAGGTTGATGTTTGATAACGTACTGATTTAACATAGTCAGTAAAAGGTATACACAATATATTCAGGCGGTGAGAACGTACTGATTTAACATAGTCAGTACAAGGCATATACAATATATGCAGATGGATGATTGGGATTTTAAATTTTAGTTTCTGGTGTATAATTCGGAGTTTAGTATGACGTCCATTATCACTGTACTATTATGCATATTTTAGGGGCCAGCTGAAGGACACCTACGGGTGCGGGAATTATCGCTACATTGAAGACCCATTGGTTGCCTTCGGCTGTTGTTTGCTCTATGGTCGGGTGGTTGTCGCTTTGACATATTCATCATTTCCTTTCTCAATTTCATGATTTAACATAGTCAGAACAAGGCATATACAATATATTCAGGTGGATGTTTGAGAACGTACTGATTTAACATAGTCGGTACAAGGCATATACAATATATTCAGGTGGTGAGAACGTACTGATTTAACATAGTCACAACTAGGCATATGCAATATATTCAGGTGGATGTTTGAGAACGTACTGATATAACATAGTCAGTACAAGGCATATACAATATATTCAGTTGGATGTTTGAGAACGTACTGATTTAACAAAGTCAGAACTAGGCATATACAATATATTCAGGTTGATGTTTGATAACGTACTGATTTATCATAGTCAGTAAAAGGTATACACAATATATTCAGGCGGTGAGAACGTACTGATTTAACATAGTCAGTACAAGGAATATACAATATATTCAGGTGGATGTTTGACAACTTACTGATTTAACATAGTCAGTACTAGGCATATACAATATATTCAGGCGGTGAGAACGTACTGATTTAACATAGTTAGTACCAGGCATATACAATATATTCAGGTGGATGTTTGAGAACGTACTGATTTAACATAGTCAGTACAAGGTATACACAATATATTCAGGCGGTGAGAACGTACTGATTTAACATAGTCAGTACAAGGCATATACAATATATGCAGGCGGATGTTTGAGAACGTACTGATTTAACATAGTCAGAACAAGGCATATACAATATATTCAGGTGAATGTTTGAGAACGTACTGATTGAACATAGTCGGTACAAGGCATATACAATATATTCAGATGGATGTCTGAGAACGTACTGATTGAACATAGTCGGTACAAGGCATATACAATATATTCAGATGGTGAGAACGTACTGATTTAACATAGTCAGTTCTAGGCATATACAATATACTCAGGCGGATATCTGAGAACGTACCTATTTAACATAGTCAGTTCTAGGCATATACAATATATTCAGGTGGATGTTTGAGAACGTACCGATTTAACATAGTCAGTTCTAGGCATATACAATATATTCAGGCGGATGTTTGACAAACGTACCGATTTAACATAGTCAGTTCTAGGCATATACAATATATTCATGCGGATGTCTGAGAACGTACCGATTTAACATAGTCAGTTCTAGGCATGTACAATATATTCAGGTGGTGAGAACGTACTGATTTAACATAGTCAGTTCTAGGCATGTACAATATATTCAGGCGGAAGTATCATAAAGGATAAAAACAAACAGTGAAATGTTAAATTTAGAAATTGTACAGCATATAAATAAATATTAAACCAGCAAAAACAGCGCCAAGTTGTACCAAAATTGTAATGAATGACTAACAATGATAACAGTTTCCGTCAAAATATTTTCATAAGTTTAATTTTGCTTAAACAGGTATATTGGCCAATCGACGTTACGAAATTCAGCAACAGATTTTGTAATCTTAATTTTCATTCTAATTTTTAGCTTATTTTCCGTCAAAATATTTTAATTTTGCTTAAACAGGTATAACCCAGCCACATTATGTATTATGTATGTATGTTTTTGTCCCAAGTCAGGAGCCTGTCATTCAGTGGTTGTTGTTTGTTTATGTGTTACATATTTGTTTTTCGTTCATTTTTTATATAAGTAAGACCGGTAGTTTTCTCGTTTGAATTGTTTTACATTGTCTATCGGGCCTTCTATTGCTGACTATGCGGTATGGGCTTTGCTCATTGTTGAATGACGTCCGGTGACCTATAGTTGTTAATGTTTGTGTCATTTTGGTCTCTTGTGGACAGGTGTCTCATTGGCAATCATACCACATCTTCTTTTTATATGCCTCATTAATCCGTTTAAATGTGATTTTCAATTTAACCGATTTATTATATATTGATTACGCATGAATTAAGGGTTATTCAAATATAGGATTTCGCTATATCTTTTTCTATAAATGAAAGTTATCATCTACTCAATAGAAGAATAAAATTAAAAATAATTGGGGTCACCGTTCATTGGAGCTCACAATCTGCTTTTGACAGAAGCATGCACTTTTTGTTATGGTTCATTTTTTCTGTTGAACTAAGAAATTGAAGAGGGACAAAAGATATCAAGGGGGCAGTCAAACTCATAAATCTAAAACAAACTGACAACGCCATGGCTAAAAATGAAAAAAAAAACAAACAACAGCTCACATGACACAACATAGACAACTAAAGAATAAACAACACGAACTCCACCAAAAAACTAGGGGTGATCTCAGGTGCTCCGGAAGGGTAAGCACATCCTGCTCCACATGTGGCACGGGCCCGCGGTCATATCGAAATAAAAAAAAGAACTACAGAAATCGCTAAAATTATACAATTGTTTAGTTTTAGCGCAAAGTATTAAAAAAAAATGTAGGTCACCAATGAATAAAAAATTATATTTCTATTTAATGCACTAAAATGGCATGTTTGCACCAAAGGGAGATAATTTGACCTTTTTCATTGCTATATTGTTTTTTTAAAGCTTCTGGGGCCAACAAAAATCGATTTTTGTTTGCTTGATTTTTGAACCATATCATTAAGTAACAACCAATAGTGTAATAAATAACATTTGTTATGAAAACAAAATGTTTATAATTGCTGAAAATTTTCGACCCTCGAGTCTCTTCAAAAGGAAAAGGAAATTAAACAGTGAAAGTAAAACAAGGGTTATCCATTTGATTCACAGATTCAATCCACAAAAAAACATTCCTATTCAGGTAAAGAGAATGATTAGCACATTATTATAATCTATTTAATTAGCCAGACCTTGAGAAATCCAAATATGCTTTTAGTTTATTGTGAATTAGATGGCGTCTAGACTAAAATAGACACGAAATGCTGATACATCATATTGAGCCTATTGGTATAATATTGTAATTATTTTATTTATTTATGTTGGCCTAATTCATTTTGGTTGACCTGATAGTTATTTACAAAATAATCTTATAACTATACAGTTACGAAATTGCTGGAACGATCAAAGATACTGACGGAATGATTTGGAACTTTCGATTTGACTTACACCACGATTCAAGTATGATTATAATAACAGATGCATTATTAAAACTTCTTACATGGTTCTAGAAACTTCAGTTTCACAATTTTCTAGGACTTTCCATTCTACAGTGTTCTAGAGATGATTTCCTGATTAAGGTAAATCAAGAATTGCGCTTCGGAAGCAATAACTTATTAAACGTGTTGTGTTCAATATATCACTGATCGATACCTTTGCTAGTGGACTATCTGTCCCCGAGGGTATCATCAGCTCAGTAGTCCGTGCTCCGGTTCTGACATGATTTAACAAATTTTACTGAACTTTTCCGTAAATAAATTTTGAAATTATTATGAAACTAAAGTTTCAACTTCCTCAAAGTTCGATTAAGATGAATTTGGCTTTTTATTTTAGGTACTTTTTACGTATAGCTCTTCATCAATAAATTTACTCATGGAATTACACTACGCAAACGTTAAGCCTTAAAAAGCATGTGAATATTTGATCCCAAGGGGGTGTATAGGTAATAACAGTAAAAAATCAGAGAATAAGTAAAGAATCGAATCTTATATCACTCCTTAAAGGGTAAATTTTTGTCACTCAACAGGAAGATATGTAGTTGAAACGAACCAAGGTCATATAGTCAGACCTTGGCAAATACATTCAGGCGGAAGTATCATAAATTTAGGATAAAAGCGATCAGTTCAGATTAAATTTAGAAGTTGTATCGCGTAAAATTAAAATGTTATCTAGCAAAAACAGTGCCTAGTTTCAATAAAATTGTAATATATGAAAAAAATAATGATAAAAGTCCCTACCTTAACTTGTAACGGAGCGAACTTTCACCTCATCGTAAACTCATCGACCATTTTCATCAGAAAGTCATGTTGGGGAAACATTTATATTTGAAAAACGGAAATGACCTTCAAATCAATAAATAGTTTCGTGTGAAACTATAACTTTGATATAAAAAATATTTTATTCGATTTGATTTGATATATAAAACAAAAAGCAAACTTAGCATGAAGATCAGTTATTAATAAGAATAGTTAAAAGCAAAACCTTTTCATTTCTGAAGGCTAAAGATCATATTCGAGCTATTGACCAAACGAGTCTTATATATGCTTTCTATTGTTTATCTGTTTGTCTTCTTTTATTTTTAGCCAGGCGTTGTCAGTTTATTTTCGATTTATGAGTTCGACTGTCCCTCTTGTATCTTTTGTCCCTATTTTATGAATTATAGCACAGTCATTCTAAAGTTTAATTTGCCACAATGAGTTTAAACCGTGGTTTCTTAATTATTTATCAGTTTTTAAACAGACAGAAGGGTCTATTATAAATCGAGTCAATACCTAACAACTGACTACGTTGAATATTGATGCATAGGTGTGCCTTCATTTATAAAGGATAACTTAAGATTCATTTATTAGAATACAATAAAATTGATAATGGAAATGGGGAATGTGTCAAAGAGACAACAACCCGACCAAATAAAAAAACAACAGCAGAAGGTCATCAACAGGTCTTCAATGTAGCGAGAAATTCCCGCACCCGGAGGCGTCCTTCAGCTGGCCCCTAAACAAATATATACTAGTTCAGTAATAATGAACGCCATACTTATTTCAAAATTGTATATCTAGTCTTACAGGCATGTGTGTAAGCAAAAATTTGAACCAAAAGAGTTATAATGTATATCAAGTAAATTCCAAACAGAAGGCAATATAACTACTTTAACAAGAAGGATGTCAACCTTTAGAAATAGTATTTGACAAATTTGTGGACATTTTTGTCCAAAATATTCAAATACAAACTAACATTATATAAATAAAAGAGTTTTTATTCACGAGTTGAGTAGATAATAAAATTAAATCTATAAGGGGCATTAGCAACGAGTAATTAAAAATAATAAGATACAATAATTGAAAATAAAGTATTGAAATAATAATTCGCTTTTTGCAGCCAGTTTGTAACCATTTTGTCAAAAAAAAAACTAGGGAATATCGGTGATGAATCATTCACTTGCAATTAAATAATTTGACCTCATTGAATCCGTATAAGTGTGATCTTCAATTAAACCCATTTAATAGATATGTATTACGCATGAATTATTCTGCTGTTGTCTGCTCTGTGGTCGGGTTGTTGTCTTTTGACACATTCCCCATTCCCCATTTCCATTTTTAATTTTTTACCTCAAGTAATTGATAAGTAATAACAAATATCATCTAAGATTGATCAACTGTGTCCTCGGCGTATGACTTTAAAATTCAAAGGATTTTTCTTCACCTTCTGTTTTAATTATCCTTGGGTAAAATGTAAAAGAAATACAAACTATGATATGTAAATTATTTGTTGAAAACATATAAAATCGAAAATGGAAAAGAGAAGACAACAAACCAATCAAAGAGCAGAAAACAACCGAAAGCCACCAATAGGTAGGAACGCATTTGTAATACGAAATGTTTATATAAGTGGCGACTATATTAATTTCTAGTTTGAATTTACAGTGAGAGAGGATCGAATTAGATTGTTTAACTAAAGCAAATTTACACGTTGGTGTAAATCTGAAAGAAAAGGGATAGATGGTTTACTATAAAAGCTGAAGCAAAACAGAAGGCTATATTCAATATGTAGGTTTTACTCTTATTAAACTTGATCAACTCTTGTCATCTTCCTGCTTAGCAGTTTCAAATAGGATGTCAATGGATCAAAAATAGAACTTGATAAATTTGATGAAGTGTTTTCCCAAGAATTGAAAAATATTCTAAATATGAATATATATATATAAACTAGTATTCAACTATACGAGCTATGTATATAAGTATAAAATTAATGAAATATACGGAAGTATTTAACCAAACAATATTCTATTCTAGTCAGTATACAAGTGTTCAACAATACGAACTATGAATATTAGTATATGATTAATTTAAGGAGGTGTAAAAATTGTCAATTAAACGAATTGTGTAGACCAATTCCATCTAGATAATTCTTATTATATGTAATAATGTATTTTAAATTAACATTTCAAATAAAATATCTTAGTCCATGGCTCTGAGATATAAGCATTGTTGTCATAAAAGGTAATTTCAAAAGATTTTTCCAGTTACTTTAAATGCAATAAGAATTGTCGATGTGATAACAAATATCTTGTGTTTTCAAATTTGATAAAGCAAAGCAGAAGTGTCAACATAAACACTTTGACAACACATATCATTTCTTTAAATGAATCAGTCAAGACTTATTTACATGATAAAATTGTGTGATGTCTGATAAATCAAGGCAAAAGTAATATACCGCTGTTTAAAATTCATAAATCGATTGGGAAAAAAACCAAATCTGGGTTACTAACTAAAACTGAGGGAAACACACCAACAATAAGAGAAGAACTACGACACAACAGAAACACAACATGAAAATGTAACACACACAGAAACGAACTATAATATAACAATGGTCATTTTACTGACTTGGTACAAGACATTTTAAGAAAACAAATTGTGGGTTGAACCTGGTTTTGTGGCATGCCAAACCTCCCGATTTTATGGCAATGTTGAACAATGTCACCTTCTAATAATTTATAAATCAATGCAACAGTGGTATACAGCTGTTCAAAAGTCATAAATCGATTAAAAGAAACAAATCTAGGTAACACACTTAAATAAAGGCAACAGTAATATACCGCTGTTCGATATTCATACATCGATAGAGAAAAAAACAAATCCGGGTTACAAACTAAAACCGAGGGAAACACACAGCAATAAAGGAAAAACAAAGGAACAACAGACACAAACGCAAAAATACATAGAAACAACTATTTGATAACAACTGCTATATTCCTGACTTGTTAAAGGTCATGGTAAGACATTCCCATTATAGGATATGCATGTCAAAGATGGATGTCAACTATTCAAAATATGTTATCATAATTTTTGAGTTTTTTTTCTAGTGTTTTGAAATTATGTATTTAAAAATACACATGTGTAGTATATGTGGTATATATATTGTATATCATACATCAATATGTATAAAACTAATATTTCTGTTTACCGTGATATAATGTTGACAGCAAATGCACCAGAATCGAGTCGTTGACAGACATATACAGGTTTACTGATAGATGATATAATATGTATATGTTAGCGGCAATAAGTGAAATTAGGCATTAAGCTTAAATCCTAGGCAATAAGCTGACGCCTAGGCATTAAGTTATTGCCTGATATTTTCAAGCATTAAGCTTATTTCCTGAAATCTGATGATGATTATTCATCCTATTGCCGAACATAATTTCAGGCAATAAGTAAACTCTGGAATTTATGCATATTTGGTGATTTATTCTTAATTTGAAGTCGTTTCTTAATTATATTTCTTATAATGCATGTATAGATATATTCATTTGACAGATCTTCAAATTGTAAGTTTATTCTGTAATTTTAAAAGTTAAAAAACAGAATTAACTCATATAATTTTTTACATGTTTTTGAGATATTACAAAAATATAAAATGGGGGGAGATTCTATAGAATAATTATAAAATGTATTTGAAAATTTGTACACTTTACTATTCGAGCTGGTTTAGACTAATCAAAAGTAGACAAAATTAAGATATGATTTTTTGCTCCCACCATTTTGGATAAGTATTTTTTTATTTTGATTGGCAATCATACCACATCTTCTTTTTAGCTCACCTGGCCAAAAGCTCCTATTCAAACGTATGTTAACTGCAGTAATAAGATAAAATATTTTTTTGATGTACTCACTATTTATATGAAAGATGCACGTTTATATATTTAATTTTGACTATTTACGATTAGTTTGTTCAATTCTAATATAAAAAAAAAGTTATATTGTTTTGACTCATTTTTTGTTTCAAAGAGTTTAAATGTACAAATATAATTATATAAAAATTATTTATTACCCTTAAATTTAAAATTTATAATTATTTTGTAATAATGAATCGGTTTCTTAATTATGTTAAATTGGATACAATTTTTCAATTTTTCATTTGCTATTTTCTTTTACGTCAATACTTAGGACAGCGGTTAGGACATCCTAGCTAAAATAATCCTCAGATAGCTTCGATGTGCATGCTGAGACATGTCGTAAGTCGGTCCCAACTTTATCCTAATTTCTGTCCTAAGAATATCTTGTAGGACCGATCTAAGGATAGTTTCGATAAACAGGCCCCAGTTCTCATAATGTTATTATGTAACAAATATATTTTTATTTAAATAAATGAATGTTTTTACTCGCATTTATATTTTAGGCATTAAGCTTAATCCCTGCACACATTTTCCAGGATTTTAGCTTAAATCCTAGGATTTAAGACTACTGCATAACATCATGTAGGCAATAGACTTACTGCTTAGGTTATTTCACTTATTGCCGCTAACATATATATATATACTACAAAGACAATATATAAGCATCAACAAAAAAGTTTGTCAATCTAAGAACTTTGTCATTATCCAAACAGGAAGTAATGTGGTTTTTTTTTTACAAAGACGTTATGACCTTTTGATCACATGGTCAACAGAACGATATAAGGTGGAAATATGATGGAGGTAATATACAAATTTTTAAGGTTAAACTTCAGTGTTGCTACCCCTAATATTAGTTGAATATTAGTGGCTTATCTTCATAAGACTATAATACATGACTGACAGTAATACACGACCAAACCTTAACTTGTTTCAACATCAACACGAATCACGTTATCATAGTATCCGCCATTACCACAACACTGTCTGCAGGAAACACTTATACTTACATCAAGTACTTGTTTACGTTTAGTTTGGATATTACAGTGTGTATCAAATTTTTTTTAAAATCAAAAATGCAATTGACTTTTCTTGTAATGTTGTTTCCTTTAAAAATCAAATGGCAATGATTGCTTGTTTGGCATATTCTGCTATCGGTGTGAATGTGTCAGATAACTGTATTGTATTATAAGCTCAACAGTAAAATTATGTTTAACTAAGTCCAAGTTTAAAGAAACAACACAGTTATCTCCATTCTGATGACACACAATAAATTCCACTTAATAAATATTTTGGCAAAAAAATGCCATAATTGAAAAAGTCCGCGAAACTATTGTATCGTCCTCAGCATCGAAATAATGTTACGTCATATGTATACTTT
Organism: Mytilus edulis; assembly: GCF_963676685.1. Taxonomy (NCBI): domain Eukaryota; kingdom Metazoa; phylum Mollusca; class Bivalvia; order Mytilida; family Mytilidae; genus Mytilus; species Mytilus edulis. The sequence goes on along the minus strand of NC_092354.1, from coordinate 83,742,853 downwards.
GGATGTCAAATATAAACACTAGACATATTTAACGTCCAATGAAAATTATCGTTACAAAGCAAATACCTTCGAATGCCATACTCCTGGCGTGGTACAGAATATTTTAAGAAAAATGGCGGGTTGAACCTGATTTAATGGAAGGCCAAACCTCCATTTTTATGACAATGTTAAAAATATCGCTTACGTGACAGTAATACAGCACAAACACACGCAAGAATATTCATAACAGAGAAATTTCTATAATAGTCGACGTGACAAGTAAACCACAGAACAACAACGATCTTATTCCATCAACACACCAACAATAAACACCATAGGATAGTGATAATTTGTAATATATGACAATCAATGATAAATGGCCCTACCTTAACATGTTTCGAACTCCATTTTCACTGCATCATAAAATCATCGACCATTTACATCAGAAAGTCATGTTGGGGAAACATTTATATTTGAAAAACGGAAATGACCTTCAAATCAATAGATAGTGTCGTATGAATATTAAAGTATAAAAAAAGTAAAAGTAGCATGAAGATCTATAATTAAAAATAATTAAAAACACATGGTATACTTTTCATTGTATCAATTTGTACCAAATGTGTTACCTGATTTCATTTTAAATGCGTTTCTGGGTCATCTTTATATATGTTTATATAAATTGCCTAAAATGTAATTTTAACACACTTTTATGTAAATATTTAAATATTAAATATTTTAAATTGGTACAAAACAAGAATGTGTCCCCAGTACACTAATGCCCCACTCACACTATCATTTTCCATGTTCAGTTGACCGTGACATTGGGGTAAAAACTCTAATTTAGCATTAAAATTAGAAAGATCATATCATAGGGAACATGTGTACCAAGTTTGAAGTTGATTGGACTTCAACTTCGTCAAAAACTACCTTGACCAAAAACTTTAACCTGAAGCGGGACAGACGGACGGACGGACGAACGGACGAACAGACGAACGGACAAACGGACGAACGGACGCACAGACCAGAAAACATAATGCCCCCCCAACTTTCGTAGGTGGGGCATAAAAAAAATATGCGCAGTAATTCGCTAGACCGGGTGAAATCGGATGCAGATTAGAAACTTTTGTAAGTCATTGTACATAAAATTTGGCTGCCTGATAAATAAATCAAAGATTTTGATATATAACAATATCGGTCAATGGACGTTGCAAACTTCAGCAACAAATTTCGTAATTTTAAACTTCTTCCTTAATTTAAGTTTATTCTCCGTCGTAATATATTTTTTTTTTTAAGTTTTGTTTTGATCAATCAGGCAAAAACTCAAGATTTCACCAAAGAAGCATTTATGTAGGCTTAAGATCAGATTCGAGCTATCTGACCAAACGAGACATTAAAAATTATAGCCAAATATATGTAAGGTTTTATTTGTCTCAGGGAGTTGAAATCATAGTTTCTTAAAACCTCATCATTTTAGAAAAAAAGTAAAATCATAAAAAAACTGAACTTCGAGTAAAACTCAAAACGGAAAGTCCGTAATCAAATGACAAAATCAAACACAAAAAAAATAAACACATCAAACGAATTGATAACAACTGTCATATTCTGAGTTGGTACAGACATTTTCTGATGAAGAAAATGGTGGATTGAACCTGGTTTTACAGCGCTAAAGTATGATAAGATTTTTTTTTAGGCCGATTTATTTTATTTCAAAAAAGTAAAATAACAAAAAAACAAAAATTCTAAACGGACCTTCCTAAGCACACATATCAAAAGAAAAGATAACAACAATTATAAGTATAAGGAAAGCAAACATGTATTAGTGTACATGTTATAAGTACAATAGTTGGTCGAATGCATGGTAAACAACGTCATTTAGGTATTGTATTTAACGATGTGTATATGGCGTATTTGTTAACTTTTAGCGGGTTTGAAATGATTAATTGTTTATAAGTAACAAATATTTCTCGAATCGCAGCACTGTAGTACAAGGAGTAAACAACAAACGTTCAATTATATCCACACAAATGAATTTAGAAACCACTCTGGCCTGTAGATCCTGACGTTTTATTAATGTTTATATGTTCTAATATTAAACGAGCTTTATTACTTTATAGTAATAGTTATTTTAACTTTAGTCGTCAGCTTGGTTTTTTAACCTCAATCCTTCTGTTTTTTGTTTTGTTTTTGTTTTTCAAGTTGGGAAAACGAAAAATCACCCAAATACTGAACTCAGAGAAAAATTCAATCGGAAAGTCCCTAATCATATGGCAAAATCAAATGACTAAACACATAAAAAACTAATGGACAAGAACTGTCATATTCCTGACTTGGTACAGGCATTTTCAAATGTAGAAAATAGTGGATAAACCTGGTTTTAAAGCGATAAACCTCTCACTTTGGTGACAGTCTCATAAAATTCCGTTATATTAACAATGATGCGTGAACTAAACAGACATAATAAATAAAATAGTCAAAATATGGATACAGCAGGCATTAAGGGATTTAGTCATGTAAAAAATTCGTCACAAATATTTTCATAAACTTTTATCAAAATCAAAGATTTAGACTTAAAACACCCTACTTTCTAATAAGTTAATTGTGGCATGCACATGTTGATACTGTTTATATTTGTTACACCATCTGTTATTTAATTGTGCGGTCATAACAGATGGCAGTCAATATTTTGTTAAAATTTGGTATAGGCTGTTTTGCATATGAAACTAATTGAAGCATACCAATGCTAATTGGTCTATACGAGCCATTTAAATTACGTTACCGTTACTGGTAGTTAAATCCTTATTTCCTTATTTTGCACAACTGTTTTGGAATTTTGGGTCGTCAATGCTCTTTAACTTTGTACTTGTTTGGCTTTACAAGTATTTTGATTGAAGCGTCACTGATGAGTCTTATGTAGACGAAACGCGCGTCTGGCGTATTAAATTATAATCCTGGTACTTTTGATAACTATATTTATTACCAAAACTTATATAAACATAATGGCTCGTTTTAAACCAGAGACATTTTCATAAAAGTATGTGATTGACTGTTCGGGGTACAAGTAGTATGCACCCTCCCCAAAACAATACCTTTGGGATGACAGACAGTATGGAACTCCATAGTTTATACACATGTATTCTATCATTCTTTGCTCTTCAGTTCACCATAAACTGGTTAAGGTTACTCACTTGTTAAAAGCCGAAACATTACTGCACAGAGATTGTAGTACCACAATTTGAAACGCATTAGATAGTTAAGTGTCTGTTTGTACTCATATTATATATTTGGGATTTGGGTGTTGCTATTAGTTGTGGTCTTTTGTACTCTCTAATATTTTTGTTTTGTTCTTTGATTTGTGATAATGAACCTAAACAAAACTTCCTTCGTTGTAAATATTCATTCGATTGATTTATAAACTTTAGGTGGACCATTTAGGACCTCCCAATAATATGATTTGAATTCGAGATCACGCATTAAAACATTGATCGTAATCACTGGTTTTATAATACATTATCACGGATTTAATTCTTAACTTATTTAAAACATACAATGAGACAACTGTCCACAAGAGACCAAATTAAAACATACTTAATTACACCTTGTTGTAATTCGTGATAATGGAATAAATACGTTGTAATTTTTAGCATGACCAAAATTGACTCGAGATTGCAAATTAAAGCTAGTATCTATCTTATAAACATTGAAATAAAAATAAAATGTCAACTGCATAAAAGTAAAGCTTTGATAGTACAACCTGAACGTATAAATAATTCCAGCTACTTGTGTGATCGTACACATTTGATTACTTATGACGGTTTGTGAGATGGAATGTTGGACATTTTTATTTCATTGGTAATGATATAATTAGTCAGTTTTAGATGCATTGTCGGCCATAAACAAAACCTTTACAACACATTTGACGTACCTGATACATAATGGTACATTCTCTCAAGTGTTTATATAAAACATTTTAATGTCTAACGATACACATAGTACAGATTAGTTAGGATTACGGGAAATTATTTGTGATACTTTTGCTGAGTATCTCCTATTGTCTCGAAGGAATTACATATATCAACCAATGTAAGATAGTGATAGGGTTTCAACATTAGGAATTACATATATCAACCAATGTAAGATAGTGCTAGGGTTTCAACATTTCTAATCGTATGTTTATCTGATTTTTCTTACAGGTTAGAATTTCCCTATTTTCAACATATTGTATTCTCATTTCCATAGTTTTTAAACTCTCAATGTATTGGTTTTAGTCGATTGATTTTAACTAAGGTATTAATTCATTTACTAAACAGATGTAAAAGTTTCAAATCATGGTCAGGTACAAATGATACTTGTACGTTACCATGGTTTCCTCCAAATAAAGAGTACCATGGAGACAGTGGTGGATGTACTGGTTCCCTAGTAACAGTTAGTGTCGGTGTACGACTCCAATTCTGGATTTCTGAGGTCTTCGTTGTAGGAAATGGATTTCGTGTGTTTTGTTTTTGTAGATTGAACGAATTGTCTAATCCAATGTAATTCCTTTCTACGACATTTTCAATGTCACTACTGTCATCGCTCGTGTCACTGTCCTGGACATATTTTTGTAGAATATTTGATTTTTTGGTTTGATGTCTTCCAATATTTACATTGTTCAAAATTCTGTTTTTCGATAATTGATCAGTTTTTTGGCCTGTTCTTCCAAAATTCGAAACAGATGATAATTTTGAAATACTTGATTTCCGCGGCGTCTGGTAAATATTTCGTTTGTCAACTGGTTGTAGAAATAATGACGAGATCTCGTTCTTTGGTGATGTAATCTCGTCCTTTTGTGGTGTAATCGAGTGTTTATTACTATACAAATCAAAGGGAGAGAAGAAGTGATTAAGTATAGTTATACCAGCTTGTTTCAACGTGTCATGGCCTCGATTGTCTGAATCGTCTTCACTGCTGTCACCAGAGTGAGGGAATATCTTAGAATTATCTTTATAACGGGTGTTGTAGCCAATTTGTATGTCAGCACAATTCCAGAATTCCTCCTGGTTACCACATCCTATACAACCATGGCCGTTGCTATTAGTTCCCCAACTGTTACCTACAACAACAACAAAATGGCAAAGTCATAAAAAAAACAATACGTGTGTTTGCCCTAACCCTACCTAAAAATAGCTGCCTACACAAAATCTTATATTGTCCTGATGTGATTTTTTTTAATCAGATAGGCATGAAGACTTGCAAATATGTGACGCTTTAGTTTCTCTTTGTCGACAAAAATGCCTACCTGCCTTCCCACTGTTTCAACCCTTGGTAGGACTTTCACAAACCAAAATATTTTCAAGAGTGGCCGAAAGGATGTCAGGTGATGATTGCATATCGAATCAATTTTGAACAAATAACATATTTTGAATCAAACATATTGGGATTACTTTCGAGGATGTTTGCTACTCTTGTTTACAAATATTTAACAACATATTTTAACATTTATCTCAAACGATTCATCTAATTTCTGTGAAGAACGATCTATGTTTGCCTTATTCAAACGTATCATTTAGGATTGTTAAAAGTGATAGAAGATGTTTCCAAATGAGTTAACACAAAGATCATATTACAATTCGAAGGGATCATTTCAAAATCATTGCTGCGAAATCTCATTTTTATAGCTTCCTCGCGAGCAATAATTGTATGGAAAGGTAAAGTAGTCTATGTTATGTATCTTATTAACCTATCAGACACTGCTCGCATGTTTTTACATAGTAATAGATAGTTCATCATTTTGTCAGTTTCAAAGAATTTTTATAAAATTTCAATAACAACTAAAACCAAATTACCAAACCAAAAGTAAATAATGGAACTTAATTTTAGTTTCTTGTGTACAATTTGGAGTTTAGTATGGCGTTCATTATCACTGAACTAGTATATATTTGTTTAGGGGCCAGCTAAAGGACGCCTCAGGGTGCGGGAATTTCTCGCTACATTGAAGACCTGTTGGTGACCTTCTGCTGTTGTTTTTTCCATGGTCGGGTTGTTGTCTTTTATAAAACATTCCCCATTTCCATTCCCAATTTTATTTAAGATGTTAACTGTAACAATTATAAAAGTTGACAGCGCCAGAACAAATATGGTGCCTCTAAAATTAGAGATAAAATATTCTTTATAAAAGTTAACAAATAAGAAATGTATTCAATGTGATGTAGAAAAATACATTATAAAAGTTATAAATTAACATCAACAAAACAATAATGACGTCCCTTATATAAGAGGTAAAAAAATACATCGTCAAAGTTAATATCGCCAAAACAATTATGAAGTCCCTTAAACTAGAGGTAAAAAATACATTATAAAAGTTGACATCGCCAAAACAAATAATGAAGTGTCATAAATTAAAGGTGAGAAAAAAACATTATAAAAGAACATCACCACAAAGAGTTACAACATTTCAGTGTTTATTCGCCAAAAATTATAATTATTGAATATAATTCAACATTAAAACAATATATTTGTCAATTTGATTACTTCAATTAAGTACATCAGTTATGTAAAACAGTATGGTCAGACCGTCAAATTATATAACAAATTAATAGGTTATTGCTACAAAAACCACAAGAACTACTAAATTGATCTGTCTCGTTTCTAATGTTTCTTATTTAAAATCAGCGATGAACACGGACGCATTGTAATATTTATATTGCGTTTTTCTTTTTCATTTTATTTTCACTGTCATAATAATTTAACTTGTTTCTATGACATAGCAATTTGTTTTTCCTTATTAACATTCAATTTATGTGGTTATATAGCAATTCCAAGTCAGAAAAATATGTTATTTCAAATAAAGTTATTGAATTTAAAAAAAAAATAGAAACAGAAAAAAATGCGATGAAAAGTAAATAGCTCAGTTACTATTTATGTCGACAATCCAAATTCAGAAGCGTTTGCAATTTAACATAACATTAATTAATTTGAAAAATAGGCAAGGTTGAAGCTTTTTTTATTCCACAAAAGTAATTGTCAATGCTTTTGACGTTTAAGAATTATTTAAATGAAATCGATGGCGTATGTACATAAAATATAATCAATTTGTAAAAGGACAAATCAAAGCTTTGTTAATAAGAACTTTTTGCCTCATGTTTATTGTTAAAGACCGTACGCTGACTTCTTGATATGGTTTGTAATTTTAGCGATTGTGTCATTGAGATTATTTTGATATTTTTACTCAGTGCAGAGTTCCCTCAAACGACACAAAAGATGAACATAACATTACCTGTTCGATACCGCCACTGTAGTACACACTGAGTACATTTAATATCACGTGGTAGCAGTAAGGTCATGTGATGAACTCCACTGTCATGTGGGTAATACCGTGTTCTGTATCGTCTGCTGCCTTCCACAATTCTCAGGGGATGCCGATCAAGACATCGTTGTGATACAGCTGTATGTGGATTGTTATGGGGGCATATTTTGAATTCGTAATAGCCTTTGTGATAAGCTGTAAGAACTACCTTAACCGGAAGCTTTCGTTTATAAGATGGGTATTTCCGGGTTATAACCCCTTGTGCATACTTTCCCCCTGCTTCATTCTCACGTGGTCCTTGGTACGGATCACCACAAGTGCCACATTTTCCTCCATTTAAACGTAAATTCTGCAATGAAATAAAGTTTAGCGTTAAAAGAAATATCAATGTATGATCATGTCGGTTTGACGTTTTCCACCAACTTTTCCACATGACTTCATCCTAGAAGTCAATACTTGAGTAATAACTTCATATATAGCAAACCTTTCTTAAATCATACGCTGAAAATTTTTGAAATTAAACATTATCTAAAATTTAACTCCATCAGGTAAGGTATCATTACATTACTGTTGTTCTTGTTGTAAGGTTCTATTTTTTTATAAAGCTCTTCGCCTACTTCATGTTTTATAAATCATTTGCTTTAAAATCTTCAGCATTGAACGCTCCTGATGAGACGAAAATTCCAACATATATGTCATAATCTATGAAACAAATATAGCTTGAAATCAACATGTTTCTATCACAGACTAATTGGTGCCTTCGGCTGTTTTCTGCCCTTTGGTCGGGATATTGTCTCTTTGACACATTCTTCATATCCGTTCTTAATTAATTGAAGTGTGTATCACGTGAAAAACGTGGAAAGGAGACAAGAATAAGAAAAAATAACATAAATTGATCATAAGTTTCAGACAAAATGTACATACTAAATGCCAGCGTGAAATATCAAAACAGGATTATCTCCCTTAGAATATGAAAAAATATTAACTACGAAAACTTGTAGTGTGTAATATTGATATATCTGTCTGACACGACCAATATTTAAACAGAGTATAATGCATGTACATTGATTCGTGCCCCAATGATGATCTTTTTGAAGATGAAAATAATTTCTGGCTTAAAAAAAATATGTCTAAAAAATAGAGAATGGAAATAGGGAAAAGTGTCAAAGAGACAACAACCCGACAAAAGAGCAGAAAACAGCCGAACGCCAACACTGGTTCCTCAATGCAGCGCTAAAATAAACACAACCGGTGGCATGCTTCGGCTGGCCCACAACACACATGTGTACTAGTTCAGTGATGATGGACGTCATACAAAACTCCGGAATATATAAACTAAAATTAAAAATCATACAAGACTAACAAAGGTCAGAGCCTCCTGACATCGGACAGGCACAGAAATCATAATATCATTGTATCATTAATGAGTTTGTTTATAGGGTCTATCCTGACTAGACATATTTCATTGTAACACAACGCATTACATTATTCTCTTTAAGAACTAATATGTGTTGGACCAGGAAATGCATACATAACCACAAAATATCAATATATCGATTGAGAAGAATAAATTAATAATAATTGACAACTTTGTACTTTGAACATTTAGTTGTGAAACTGTTGATAAAACCGACAAAAAAACACAACACCACATTAATTATAGCACGTGCACATTTAATCTTAATTACAGCCTTGTATCCATAACATGTATCTTCCAGTCTAATGCATGTATACATATATTAACATATTTACAAGATATGTCTTTGTCATGATAATAAAATTCATGAATTTTAACAACTAAATGCTAAAAGATGTAAAGAGTTTGAGTAAATGTGAAGTTATGTTTTTAATGGTTGTCACATGTTGAGTAGGATAAAGCTGAATATCATGACAAAAAGCAGGAGATAACGAAATTCGAAATTTCAAATATGGAACTGATTTTGATAACAATGGCAAAAAAGACTTACTGTAGTCGCCTACAGAGAAACAAAACATCTCAAAACACCGGAAACGTGCAAGGTGTCGTATATCTTATTCAATAAAGAAATCCTTAGAAATCCTGTATTAATACCTTTCTCGTGATCACTGTACGGTCTTCTTTTGTACAAGTATATATTTTTGTTTTGTATTTTATTGCATTCTTTTATGTAATTACGATTGTCCAATAAACTCAAAGTCAAGAGTAACATGAACAAAAATCGTTACGGGTTATTATCTAATATATGGGAGCCAGTAGTTATCAAAGGTACCAGGCTTATAATTTGATACACCAGACGGGCGTTTCGTCTACATAACACTGATAGTGACGCTCAGATCAAAACAGTTAGAAAGCCAAACAAGACCAAAGTTGAAGAGCTTTAAGGACACGACATTCCACAACAATCTTAACCAATGAACTCGATAAAGATCCGACAAATCAAGATTGCAACAAGTTCTGACTGAATTACATTAACTCCAAAAGTAGTATCGACCGGGTAAGCGTCGTCTATCGTATTCATTCCCCAGGTAATTTTGGTTTAGGATTACCCATTAAGATTGGTTGATTGGTGTTTGCTTTCGCCGCATGAGCACAAAACAATTCCATTATTGAAACAATCGAGAGTTATCACACATTAAATACTTATTTCATATTTAAAGGCTGCCAATTTATATAAATATTTTTTACATTCGTCTATTAAAAAATGAAACAAGAGATATTGAGGAATGTTCAAAACATATTGTCAAAAACAAATTATAGAACTAAAAAGGACATTTTGAGAATTTTCGATAATAAAAGATACGAATTTTCTATATTATAAGATAAGAATTTGCACTAATAAAAGATAAGAATTTTCAACAATAAAAGGTAAGAGTTTTCAAAAATTAAGGATAGGAATTTAAAAAAAAAAAGATAAGAATTTTCAAAAAAAAGATAAGAATTTTCAAAAAAAAGATCAGAATTTTCAATATAATAATATAAGAATTTACAATAGTTAAAGATCAGAATTTTCAATAATAAAAGATAGATTTTTCAATAATAAAAGATAAGCACCAATATAAGTATTTTTAATAATAAAAGATAAAGTATTTCGATCTTCAGCAAGACACTAACATCATAACAATTAAACCTTTTCTGGCTTATTCTGTATACACATAGCAAATTTCTAATCATTTGGAATACACATTGTAACATAATTTCTACTTTTCTGGTCCTTTCCATGTTTAAAGGCATTAGTTGTATACCACTGTTCAATAGTCATACATCGATTTAACTGAAACAAAACTGGGTCACAAACTTAAATGGACAGAAACACTTCAACTGCAAAAGGGAAAACAACGAAATAACAAAAACACTGCTACAAACGCCAACTGATATAGAAACGGACGTTTTGGTAGCAAGCCATATTCCTGACTTGACAGGACATATAATCATAATAAAAGTACTACGTTGATCGTGTTGTCAATTTTACCGAAATCAGGTATATATTATGGCCACTTTCATGATTTTTTATGTCTCATTACATAATACATAATACAAGTTAACCTAGGTCATTAACGCAAGTTTCCTATCGACAAGAATATTCCACATAAAATATTACTACTTCAGGCTTATTTGAAATAGTTATTATAAGTAGTTAAATCAATTAGATTGTGCATAAGATTGATCAGTTAATCAAATAGTCCTAGGAGTTCAGTATTGTTGTAATTTTACTTTTTCCACGTATGAGTTCTATTATCCCGTTGATATCTTTCGCCTCTTTTATACATTTTTTTTGTTTTTTGTCATATTTGAAATATGATGGTGTATCAATCTTGTTGGTTTATAATTAATTCATTAATTTATCATATGCATGTGACAATTAACAAAATATGGTACATAATGATATGACTAAGATTCTCCGCTGGTTTGAGGTTATACAAATCAGAATGGGTTTGAGTTTTTTCTTTCAAGTGTCTTGACAGAAATTCGTGAAGATAAAGTCAGTTTCAATATGAAGCCAGTTTTCTACAATCAGTTCTACATCAATGAAGATATTTTATTTCAATAGTTTCAAGGATACCAAGGTACCAGGATTATAATTTAATACGCCAGATGCGTGTTTTGTCTACATAAAACTCATCAGTGACGCTCAGATCAAAATAATTGTATACCCAAACAAGTACAAAGTGGGAGAGCATTGGGGACCCAAAATTCCAAAACAGTTGAGCCAAATACGTTTTAGGTAATCTATTCCTGGGATACGAAAATCCTTAGTTTTTCGAAAAATTCAGTTTTGTAACAAGAAATTTATAAAAATGACCACATAATTGATATTCATGTCAACACCGAAGTGCTGACTACTGTGCAAGTGATACCCTCGGGGACGAAACGTCCACCAGCAGTGGCATCGACCCAGTATTGTAAATAGTTATCAAAGGTATCAGGATTATAATTTAATACGCCAGACGCGCATGTCGTCTACATAAGACTCATCAGTGACGCTCAAATCAACATAATTGTATAGCCAAACTATTACAAAGTGGATTTCAACACCGTTTCAAATTATTAATACAAGTTTTCTTCAATTTAAGTTTTACATCTTAGAAGATATTTTATTTTAACACCTAAAATTATTGACGATAAAGTCAGTGTCAATATAATGAATGCCAGTCTTCTACAAAAGAGGGACGAAAGGTACCAAGGGACAGTCAAACTCATAAATCTAAAACAAACTGACGACGCCATGGCTAAAAATGAAAAAGACAAACAAACAACAGCACACACGACACAACATAGAAAACTAAAGAATAAACAACACGAACCCCACCAAAAAACTAGGGGTGATCTCAGGTGCTCCGGAAAGGTAAGCAGATCCTGCTCCACATGCAGCACCCGTCGTGTTGCTTATGAGATAACAAATCCGGTAAATAGTCTAATTCGGTAGGTCACATTCATGAAAGGGAAGGGGATATAAGTTTTACATCTTAGAAGATATTTTATTTTCACACCTAAACTTCTTGATGATAAAGTCCGTACTAGATTAGTAATGTCAGTTTTCTACAATATAAATTTAACTATAAGAAGATATCTTATTTAAACATCTAAATAGTAATTTTCTTTATAAACCCAAATGGAGATCGATTACACGGAACACAACAACGGGGTTTTCGTGTGAGCCAGTGTACGAAATAATGGTAAAAATCAAATAATACATGGAAGATTATATAATAAATCCGTTCAGTGAAAGTTATTGGAAAAAGTAAAATCACAAAAATACTGAATTCCGGGGGAAATTCTAAACGCCAACCCTTTGAACATTATTGTAACGTGTTGATTTTTTGTAACATTCAGATTTCAGATATTCAGGATGTTAGACAAGCCATTAAACCAGGTTCAACTCCTCATATTTTTTTTTTAGAATGTCCTGTACTAAGGAACATGGACGTTGCTATGAAATAGTGTGTGTGTCGTGTGCTAAGGAACATGGAAGTTGCTACATGTATGAAATAGTGTGTGTGTCGTGTACTAAGCATGGAAGTTGCCATGAAATAGTGTGTGTGGCGTTTTATCGGTAATGGTCTATTTATAGAACATGGAAGTTGCTATGAAATAGTGGCGTTTTATCGGTAGTTGTCTATTTATAGTTAAAGTATTTCTCTCAGATTTAGTTTGCCACCCGAATAAGTTATCGCTAAATTAATTTATGACTACTAAACAATGGTATACTAGTATTGCTTTTAATTCACTCTCATGGTAGTTTAAATATTATTAAAAGTTAAGGAAATGAAATTAAAATTCACTAACTTTCTTTTAATTTACCTCCATTAAAAAAGTTTTTATAAAAAAGGAGTTAAAGAGATGATAACCCTTTATGACCAAAGTTAGACTAAAAGTTTTATATTAAGGATGTACTTAGGTGAAGGATGTACTTAGGTGAAGGATGTACTTAGGTGAGGGATGTACTTAGGTGAGGGATGTACTTAGGTGAAGGATGTACTTAGGTGAGGGATGTACTTAGGTGAAGGATGTACTTAGGTGAAGGATGTTCTTAAGTGAAGGATGTACTTAGGTGAAGGATGTACTTAGGTGAAGGATGTACTTAGGTGAGGGATGTACTTAGGTGAAGGATGTACTTAGGTGAAGGATGTACTTAGGTGAGGTTTTATATTAAGGATGTACTTAGGTGAGGTTTTGGAATTTGTGACAAATGTTCGGACTCCTTGGTGTTTTTCCATACAATACAATGTAAAATATTTTGCCCCATAACACCCATTTATTTTTTTCACATAGGACTAAATAGCTCATGAAAGGTCATTTACCAAAATTTTAGAAGATTCTTAATTTTCTTTCTTTTGTTTTGAGACCCAATAATACCAATGCAAATATAAGGTAAAAGTTAGAGTCAGCCTTTTTCCGCCATATTTTAATTCTCAAATATCTCGAAAAGGAGGTCCATGACCTATCAATATTTTTAGCTTATGTTTATCCTTAATTGATGCTCTACCAGCTTATAGTATCAATTTTAACTTCTTAATTCATTAATTTTCACCTAACCTCACCTAAGTACATCCTTAACGTCCATTTAGTCAACTGTTCTTGGGAAATTGTAGCCTCAATTTCTTTATAGTTATAACTTCAGACCAACAAATTAAGAAATTTATGTTTTCAATAGTTTCAACTGGTAAGCACTGATTCGTGGACTCATACAACTCGTCAAGCCGCTAAATGGACCCGGACAGTACAAGTAAAGATAAATAAATCTTCATTACTGTTTAGCGTCCGAAGCCCTTGCCCGGGTTTACCTTCCACACTTTTATTTTGGGTTTAACATGCATATTTATGATTGTAGTTGAATGTATTTTGTTGGTAATGTTTAAAAGTTTTCTTAGTAACGCCGTATAATTCAGTTTTTTTAAGCATTTGAAACGCGTCTCCTTTTTCCGGAATATGATCTTTCGAAGTCGAAGTCAGTCAAAGAAGAAGAAGGAAAAAGAAGAAGAAGAAGAAGAAGAAGAAGAAGAAGAAGAAGAAGAAGAAGAAGAAGAAGAAGAAGAAGAAGAAGAAGAAGAAGAAGAAGAAGAAGAAGAAGAAGAAGAAGAAGAAGAAGAAGAAGAAGAAGAAAAAGAAGCTGTTTATGGTTGTGTTACAATCTTAGTTTTATTAAGTGCAGGACATAAACAATTTACACAAACATTCTGGCTCAAAACGATCAATTTAAATATATTTTGAAAATAAAGATTTTAATTGTTGTTAAATGTCTTTTAAAGTTCTGTTTTCCATCACTGTGTTATCCTTGGTTAATCATTAGAAAGTCGTAAACTAAGGACAATACCACCTTATACAAACAAACAAAATACAATTATTCTGACATAAACATGACATACATTAACTCATCATAGCAACTAGGATCAATATCGTACACGCTTTTTGTTTACAAAAGACTCATCAGTGACTTTTGAGTCTAAATTCATCAAATTTAAATTGAAGGTCAAGGCCATAAAGGACCCAAATATATTAATATATTAAAAGATTTTCCAAACTAGTCCAAAGTAATCTATCCTTTTTTTCAGTGAGAAATATGACAGTTGTTGTCCATTCGTTTGATTTGTTTGAGCTTTTGATTTTAAGTTTTGATTTTGGACTTCACATTTTGAATTTCCTCGGAGTCAAACGGCAAAAACAACGTTCAATAAACGAGAATAAATCAAACTAGAACTGACCATACCAACTTTTGGTCGTCAATACCAACTAATGTAATTAGAAATAAGAAGATGTGGTATGAGAGCCAATGGAACAACTCATCATCCAAGTTATAAATTGTAAGGTTAGCCATTATAGGTCAAAATACGATCTTCAACACGAAGACGCGGCAAACATCGAACAGCAAGCTTAAAGGTTCCCCAAAATGAGTATTGTACAATTCAAAAAGGATAATAACGGTTTAATTTATGTTAAAAAACGAGAGTCACTTATCAACAAACAACAACGATTAAATAACAGGTTCTGCATTTACACAATAAAGGTAACCAACGGAAGACAATAATAGTTAAAGGTATCAGGATTATAATTTTTAATTTTATAAGTTGAAGAGCATTGAGAACCCAAAATTCCCAAAGGTTGTGCTAAATACGGCTATCGTAAGATGGAATACACAGAACACGACTGACCAACACGACATTAAAAGTGCATTGAACAATTTCTTTTGAATAAGGCGACTGCAGTTAAAAAATTGGAAACAACGCGTTTAATAATTTCTTGTGTCCGAAGCGCTTTTCTGGATTTAGCTTTATCAGGAACGCTCAAGGCCAATCATTTGAAATTCGAAGATGTATAAATACTGAAACCGTTGAAGAGCTATATGTAAAAAGTACCTAAAATAAATAGCCGAATTCATCTTAAGCAAACTTTGCCTGAGGGAGTTAAAACCTTAGTTTTTAAATAATTTCAAAATTTATAAACGGACAGTTCTGGCAAAGTGTGTTAAACCATGTCAATACCGAAGTACTGACTACTGAGCTAATGATACCCTCGGGGACTGATAGTCCACCAGCAGAGGTATCGACCCAATGATGTAAAAAAATTGGAAAAAACACGTGTAATAATTTCTTGCGTCCGAAGCGATTTTCTGGATTTACCTTCATAAGGAACGCTCAAAGCCGATCATTTGAAATCCAAAGATGTATAAGTACCGAAACCGTTGAAGAGCTATATGTCAAAAATACCTAAAAATAAATAGCCAAGTTCATCTAAAGCCAACTTTACATGAGGGAGTTGAAACCTTAGTTTCTGAAATAATTTCACAATTTATAAACGGACAATTTTATTAAAGTTTGTTAAATCATGTCAGTACCGAAGTACTGACTACTGAGCTGATAATACCTTCTGGGACTGATAGTCCACCAGCAGAGGTATCGACCCAGTGATGTAAAAAATTGGAAACAACACGTTTGATAATTACTTGCGTCCGTTAACCAATGTTCCAGTCTTGAAAATTGATAAGGAAGAGATAAGCCAAATTGATAAAATAAAAGCTAAGAAGCAGTAACTCTAAAGAGCGAGTCCGCGTATATTGACAAATTAAGCGTCACCTTCAATTCCTGCATTTTAAAAACAAAAGCGGTCAGATCAAACCACTGTTCTAGGACTTATAGTTCTAAGACCGAAATATTAAACAGAAAAAAAATATTCCAAAGGCACATGTAAAGTCATTAGTAGAAAACAAATCGACAACGCCGGGGCAATAAAAAAGTAAAGAGATGGAGGGACATAAGTATACAAAAGACATTATTTAAAACTGAGCTACGCAAACTATCCCAAACAGCTGCATGATATCAGTTGCTACAGATAAGTACTAAGAAGGGCATATAACAGACGGATACCAGGTGCAACGGAAGAGTTCTATGCAGAGCCTACATAAGATAGACTGGGATCTCGCTATATATATCACCTTGTTCTATAAAAAAATATGAACATTTATCTAGACAAGTGAAACAGTCTTTACATAAGATAGACTAGGATCTCGCTATATATATCACCTTGTTCTATAAAAAATATGAACATTTATCTAGACAAGTGAAACAGTCTTTACATAAGATAGACTGGGATCTCGCTATATATATATCATCTTGTTCTATAAAAAATATGACCATTTATCAAGATAAGTGAAACAGTCTTTACATAATATAGCACACTTAACATAAACACCAATGAAAAACTGAGAATAAATACAGGTTCCCAAAAAATATAAGTAAATAAAATTGAGAATGGAAATGGGGAATGTGTCAAAGAGACAACAACCCGACCAAATAAAAAACAACAGCAGAGGGTCACCAACAGGTCTTCAATGTAGCGAGAAATTCCCGCACCCGGAGGCGTCCTTCAGCTGGCCCCTAAACAAATATATACTAGTCCAGTGATAATGAACGCCATACTAATTTCCATATTGTACACAAGAAACTAAAATTAAAATAATACAAGACTAACAAAGGCCAGAGGCTCCTGACTTGGGACAGGCGCAAAAATGCGGCGGGGTTAAACATGTTTGTGAGATCTCAACCCTCCCCCTATACCTCTAACCAATGTAGAAAAGAAAACGCATAACAAAACGCACATTAAAATTCAGTTCAAGAGAAGTCCGAGTCTGATGTCAGAAGATGTAACCAAAAAAAATAAACAAAATGACAATAATACATAAATAACAACAGACTACTAGCAGTTAACTGACATGCCAGCTCCAGACTTCAATTAAACTGACTGAAAGATTATGATTTCATCATATGAACATCAGGCACAATCCTTCCCGTTAGGGGTTTAGTATCATACCATCATAACATATATGAGAAGAACATAACCCGTGTCATGCCAACAACTATTTTTAGAATAAATGTGTTTAGTTCCGATGCAAAGACCTTATCAGTGACTCAATATTAACGCCAAAATATGCAATCTTTAATGACTTGACAACAGTATCGTAATTATATCCCTTCTTAATAAGTCTATTCAAAGGTTTTTTAAGTTTCTGAGGTGAATACTGACACCTTTGTGCTTTATAAAGAATATTTCCATAAAAAATTGGATGTGAAATACCTGAACGTATTAGAAGTCTGCATGTTGAGCTATATTTACGAATGATGTCTTTATACCGATGATAAAATTTAGTAAATGTTTTGACTAGTTTGTGATATCGAAAACCCTGGTGTAATAATTTTTCAGTAATACATAAATTTCTCTCGTTAAAATCTAAAACATTGTTACATACACGAGCGAATCGTACAAGTTGAGATATATAAACACCGTAAGATGGTGACAAGGGAACGTCACCATCTAAAATTTACTTTTAGTTTTTGGTTGGGATTCGTGTTGCTCAGTCTTTAATTTTTCTATGTTTTGAGAACTGTCGTTTTGTAGCTTTCCTTTTTCATAAGATGGAATTGTCAATTAATTTTCTACTTTGAATTTGAATATGCCTTTAGTATCGTTCGCCTCATTTTGAAATATGATAGTTTTTTACTTGAAATATGTTGTGCATCTATCTTGTTGGATTATATGTCATCTTGTATTCATTAATTTATCATATAACTGTGACAATTAAAAAGGTAATGATAAAAAACGAGTAATTGCAAGGTTCTGTGAGGTTTTGTAAACTATTATAATTTTAACGGGTTTTTCTTTATAACAGGAGTCTCACGGAAATTCTTGCTGATAAAGTCTGTATCATAACTATAAATTCTTTAAGGCAATAGCACAAGATTAAGGTGTATTCAACATTTAAATAGCAAACATTTGAACTAGAATGGCTATAGATTGGTAGTGATCATTTGAACTAGAATGGCTATAGATTGGTAGTGATCATTTGAACTAGAATGGCTATAGATTGGTAGTGATCATTTGAACTAGAATGGCTATAGATTGGTAGTGATCATTTGAACTAGAATGGCTATAGATTGGTAGCAATCATTTGAACTAGAATGCCTATAGATTGGTAGTGATCATTTGAACTAGAATGGCTATAGATTGGTAGTGATCATTTGAACTAGAATGGCTATAGATTGGTAGTGATCATTTGAACTAGAATGGCTATAGATTGGTAGTGATCATTTGAACTAGAATGGCTATAGATAGGTAGTGATCATTTGAACTAGAATGGCTATAGATTGGTAGTGATCATTTGAACTAGAATGGCTATAGATTGGTAGTGATCATTTGAACTAGAATGGCTATAGATTGGTAGCAATCATTTGAACTAGAATGGCTATAGATTGGTAGCAATCATTTGAACTAGAATGCCTATAGATTGGTATTGATCATTTGAACTAGAATTGCTATAGATTGGTAGTGATCATTTGAACTAGAATGGCTATAGATTGGTAGTGATGACTAGATGTTACAATAGCAATCATTTGAACTAGAATGGCTATAGATTGGTAGTAATCTCATGAACTAGAATGGCTATAGATTGGTAGTGATGACTAGAGGTTACAATAGCAATCATTTGAACTAGAATGGCTATAGATTGGTAGTGATGACTAGATGTTACAATAGCAATCATTTGAACTAGAATGGCTATAGATTGGTAGTGATCATTTGAACTAGAATGGCTATAGATTGGTAGTGATGACTAGATGTTACAATAGCAATCATTTGAACTAGAATGGCTATAGATTGGTAGTGATGACTAGATGTTAGGGTCTGCACGGTCAGTGACTTGGTGGGGATTGGAGGGAAAACGACTGGTTGTTCCGGGTTACCCGGTTATTAGGTCCGAGGCAACAGTTTGATGATTTTCTTTCCGTACAAACATATAGTCCATAGTATGATCAGTGAATAATAAAATAACGGTACTAATTTTCTTGCACCAGATGCGCATTTCGACAATACATGTCTCTTCAGTGATGCTCGTGGCCTAAATATTTGAAATCCAAAGCTTATATAAAAGATGGAAGAGCTAATCCAAAAGGTCCAAAAAGTATAGCCAAATATAAGTGATGAGGTCAAGTTAAAAAGTTAGTAAGAGTTGGTAATTTTATTTAATCATTTTAAATTTGGTTCTTTTATTTATGTTGTATTTACTTATTACATTTTCCTCTGATATTTCATATATTAATTCATTGGTTGAACCTAAATAAGATTGTTTTCCATTCGTGTGACTATACTAAATTTTAATGAGCTAATATAAAGGCTGTTCTACTGATATTATCGTTTGAATCTAGAGATGATTGTTTTCCTTTTTTGTGATGACTAGTATATTAAATGGGCTTATCTCATTTGTGGGGAACTATTAAATAAAAAAATCTCTTATATTTATTAAAAGAAAACTCACCTCCCTTCCTCCACAGTACAGCTGATTGTCATTGTAATTAACTGGAGCGTCTGGATTCTCCCGCCAAATAGAAGATCTCTGCGGGGGGTCAGCCAGATATCCATGCTGATGGGTCTTGTGAATCCCAATAATTATAATCAAACCATACCAAGTTACTGTCATCATCGTTACCTGAACCAACAATGAGAAAAAATGAAGGAGACCAATCAATTCTCTTCCATATTATTACAATGTTCTTTGCCAACAATGAGAAAAAAAACGACGAAGACCAATCAATTCTCTTCTATATTATTACACTGTCATCTGTCAAAAAATAAAATAGATAGGTAAAACAACTCAAAATTTTAATTTAAAACAGTTGACATTTATTTACAAAAAAGTAGGTAATTATGTAAGAAAAATACTAGCAAATTGAAGAATACGATTAAAGATATGTATGATTAAGAGAAAAAGAACAGTAAATTGTTTTAAAAAAATAAAAATTGCTCGTATGTCAGACACAGATAGTCCATACATGATTCATATATGAAAAATGTTTGATCAAAACTGATATTTTAACTATACTGACTAACTTTTCATTTATCTTATCATTGTTTAATGAAAGGAACACATTTTTAAATCTTATTTATCAATGTATCTTATCGCATTCAAATCTGTTTTACAATCTGTTAACTAATTATAGTTAGCAGATAAATTGCTTTATCCTGATTAAGAGTAATTTCTCGCAATTTGATTGGCTGATATTGTCCTTATATTGGAATTATCTCCCTTATTTATTACGTCATTTGGAATTATCTCCCTTATTTATTACGTCAATTGGAATTATCTCCCTTATACCATTGACCTAACAAAAAAAAATTTAGTTGCTTTATAGTCATAATATTTATACTTTTTCACAGTTTTAGATTAAATATCTAAAATATATTATTGATATTGTCCTAATTGAATTTGAATATCATATAAATAATATGTAATATAACAAAATCAGGATAAATTCGTTACACAGTGTTCAATTGTCCTAATACAGAATTTATCGGGTCAATACATTCTCGTATTAGGACAATTGCACACTGTGTTACTAATATTATTCTGCAACTAGTTGTGTTTATTTCCTAAATCTGGTAACATGGCTATATTTTATATAATGTCAATTTTATCATGAAACTCTTTTTCCACAGTCAGGGGTTCATTAAGATATGAAAATAAGTTTGACATTTGCGTTAAGATTTAAAATGCTATCAATGTGTATCAGTTTAAGTTGCAGTTTAAAAACAATATTAGGTCAATGTCATAAAAATATAAACTTTTTTGTTCTCGCGCAAAACTGGGTAAGTGCTCGGTAGAACCTCGCTCTTCTCCAGTTACTCAGCCTCATACAAAAAATTTATATTTTTCTTTCATTGACCTAATATTGTATATTTAATAAGTTGGTAAACTTGTTTCATAGAAAACAAGTCATTATGTAAGATGCTTTGTATAAACTGTGTCATTCTGTTAGTAAACAATTTTATTTTATAGAAAACAAGTCACTATTTGAGATGCTTTTATGCATATGTCGACATAAAATTGGTGCTTGATACATTTGGACGAAATATTAAAATATAGGTACCAATATCATTCAACAATATTTCGTATAATCAATCTGGTAATACTTTGTCGCAATAAAGTGCAATACATATGAAAGAAATAATAATAATTTACCTGTGTTGTGAGTACAGTTATTCCTTACATAATTCTAATTCGTATGGAGCTATTATCCATTCAACATCTCCGTGAAGTTAAATAAGTACAAACAATAGGATTTATCTTCCGATTAATATATTATTGACGTACAACATGATTAACAATATATTCCGTGGTGGCGATGTGTGATTATTTTTTATTAGTAAGACAATAAAATAATAATTAAATATTCGTAAATAAGATGTACATCGGGTGCTAATAAAATTGCTTGTAAATTTGCTGGTAAAATTGTGTCGCCATAAAGTGCAATACATGTGAAAGAAATCATAATAATTAAATGTAAAAAAAAAAATAATATACCTGTTTTGTAAGTACAGCTATCCTTTACATAATTCTAATTTTTTATGGAGCTATTATCTTTTCAACATCTCCGTGAAGTTAAATAAGAACAAACAATAGGATGTATCTTCCGATTAGTATATTATTGACGTACAACATGGTTAACTATATATTCCGTGGTGATTATTTTTTATTAGTAAGACGATAAAATGATAATAAAATAGTCGTAAATAAGATGTATATCAGGTGCTAATAAATAATGGTATGCGAGGAAATTATTACAAATAACATAAATACAGTTGTTATATAGGTAGATAGTAAAACATGATAAACAAAACGGGATAGCATTGTCGCATTCCCTATTTAAACAGGTCGAGAACTCTAGATTTCCTGACGTTAGAATATATTTGCATAGTAATTTCCAAAACACAAGGCCAATATGGCCTTGAAAAACTGACCAATCGACTCAATGAACTACAATGCATTGTGGGCTACTACGAGTAAACTACTACTTAAAACACGTGGAATTAGTGGGAAAACAGTCAATTAATATATTGTCTGGGACTCTCATTACTAAAGTTTTTATTCTGCAAATATATTTAATGTAAAATATATAACGTAATCTTCAATTTGAATGCTCAGATTAAAAAAATATTGTTTATTGGCTTCACGATTCGACTTTCTTTTTCGCCTTGCAAAAGTGGTTGAACCGGTTTTGTGCATTGTTATGAATTGAACCTGCATTAATTTCACGACATGTCACAGTGAAATATCAAATAAAGTGACCCGTGACTTTCCAGTAAGAAAATCATTTGAGCTCTTTTAAATCTGTATAATGTCATTGCAAAATCATTTCTGCCTAGAAAAACACGAAACTTTCATTGAAACACTTCTTTCTGTACTAAATGTGTATTTTTTTTTTATCAGGACCTGAACTTATAGTAAGAACATCATAATATTCAATATGCTAAAAAGAAGTGTTATGAAAGCGGCAGGGGCGGGTCCAGCCATTTTAAAAAGGGGGGTCCTAACCCTGGACAAAAGGGGAGGGGGTTCCAACTACATGTCCCCATCCAAATGCACTGATCGTCCAAAAAAAGGGGGTCAATCCCCCGGAACCCCCGCCCCCTGGATCCGACACTGAGCGGGTACGGTATATAGCTCAATACATTTTTTTTTATAGTTTCATCCATCGATAATATCCGTTTGTTGCTAATTTTATCACAAAATATACCTCAGAGGTTTTTTTTATCGTTCGGCTGCTGTCCTGTTGACATATGTAAAATATCTCCAATATTAAAAGTCTCTGGATCATAGTGGGTGCCATATTACCTATTATATTTTTTTTCTAAAACGTGCTTTGTATATAGAAATAAGAAGATGAGGTATGAGTGCCAAATGAGACATCTTTCCAACAAAGACATAGTTTAGTAAAGTAAGCAGTCATAGGTCCAATGCTGAAAAGTAAGCTATTAATGACCCCAAAATTACTTGTGTAAAACAATCCAAACAAAAAAAAAACAAAAAAAAAACCGGTCCAATTAATATATAAAAGGACAAGAAATCTATCCCATCAAAAAAAATATATATATTGTATAGGAGCCTGTGTTTCAGTGGTTGTCGTTTGTTTATGTGTTACATATTTGTTTTTCGTTCATTTTTTTTTTTATATAATTAAGTCCGTTAGTTTTCTCGTTTGAATTGTTTTACATTGTCACTATGCGGTATGGGCTTTGCTCATTGTTGAAGGCCGTACGGTGATCTATAAATGTTAATGTGTCATTTTGGTCTAATGTGGAACGCTGTCTCATTGGCAATCATACCACATCTTCTTTTTTATTATAGATCCAACGCTGCAATTTTCAAAAATATATCAAATTTTCCACCATGATTTTATTCAGTTTGGCAAATGTCCGATCCCGTTAAAAAACGAACAAACTGAAACTACAGTTGCTGACTTCACTACCTTAAAAAAAAAAAGGGAACAGTTTGGAAGTCCCATATACTGAAATGTGACCAACAAAAATACTTATAGATTTTGTTAACACTGGCATGCATGTAAATATTTCTTCGCCTTTTTTACGAACACAAAATTCAAGGATCCCACATTTGCCTTTAATTATCTATACGAACATTGCTGTACTCTTGAAATCAGCACCGGCTGTTATCGACGACTTACTTTACACCAGTAAGTTTGTCTCATGGGTAATTGTGTTTTTCGCTGTTGTTTCGTTGTTTCTGGTGGACAAATACATGAAATCTCTGTGCCATCATCAAACATGTTAATGGCTATATATCGGGTAATTCAAACCCCTTTTTCTTCGCATAGAAACAACTCTTCATTAATCTGAGCATGGAAGTAATACTTTATACCACGAACTATAAATGAGGATACACAAAATGAAAAACTAAGCGAAATTGTGAATCCCGCATTGCACGAAAAAATGTGTTGTATTTCAGTAAATAGCACGTGTTCTTGGTTGATTGTAAACACGTAGTAGTCCATCATGCATTGTGACTCATTTAGTGGATTGGTCAAAAACCTAGGTAAAAATAAATTGCGTCACATGTAAATAAACAATTACATGTGACGTTACGCACGTTATTGAGTCAATACTGTGTATTCAACAAGTCCACACTAATAAACAGCTTTTCTATAAAATCAGAACAGTTAAGATATATAAAACTTATATCATAGACTAGACAGGTAAATACTATTTCGAAAAAAAGTGCAAATTGTTTTATCATACTTTACTGTAGTCTAAAATAAGGATAACATATTGACAAAACGTCAAAAATATGCGTGTCAGACGTAACAGACTATACGCATAATAACTTTTGCAAGGGTGTTTGTGTTCTTCAAAACAGTGTTATATCTACGAAAATTCGAATGAATGATATGCTTTATATATAAAGTATTACAATATTACTGAATATGCGTTCCTGTAACGATCAACTCTATTTTTTGGTAAAAACAAATAGTGGTCATTATGGTCAGATTTTGGAAAATGTTAAGTTATCAAAATTTATAGGTTTTAAAATATAAGATTATATGATATTTCGTTTGTGTAAATTATGCTCACAAAAGTACATACATAGACCATATCATAATTGATTTTTTGCAGCACTCACACTTCATATAAAAATGCAACGGCTTCTGGCAAATGTCTTGCAAGATGTCCAATGTCGGATTTTGCCGCTTTTTACAAATAAATTGGCATTTGCGACGCTATTCATTGAAAAATTAGATTAGTTGCATGCTACATAGTGCTTTTCCGTAATTGTGCTTTAACTTTGCAAAACAGCTACATAGTTTTTAATAATTTGCGTAGTCAAAACGACTTCGTTTTCAAAGAAATGAAATGTCTTGCAAGTTTGTCCACTGGACGATTTTCATACGTTTTCAACGTTGTCTATTCGGGGTACGCTATTTATGGTGGATCATCTGTATATTTCCTCAGACAGAATTTTCTTGATGGTCAGATATACTAAAAGTATTAAAAAACAATCCGATGACTGGGATTGTTCGTTTAGATGAGGTTCTTAAGTTGAGAAAAGGTTAGTATCATGAGAGAATAAAAGAATCCTCTTTTTCAAATTTTCAAATTTGGGAAGTGTAAAACTTCGATTTTTTTTTATTTCTCTGCAATACGATTCATATGTATAGAACTTGAAAGTAAAAATGAAATTGGGCCTAAAGCGTGCCATTGGCTATATACACTTCTCCACATCATACAAAGCTTGTAAACATATGAGATGAATTATAAAATAACCTTTTATTTCTGACAATCGTTTCATTTCTTAATCTAATTGTACCGCTATTAGTAAATTGAATTTTATAAGCAAGACCCGTTTAACTTGTAATTCCAGACAAACTTTTTATAGTTAAGCAAAATATATATCTTCTTCCTTTTCGGATCTAAATGGGGAAACATTGCATTTTATTACGTTTTATACGTCAATTGGTCTCTGGTAGAGAGTTGTCTCATTGGCACTCATCATACCGTATATATCTTCTCATTTCATATGGATTTATGCATTACCCAAATACGATATATTTTGTTGTTTGTTGCTTACGTTACTTTCAGTGGGAAATATTTCATGCATATTCAGTACAACTAATCATTAAGAAGTATCCATATTGATATGCAAAATATTACAAGCGAAATAAAAAAAACTTATCCCAAATAATCATTAATCGCCGTAAAACGTAAAAATTTGACGTTACCATTTGAGACGCAATATCGTGCTTAACGTCATGTGCGAGAACATAAGTATGCTAATTTATGCATTTCCATATAAGGTAGTGGTCCCGACCTGTTAAAGGTTTAAAGGTGTCATACCATCAATTACTCCCTCAAATTTAGAACGTATGTGAAAGTAGGCCTACTCGGACAAAAAAAAGTGCATTTGATGTCATTGTTCACCTAAACTAACTAACAAATTTGCAGAAATGAAAGTTTTGTTGAAAGAGAAATATATTAAGACCATTTTGAGCCAAAATTTACCTGTCTATGAGTTTGCATTAAAAATTGAGGATTAATGCGCTCCATAGTATACTAATTTAAGATTTCCAGAAAACCAGGGGTTATTTTTAGTGGTACCTCCTTTCGGAAGCTCTCTGCTTTCTTATATGATTTTGAATGTATGTTGAAAATTGGCATGCAGAAAGGTGACACCTGTACAATTCAGGATATACCTAGTTTCTATGAAGTTAAACTTAAGGTAAAATATTTAGAAAGCTGTGAAAATTGCAAAGTTTGGTTGAACAGATAGGGACTTTTAATTGGTGGTATGACACCTAAATGTAAAAAGGAAACGCGCTTATAGTTAGTTGTGCTATTCAGGCTATTTTGAATATCGCAGTTTGATTTTGCCATGTGATTATGGACTTTCCGATTGGATTCAGTATTTTTGTGATTTTACTTTTTCTTAGTTTAACTTATGCAAGGATATCGAAAATGTTTATGCGTTAATCATTGAATATAGAATATCAATGTTCAAAGATATTGAAAGATATTGATCACTAAACTTTTAGGAATTTTGGTCCTCCGTGCTCTTCAACTTCTCACTTTATTTGGCCTTTTTAACTTTTTTGGCCTTTTGTAGACGAAACGCGCGTCTGGCGTTAATCCAAAATTTAATCCTGGTATTTATGATGAGTTTATTCATATTCATTTCTATTCAACAGAATATTTAATTTCAGTGTAATGATATGAGGGTTATTTTTTGGCGTATTTTCCTCTATTCTTTATGTTTTTAGCCATTCATTCTTCTCTTTTTGACCATTATTTTCTACTCTGTAAATAACATCCATACTCTCGATTATGTCATATGAATATTTGGACCTAACCCACGACGAGGTCAATTGTTTTTAGAAAAAGTTAAAGAATAAGCAATAAACAGAAATGTGAGACAGAACAGAGGATGATGTTTGGGTACCAATCAGACAAATCATCATCCATGTCACAATGTTCAAAAAGTAAACTATTAATGTTCAAGGAACGATCTTTAACACGAAAACAAATACTAGTGTAAAACAATTCAAACAGAAAAAAAACAACGGTATAGTCTTTAAAAAAAAGAAAGGAGAAAAGAGGAACACTTAAGAACTAATTAACGTTCACATTTTTTGCACTTTTGTTTACGATTGAGTCCTGCATTTTGTGTTGCAGTATATTTCCATTTCAACTTGATTTATGCAATTTAATTAATTTTCTACTCTCCCCAGGAGAGAAAATTTATAATCAAATCATTTTCCCCTTTTCTTCGAAAATCAAAATGGTCCACTTAAGAAGAAGAGAACTAAAACTAAAAATGGACATGACATAATTTTAACTGATGTTTCATAGTTTCTTGTTCCTAAGTTTGAATATGTATGTATTCGCCGTAATACATATTTAACTGGAGATACCTAACCAACCATCTAGTCTGAAATTCATGTAATTATCACAGTTTGTTTTTCATCTCGATCGTTATCTTTATAATGGATTTATAAGATTTGAACATCGGGAAAAAGTCAAATAACCAAAATAAATTAACAAAAACTCCAAGGAAAATTCAAATCGGAATGTCAGTAATAAAAAGACAAAATCAAATTTTCACTCTAATCAAAGCGATGGATAACAACTGTAATTTTCCTGTCATTGTACAAGTCTTTCTACACGTAGAAGATGATAGATTAAACCTGGTTCAATACTTTGACTAGCTAAACCTCTCACTCGTAGAAATGTTGCTTTAAATTCCATTGTATTGATAATAACCTGTGAACAAAAGAAACATAAATAATTTGTTGACAACAACGTTTGTTGATGTGGTACATAAATTTTTCTTGTTTTTTTTTTTTTTTAGATTATACAGTTGGTTTTCCTGTTCCTATAACTTAGTTTTGTGTATTCCTTACTACATTTTAATATTGTCATTTGATTAGGGACTTTCCGTATTGAATTTTCCTCCTAGTTCAGTATTTGTGTGATTTTACTTTTTCCTTACCATACAATAACTTATTAATCTTTTAGTCTTTAACATATAGTCTAACATGCGACCATAATAGTTATCAAAGGTAACAGGATTATAATTTAGTACGCCAGACGCGCGTTTCGTCTACATAACTCATCAGTGACGCTCATATCAAAATAGTTATAAACCAAACAAATACAAAGTTGAAGAGCATTGAGGATCCAAAATTCAAAAAAGTTGTGCCAAATACGGCTAAGGTAATCTATGCCTGGGATTAGAAAATACTCAGTTTTTCGAAAAAATTAAAGTTTTGTAAACAGGAAATTTATAAAAATGACCACATAATTGATATTCATGTCAACACCGAAGTGCTGACTACTGAGCTGGTGATACCCTCGGGGACGAAACGTCCACCAGCAGAGGCATCGATCCAGTGGTGTAAATAGTTATCAAAGGTACCAGGATTATAATTTAGTACGCCAGACGACTATAAAAAATAAAGAAAGTTCTGGTCACTTGTGTAAAGATTTCATGTTCATCAGCTCGAATGACCGTCCATTGTACATACTATATAACTGTTTACTTCGAACCCATTTTAGATCTTAATATTTACTTTCTTTTTCAGTATCATTGCATTTTACAGGCACATATCCAAATGTATGGGTGTATGCTTATTAGGATTCCGTTGGCTGGTTTATAAGGGCAGAGAATAATAAGGTCTTACAAGAAATGTAATAAACATATGAAACAGATTGGGGTAGTCTTAACTGGGGGTCACAACGGTTAATGCATTACATTGTCAGGGAGTTCAGAGTATAGGGGAAATTCAAGTTTAGGCGGACATTAGGTAATTGCGGACACGTCATGTCAAAATATTATTGAGTGTAACTGAAAATAATTGTTCCCGGTTGAACTATTTCTAAACTTAAATTAACTTATGTTCGTATGCCTCTGTATTTTTCGTTGAATGAGCATGTTTGTTGAGCACTGTCTGTAATTTTTTAAACTATGAAATGGTGTGCCCAAATGCGCAGAGCACTTTCCAACAATTTAGTGTAGGTCCAGGATGGTTTTTACTTTAAACTCATTTATACGTCTCTTTATTTGGTACTAAATACATTTCCTTTTATTTGAACTTAACTAAATCGTTCCTTTTACCATTTTGTGAATACTATTGTAAGATCAAATAGAGAGAGAGGACTTGTTTGGTAAATTTACCTCTGAATTCGATTTTATTATTGACACTTTTTTCAATATATACATTTCCTTAAATTTAGATTCAAAACACATTGTTCTTTTTACATATTATCTGTTATATACTGCTGTAAAATCGAACAGAGAGAGGACATTTTTAAATGTTACATTGGAATTAGGTTTGACTGTTTGTACTTTATTTGCACTAAATACATATCCTTAAATAAAAATTCAAAATACATCGATCTTTTTACATATCCTCTTTTAAATACTGCGGTAAAATCAAATAGAGAGAGACAGAGAGAGAGAGAGAACTTTATATTTTACCTCGAAATTCGGTTTATTTGTTGACACTTTTTATTCACTAAATACATTCCCTAAAATTTTAATTTCGTCTTGAATATGCATGAAATATTTGCCACTTGACGTAAAGCAACCAACGATCAATCAATTAAATTTTAATTTAAAATGCATTTTCTTTTTACATATCATCTTATAAATACTGTGGTACAATCAAATAAAGAGAGAACTTTTTTTAATTTTACCTCAAAATTCGGTTTATTGTTGGTACTAATTTTTGGCACTAAAAACATTTCCAAAAATTCAAATGAAGAATACATTGTTGTTTTAATATATCATATTTTAAAGACTCAGCTGGTAAAATCAAATAGGGAAAGGAATGTTGTAAATTATCTCGGAATTCGGTTTTATTGTAAATACTTCTTTGTACTATATACAGTTCCTACAAAATTAAAATACATCATTCTTATTACTTATCACTGTGGTCAAATCAAACAGATAGAACTTTTTTTGTTAATTCACCTCGAAATTCGGTTTATTGTTAACATTTTTTTTAGCTTTATACATTTCCTTAAATTTAAATTTAGAATGCATCGTTCTTCTAACATATCATCTGTTAAATAATGTGGTAAAATCAAACAGTGATGCCTTTTTTGTAAATTTACCTCGGAATTCGGTTTATTGACAATATTTGATTGCACTACATACATTGCCTTAAATTTAGATTTAAAAAAACATCGTTCATTATACATATCATCTGTTAGATACTGTGGTTTAATTACATAGAGAGAAGACTATCGTCAGGAGGTACAAACTTGTCAATCACTGATGTATGTATATTTATCTGAGGTTAACCGGTTTGTATGCTAATAACCAAAACAAACACTATTTATGTTTCATATCAGTTTTACGTTTTATATTGTAAATTTCACAAATTTTTCTTTTGTAGTTTCTTCGTTACAAAGTCAATGGCTATAAATTAGGAGTGTAGCTTTTTTACCTTGTACTTGTAATACATTTTGATATGATACAGATTATGACTCTCGTTTGAGATCAGACAGCGCTAGGAAACGAAAAGGGACAAAGTCTGATTACTATCCTCATTGATCTGTAATTTCCTCGAAGTCGTATACGTTCGTAAAATATTTCTACAGATCTGGAATGGTCCGGAGAGGTCGGTCAAGCACCCCGACTGTTAGGTACGTCCTGTTACGTTCGGGGAAACTTTTTGTCGATTCGGATTTAAGTCGTGACTATGTCGTGATGGATTCTGATATATCGGATTTAAACAAAGTTCTGAGTTTTCTGGACGTTGTCCCCTGGACCTTGCATGATCTGGAGACATTTATCATTGTTGGTTGTGTTTTTGTTTTTTTTTGGTCGATTGTGTCCAGGTTGCATCCAGATCTTGCCGAATGCAAACCTTTTCCGAAAACTGTTCGGAATAGTCCCATTATTAATTTATACGAAATTTGACAATGAAACCCTCGGCAGAATCCCGACAATTACAGAACACAATACGACTCAGTGCAGACAAAGCCGTATGCAATGTGGTACAGCACAATGTTATAGGATTGCGTTCCGACAATTCCTGATCAGTCCCAAATATGACGACAGATTTCTCATAGATTTCTAACGGATATCTTCCGCCAAGCTAGGTTCACACTGACGATCAGACCAACTCGATCAATATCGATCAAGACAAACTAAGTGATCGGGAGACTGGTCTAACTAAATCGACAAGAATGTTCGGGGTGGTCTACCTGGGTCGTCACCAATCTGACTTTCTACTCGAGTGAGGATCAAGAAGCCAGTCGCTCGAGAAGAGATCGAGAATTCGTCGAGTAGCGGTCGAATTGATCAGGAAACGATCGTAAAGAGATCGAGTTTGGTCGGAAAATAAATAATTTACCGATCAGTACTCGATCATTTCGATCTTTGCTCGACTAATATTAGATCATTTTCCGATCAACAACAACCTGTACGATATCTGGTCCAGATTAACTCGACCAATGCCCGACCGTTTTATGATCACTGTGACTTCTATATTTTTCCCATCTCAGACCAGCTTGATTAATACCCAATTTCTACGCGACCACTCTTCAATCTCTACTCGGCCATACACGAGAATACATGACTTCTTCACGATTCTCTAAAAATATGTGCATCTCCGATTAACTGTCATAACTTTGCTTCTGCAAAAATATAGTATCACTATTTATTTTTAACTGTAATTCTGTAATTTACAAATTCTTCAATGTACAGTACGCGTCTGTACTTTTGCAAGGGGCGTAAAATTTTAAAAGAGAGACCAAAGATACCATAGTAACAATCAAACCCAAAGGTCGAAAACAAACCCACACAGCCACAGCGAACCATAGTAACAATCAAACCCAAAGGTCGAAAACAAACCCACACAGCCACAGCGAAAAACGAAAGCCGACAAGAAAACAAGCAGAAATATACATAACGCAACAAAGAAAACTAAAACTAAACAACACGAAACCCAATAAAACTTCGGATGATTTCAGGTGTTTCGGATAGGAAGTAGATCCTGCATTTTGGCCCCAGAGGATTTGACGAATATGAACGTAATTTTGCATCAAAATTCTTTATTAGACAGCTGATGACTAATTTGACCTTCAAAATTAGTTTTTAAGAAAATCCATATCATATTGTACCTGTTTAATGGGCTTTTTTGTTTGACTGTCTGTATTTTCCGTATGTTCAGACATTCTTGTATTATAAAAAAAACAAGAAGATGCGGTATAATTGCCAATGAGACAACTCTCCACAGGACACCAAATGACACAGAAATTACCTAAATTTCACCGTACGGTCGAATGTTTACAAACATTTTTTTTCATACGCTTTTTGACACAATTTTATATAAAAGAAAAAAAATAAGACGAAAGACAAATAATTTTTATTTGAATTCGTGATCGATACATGTAAACAGTTTAAAAGGTATTCTCCAGGGGATTGAAATTCTATTTTTACCATTTGGAAAAATATGTGACATCTTGACCCCCTTTTTGCAATATTATTAGTAAAACAAATAGCAGGTTGTTGCCATGGATACACCAAAAAGAAATATATCTTGAACCATTCAACTACTAGGTATCAGATCTATGGAAAATACTGATTACATACATATGCACATGTTTGACGCAAACAGTAGGCTTAATTTGTAAGAAAGCAAGAAAAAGGAGATGGCAAAATGGATGTATAATGCTATCTTACATCAGTACTAATCCAGTGACAACATTCTTTTTTAAGAAAAGAGCAGTAAAACTCCCATAACAAATCAACGTCCTACTTACTTTTAGAAAGTTTTCATTGGGGTCCTCTTGTCCCACTCCTGGAAGTCTCTAATACTTCAGATTTTGACATTTGATTAGGGACTTTCCGTTTTGAATTTTCATTTGGAGTTCAGATTTTTTGTGATTACATTTTAAACTGCCCACACAGTAGTCGCCGTGTCAGCCACTGTATCACCTAGATTTCTCGGCACCCTTTGCTGTCTATCCCTTTTTGTTCGTCTTCTAATGCTATCTTTAAGCTCCGTCACAGCTATTAAGTTGTCTATCTCAGCTCTTACCACCTTGCCAACTACTTTATTTCCATGTAGGTATTTTAAATTTATAATTTTACTCAGACCT
Organism: Mytilus edulis; assembly: GCF_963676685.1. Lineage (NCBI taxonomy): Eukaryota > Metazoa > Mollusca > Bivalvia > Mytilida > Mytilidae > Mytilus > Mytilus edulis. Next base: position 83,709,176 of record NC_092354.1, on the reverse strand, counting down.
TCTGTGAACTACTGAATTAAACCAAATAAACGGGGAATACAGATAATGCCCCAGCTTGCATATAAAGTTATAAAGAGTCATTACCCAAGAACTAAAAAAAATGACGCCACCTAAATTCGCACTTTATATGTGTTTAAAGGGTATTATATTTCATAAAATTTGGTTGAGACAAAATAAAATTAGAGAATGGAAACAAATTATTGAAACTTACGTATACGTAATTACGGACGGACAAGGGTAAGACATTAAACACATTAAAATGTCTCTTCCACTGGAGCGGGTGATATGCAAAAAATATCAGACGTTATATACTTAAATTGTACATTACCGACCAATGCCCGACTATTCCTACGACCCCTATACGATAAAGTCGATCTGGTCTTGTCGAGATCAGGCTGAAATCGAGTATATGGTCTAGCTAATCAAGTAAAGATGTTGAAGAGATCTTGAAATGGTCGGAATTATCGATTATGTATGCACTAAGACGTCGGGTTGAAATTGTGATGGAGTCATTTATTAGTCGTGAATGGTAAATTACAGTTCGTGTAAAGTCGAATAGTAGTCGGGTAGAAGTCGTAAACAGACCCGATCAAGAATTTTGTAACGCTTGTTCGTGGAAATTTGCACAATCGGGATCATCGAGTTGATAGGATCGGCAGTGTGAACCTAGCTTCAGCGTCGTTTGGTTGTAAAAGGTATAGAGGGGGGGGGCAAGGGGTTTAACTGTTATGCTGTTATGGGGCAATTTAATTCTTTGTTATCTGTTATTTTGAAAATATATTTGCTGTTAGCTGTTATTGTCTTATTCTTTGTTAGCTGTTATTGGGCTTTTAGTTTTTTTGTTATCTGTTATTGTGATAATGTATTTGCTGTTAACTGTTATTGAAAATTGGAATGTTAACATTTTTTTTTGACAGGCAATAAATTGAAGAACATTGGACATTGGGGTCTACCACTACTAATATGTTTGTCCCGTATTCAGAGAAGGAGTCCATTAACATATACCCATCTCAGAAGTGAGGTCCAGGACAATTCAAGTATATCTTATGATTATCCTTTGTAATAAATTCCATTTTTTTTTTATGAATGTGTATTTAGAATTATCTTATTTTTTTGTATGAGAATAATGTTCCTTGTTTCCCATACGAACATATTAAATTAAAACAATTCTTAATATGACAAATAGGAAAACATATGGCCAGGAATATCTGACAAGGATCTCAATTAAGGACTAGGTCCTAACAACCACTTAACCTTTTATATAACATGGTACATAGACTCAGCGCTGTGATTCTTTTCAAAGCAGAACCAAATGCATTGTACAATGAAAGTTCCAATCATGTACTTGGGTCCGAAGCTGCATATAACTCATTACAAACAAAGATTTATTTCGTTTCAAGCCAATGTTTCCCTACAAAACTATGTATTCTACTTACTAGTACACTTGGTACAATCAAAAACCTCAGCTGATAAAAAAATTGTTCAAATAAGGCCTTTGAAAATAGTGGAATAAATTGCTTTTGGAGTGTCAAAATTCGTTCGAAGTACTTAATAAATTGCATGCTTATAATTGGTGCTTTTGATTTTTCTACCCTATATACCACTTTGCCTTATAGTCTTATTAAGAAAAATTCACACACCTCATTAAATGGTCATTTAGAAAAAGTCAGAATATTCAAACTCTTTTAGGTCATTTTTTTTATTAGCAATAAAGGGAGCTTCAGTCAATATATATAAACAATACACCAACGTTTCATGAGAACTGCTGAAAGCATTTTTGAGTTATTTTTGAAAACTAGAAAATACCACCTTTTTCTAATGAATAAAATCCCTTAACTCAATAACATAAAATCTAAAATTAATAAAAATCGAAAGGGAGTTTACAACAATATTTATAAACATTTCAGCAAAGTTTCATGAGAACTGCTGAAAACGTTTTTTATGTTAATGTATGAAAACTGGAAAATCACCCCTTTTTAATTAATAAAACCCGTTAAGTCGGAAACGTAAAATCTAAAATTTATAAAAATTGAAAGTGACCTCATATTAATAGATATAAACAATAATTCACCAAAATTCCTTGCTTTGTGAAAGCATTTTTGAGATAATTTCAGAAAACTGAAAAAAAACACCAATTTTATTGAATAAAAACCCATTACCCAGAAACTTAAAATCTAAAATTAATAAAATAAAAAAAATAAAAAAAAAATGGAGCTCACGTCAATAGATATTAACAATTTCCCAAAGTTTAATGCAAATTGGTTTCAAGAGTGTTTGAGTTAATGTCCGACATGTTGACAACAGGCGGACAACAGTATACCATAATACGTTCCGTAAACGAGCGTATAAAAAATATTATAATATATTGAGTAGTAATTTAAACACATTCTAGATACATAAATTAATACTAAAAACAAAGTCATAGAAAATGGAATGTGCAAAGGATTATATCCGTAATAAGAAATACTGATTTGTCAAAGACCGAATTATTTTAATATTTCATTTACTGTTATCTGTTTTTGTCCATTTTAATTCCTTGTTATGTGTTATGAGCCAAATCAATTTGCTGTTTTGCTGTTATTGGGACACCCCTTGCCCCCCCCCCCCCTCGGTATACGTATTGAGAACGGGATAATCGGGACAAATTCCGACGGAAACGACTGAATATTCGGACGCTTCCTTAACAATATCTGATTGTTGTCGTGATTCAATGAATATTTTTACAAATATTAATTATAAGTTTTTATTTCCCGCCACAATTCACAGAATGGTCCTATCAAGTATGGTAGTATAAATCGTGAATGTGTGACCCCAGCTTAACATGTTAACTTCTTTTTTCGCGTCTGTCTTAGTAAAAAGACAACATAAGCAGTCAGGGAAAAGTCGTCCTTATACAATGCCAAAATATAAGTCTCGACACGTAAGTGTATAATATATTGACAGCAAGAGACATATTATTGGTGGCCTTTGGCTGTTGTCTGCTCTTTGGTCGGGTTGTTGTTTCTTTGGCACATTTCCCATTTCCATTCTAAATTTTATTCTGTATCGCCAAGATGCTAGTATAAAAATAAATGTCTACAGGATAATATAGGGGTCGCAATTCCAAAACATACGAAATAAGTCTAGAACGAGTTTATCTAAAAAAAAACTTTTATCATAGGAGGACGTATACTCGCCCTCTACGCTCAACTCTCTATAACCGAATCCGCTATTGTTAGATATCTTTCCAAACGATGTCTGTAAACAAATGTTTTCAATTCGTTTAACAAAAGTGTTTGAGCCTTTGATTATGTCCATTTGTTAATAAAGGACTTCCCGTTCTTAGTTTTCTTTGGAGTTCGGTATCTTTGCTATTCTACTATTTTTATACTACTTTGTTCTCTTAACATCAAACTGATTATTTCTTTGGAGTTCGGTATCTTTGCTAGTTTATTATTGTTATACTACTTTGTTCTCTTAACATCAAACTGATTATTTCTTTGGAGTTCGGTATCTTTGCTATTTTACTATTTTTATACTACTTTGTTCTCTTAACATCAAACTGATTATTTCTTTGGAGTTCGGTATCTTTGCTATTCTACTATTGTTATACTACTTTGTTCTCTTAACATCAAACTGATTATTTCTTTGGAGTTCGGTATCTTTGCTAGTTTATTATTGTTATACTACTTTGTTCTCTTAACATCAAACTGATTATTTCTTTGGAGTTCGGTATCTTTGCTAGTTTATTATTGTTATACTACTTTGTTCTCTTAACATCAAACTGATTATTTCTTTGGAGTTCGGTATCTTTGCTAGTTTATTATTGTTATACTACTTTGTTCTCTTAACATCAAACTGATTATTTCTTTGGAGTTCGGTATCTTTGCTATTTTACTATTGTTATACTACTTTGTTCTCTTAACATCAAACTGATTATTTCTTTGGAGTTCGGTATCTTTGCTAGTTTACTATTGTTATACTACTTTGTTCTCTTATTAAAATGATTGTTCTATTGCTGATATGTCTATCAAATTTTTGCTACTATGTAATAAGGGACACTATGCGTTACCATGGTTACAGACCGTTTGTTTGATTACAGCATCATAGAAACTAGAATTCATATTATCTAATATCGAAATCCTCAAATATAAATCTTCGAATATATATAAAAAAAAAAAGATATCAGTGTTAAACTCACATTAGGGTATCTTATAAACGTTGTCAGTCTTTCTTGGTAGCTATGAAATTATTTCAAAAACTCTAGTTTGACATTAAAATGAGAAAGCTCATATCATCAGAGACACATGTGTACTTAGTTTCATGTTGATTGGAACTTCATCATAAACTACCTTGACCAAAAACTTTAGTCTAAAGCTTGCACTACCATTTTCTTTTTAGGGGACCGAGAAATTTGGGTCAAAACAAGATCATTTCATAGGAAACATGTGTACTAAGTTTCAAATTGATTGAACTTCAACTTTGGCAATAACTACCTTGACCAAAAACTTTAACCTGAAGCAGGACGAAAGAACGAACAAACAGAAGGACGAACTAACTGACGGACAAACGAACGGACGCACAAACCGAAAACTGTATACAGCATAGAGGAAATGAAGGAATACCAAAATGAATACCCCCATCCAGACCTTTATAGAGGTTCCGGAATAATGGAGTTACCTACCCTTTATAGGGGTCCCGGAATAATGGAGTTACCTACCCTTTATAGGGGCGCGCCGGTCCCGGAATAATGGAGTTAACTACCCTTTATAGGGGTCCCGGAATAATGGAGTTATCTACTCTTTATAGGGTCCCAGAATAATGGAGTTACCTACCCTTTATATGGGTCCCGGAATAATGGAGTTACCTACCCTTTATAGGGGTCCCGGAATAATGGAGTTACCCACTCTTTATAGGGGTCCCAGAATAATGGAGTTACCTACCCTTTATATGGGTCCCGGAATAATGGAGTTACCTACCCTTAATAGGGGTACCGGAATAATGGAGTAACCTACCCATAATTTTTAATTTAAAGTGCATTTCAACCAAAATAATATATGTTGAAATACCAGGAACAGGAAAAAAGAAACGAATGTTTTATCCGAGCATATATATGTATATTAGACATAAATAAATTTGAGTTGCTTTATTTTTGTCATGTTTTCACCACTGCCTGACTCTTAAGAAGTTTGACACTATAAATATCGCCTATGTATTAAATGGAAAACATTACAAACTTATACGAAAAACGCACATGTGCATATTGAAAATAATATCGATTTGCTAAAGTTGCTAAATTCAACTTAATTCAATCAATCCTTCATTCTAATATAGACGGCTGGATATTTGAAAACATAACATTCAGTAGCATCACAGTGACTTTAAATGCAGATTTCAGCATATTTTGCAATGTCATTTTAAGTGTGCAAAATGCCAATAAAACTTGACAAAAGTAAAAAATAAAGAAAAGTATGGTATTTCTGGGAAAAATTTGGTTGATTATATGGGGAATCACTGGAGCATGACGGGAACGGGCCCCTCCTAGGCAGTCAGTCCCCCCCCCCCCCCATATACCATATGCATCCTTATTTCACCTAATGAATAGTTTAGTCATTCTGATTAAAACCAGCTCCTACTGTCCCATTGGCGGATCGGGGGGTTGGGACCCCCCCCCCCCCTCTTTTTTTGGCCGATCAATGCATTTGAATGGGGACATATAGTTGGAACCCATCCTTTGTCCTGGGTTGGGACCCCCCCCCCCCCCTTTTAAAATGGCTGGGTCCGCCCCTGTGTCCATTTGTGTTTTTACATTTTTTTGTGTACGGAATTAAATAGTCGAGGGGAGGGGGGGGGGGGGGGGGGGTAATCAGACTAGTTTATGTGAATTCTAAAATGTTGGAAAACTGCGAAGGATGATGACAAATTGTTTTTGTATTTGTTTATTTTACACAAAATATTAACGTAACCACTACAATGATTTACACAATCATCAATACACACAGGTCGAAACTGTGAAAACAGTCAGTGATGTGTCGTTCACTGGTTCATCTCCGTAAATAATAAATAAAATTAAGACATGTATTTATAATTTACAAAATGTGAAATAATTTACAGATCTTACACTAAAGATTCGTACCTCAAACAGAATACAGTGTTTTACACCCTTTGAAATAAGTTTGTTTTTGCATATAAAAAAGAAGATGTGTTATGATTTCCAATGAGACAACTCTTCATAAGAGATCAAAATGACACAGACATAAACAACAATAGGTCGCCGTACGGCCTTCAACAATGAGCAAAGCCCATACCGCATAGTCAGCTATAAAAGGCCCCGATATGACAATGTAAAACAATTCAAACGAGAAAACTAACGGCCTTATTTGTATGAAAAAATGAACGAAAAACAAATACTTAAGTTCATTTTTTACTCGGATATATTTATTTCTATAGTTTATAGATGTTTCAGATATTTGAAATGGGACCAGACAACATGACCAGCGACTTTAGAATTGGTCGTTCAATGTTACATATCGTCGCTGGGCTTCTAAAATGTCGTATATGACTTTTTTGGCTAAAAATACTTTTTGACACCAATGGTCCGGGCGGGAGGAAATCTTTGGTATCACAAAATAGCATACAGTTAGACCAATCAAAATGTGTGAAATAAGACATATTACAAAATTGCCAATGCCATTTGTTTGTAAAGTTTGCTTCCAAAATGTTGTATGAAAACTTGAAAATCGTTGTAGAATGGCTTTGGGAAAAAAATAATTGTACATTTCTTTATTTCTGTGAAAATAATTTAAGATCTTGGATAATCCAGAAATGTCAACGTTTTCATTTGACTGCTGTTTACAGAAATGTTCAAGTTCACATACGACATTTTGGAAGCATGCATTTTGCCAAAATTTTCAAAGCCTGTTTGTGAGAAAAAAAAAAATTTTAAATTTGTAATTTACAACATTTTAGAAGCCCAGCGACGATATATTGATTTTTTAGATAAATCCAATTTAAGATATATGAAGTATATATTAGGTGTAAACAAAAAGTCCTCTAACCTAGCTGTGCTAGGAGAGCTTGGTAGATTCCCTTTATATTTTTCAGTTGTATTATCAATGCTAAAATATTGGTTTAGAATAAGGAATATGAAAGATGGTTTAGTGTATGATACCTATATGTGTAACAAAAACATGTTTAATAATAATATTGAATGCTGGTATTCATCCATACATTTCATTTTTAAAAAGCTGAATATTCATAATTTGGAGGTGAAACTCCACTTTTTTATCAAGTCAGTTAAGCAAAAACTTTGTAATAGTTTTATAAAATTTTGGAACACAAAAAGAACAGATACACAGAGTAGTAAATTAGATACCTATTTCAAACTTAAAACTTGTTTTTCGAAAGAAATGTATCTATCTTTAAACAATTTTCAATTGAGAAGTGCCATATGTAAAATTAGAATCAGTGCACATGATCTCAAAATAGAAAGAGACCGGTATAAAACATTATACATAGAAAGAAATCAAAGGCTTTGTAAGAAATGTACTCTAAATCTGGTTGAAGATGAACAACATTTTATAACTAGTTGTCCAGCATACAAAAGTGATAGGGAGATATTTTTCAAGGAGATAAACTGTATTTGTCCTAATTTTATACATATTTCAAATGAGGCAAAATTTGTTTGGTTATTTACTAATGAAAATTTGTCTGTACTTAAATATTTAGGGAGCTATATTATTACATGTCTAGATGTTAGACGAAATGTTAATTAATGTATGTAATAACAATGATAATTGTAACGATTTTATGGTTCTGATCCTGCCTGGAACTAAATGTATTTGATTTTATAAAATGAAGATAATAACACCTGTCTGAACTTTTTTTTTTAATGTTTCATTTTATTATATAAAAATGTTTTTCTGTTACAAATCATGATGTATTGTTCTATGTGTACATGTTATGCTGCCCATCAAGGGCCCTTGATTGGAATAATAAAATATTCTATTCTATTCTATTCTATTCTATATTGATACTTTTACTAATTGCGTTACGATACTTTTACATGTCTTACTTACTGACATTTCTGAGTCTCTGTGACGTTTTGTGTAACTATGGCATCAAGATTACTTCATGGTGAGGGAAATACATTCGGACGTAATGTAGGTACTATAGTAATATGTTGGACCTTCGTTTACTTTAGGAGACCTTACACAATGTAAAAAATTGATAAGCCTCATAAAGAAGTTTTATTGGTGTAGTATGGAACTCCGTCACTGTCTTATCATGGCATTTCTCATTATATGATGTGTATATAGTATACTTCCTACAGTTATACACTGTATTACATGTTTACTACATGCATGATTTTTGGTTGTGTTGTTGTCTCTTTGACACATTCCCCATTTCCATTCTCAATTTTATTCATGGGACTAGTATCATCATATATACATAATAAACAGTTTTATAGTAATTGTTTATTTAGATAATATGTTTATAGTTGTTGGTCCCCTACCGTAGAAGAATGTAGTTTTTTTTTTGGTCGCTCATTCAATCACAGACAATGTAGTGTTACATTACCAAAATGTTAACCTGTAAATCTTGTGTTATTTTCGATGCTAAAAGATGTCCAAAGCGCGGATAGTTTATATTCAAATGTACAATTATCGTTCTTGCGCTAATATTCTGTATATCTTATATATGCGTCTTTTTAAAGAGACAACAACCCCACCAAAGAGCAGATAACAGCCGAAGTCCACCAATTGGTCTTCAAAGCAGCGAGAAAATCCCGCACTCGGAGGTGGGCCTCACTATATGATGAAAATGGACATCATACTAGATTACAAAAGATATAAACGAACTAAAATTAAAAAAAAGAAAAGACTATCAAAGGCCAGAGGCTCCTGTCCCTAGTCAGGAGCATCTGGCCTTTGTTAGTCTTTTTACCCCTGAATACATCTAGCCAATGTATATAATGATATTTATAGGTTACAGGTCATATAGCTCGTGCATCATTTATACGTCCTTTACTATTAAAATTAAAATTTTGGCTTTGCTGACAAAATCAGTTTCAGAGATGTGCTTTCCTGGTGTAGTTAGATTCTAAAAGAATTTAAAAGTTCCAGAGAAGATCTATAAAATGCACCAAATGTTTAAAGTATAATCACTATTTCTTTATTCCTAATCAAAGGACTCATAAAAACCATACAAATCCATACAAATCACGAAGTTCTTACAATATCCACACAAACAACTCATGCAATCTGACATACATGTACATACTGATTGTTAATAATTAATTATGATTTAGGACAAATATGGAAACCTGATAATAAATAATATGTACAGGAGAGAGCCCGTACAAAGAGGAATAACTCTATTTATTTATTTTAACTTTTGTCTCTTTTTTTCCAGTCGGATCTGGAAAATTTTATATAGGATTTGACTAAAATCGGTATTTAAAAACTAAATCTTCATTTAAAGGATTATCACTATTTAAATGGAACGCTCTGACGAAAGATACCAGAGGGACAGTAAAACTCATTCAAATCGAAAATAAACTGACAACACCATGGCCAAAAATGAAAAATGAAAAAGACTAATAGACAATTGCTCATATTATAACAAGTTTCCCTTTCTTCTCCTTGCAGTTTACAGTCAAGAGTAACTTACAAAATCATGGATGAAGATGGCAATAAAAGGCCCAGGGTACCACACTTCAATGGAAACTACGATTGGTTTGATGAAACAGAAAATGACAATAATAGTGATGATAATATCGATGATGAATACATTGACGAATTTCCAAGCTTATCAAAAGAAAATAACATTAAAAAATCTCAAATGTGCAAACCGCTGCGCCCTCTACCAGTGGCTGCATATAGCATGTATAGAGAGCAGGGATCGACATCTGCCCGGTCTTTAACAGCTGAACGCCTATATGAGGAAAACCACGTGTCTTCAGAAGAAGATAAAGAAATGTCAGGAAAAGTACGTTCATATGCTAACGCTGTTTCGCCGAAGAAAGAGCAACGGTCAACTAGTCTGAGTCCAAGGAGAAATCAACAAGTTGATTATAACAGACGCACACAGTCTTACGAGCGGGGTAAGCATCCGAAAATGTATGACATTCGAGATTGCGATGACGAGGGAACAAAAGAATACATATGTTCAGGAGGAAAAGGTCAAGATGATTTACACGAGAAAGGGCATGACGAAGAACGCTATGATTATAAATCCAATAAATACAATAAATACAATGATGAAGAATATACTCTTGTTTCACCGCATGACAGAATACAAGAATCTCTAGGGGCTATATTCACTAAAAAAGGGAAGGCGTCAACGGACCAACAAACCAAATTAACTAAATTGAATTCGTTTCTTCAAGGTATCTTGTCAAAACAAGTTGAAAAGAGAGTTAATATTGTTCCTGGTAATGAACAGTTATCCGCAGAGATAGGAAAAAATGAAGAAAATGTAAAATCTCTTACTATACAACAAGAAAGTGTCGAGCCAGCAAAAATTAAAGAACAGTCTTTCGAGACGAGAGAGATTGAAACACTTCACGTCAAAGATGTCAGTCATGCAGATCTGGGTGATGCAGCAAAGTCAGGTGTCGGGGTAATCGAGGCAGCGAAGTCGAGTGGTGGGGGGATCGAGGCAGCGAAGTCGAGTGGTAAGGGAATCGAGGCAGCGAGGTCTTTCAAAGAAAGTGAGACTACAAACCTTTCTGTTAGTTCAGACTGTAATAATGTGCTGGAATCAGCTGGGGAAGAGAAAAAGATGAATACAATGGTAAATATTATAATGAACCAGAATTAATTTGTCCATAGTACACGGATGTCCCACTCGCACTACCATTTTCTATGTTCAGTGGACGTGAAATACGAATCGAAATTCTAGTTTGGCATTAAAAGTTAGAAATATCATTTCATAAAGAACTGTGTTATAAGTGAACCATAAGTGTTAAGTTGATATATAATCATATTTATTAAGAAACTATCCCTTGTTCAACGGGGCACTTGCAGGCAGGGTACCTACAAATGCGTCTAAGAGCATATACAATGAATAATGTACAATGAAAAAATATACCGTACAACTGACAATATCATAGTTAGAAATGAATTCTTTTTTTAAAATAAGTCACCATTCATGTAAAACATAACAGCATTAAATATTAATATAAAATCTCAACAAATACATCAATTTAGTTGCACATGTAAATTACAGTTAGTTTAATTTTCCAAAATCGAAGATCTGTAAGTGTACATTTCACTCAACATCTGTTTTACTAAAAGAGTCAACAAGTTTGCAAACGTTTGGATCTACCGTATAAACATATTCACCTAGCAGTATGTTTATTATTTCGTTGGACGGTAACTTCGTGAAGCAAAAGTCAGGGTAGTAAGTACTTACTAAAAGGTACTCGTGCATTTATATCGACAAAATACGTGTTTCGTATAGGAAAATTTTCAGAACATTTAAGAACGAAGTGTTCCACGGACTCTTCATATTTGACAAATCGGTGAGTCTGTAACAAGTTCATTCTATAAAAAAAAAACTTGGTTCATGTGTAAACAATTTGTTCGTGCTAACATTTTTAACCTAATACACTTAAAATTGAGCTAGTTTGACAAATAAGGTTGTCTATACTTTCTATCACAGAAATCAATTATCGGTTCCGAACCCAAATCTACGAAAAGAGCCGATTTAGGAAAATTCATATTAGTACTGAAAATAGATTTCGCCGATTGATATTGCCAAGTTTTCAAAAATTTGTTTGCTTGAAATTGACGACAGCAGCCATACGGCACATGCAACCGTGTGCGATAGATGCCCGTATCACTGAGTTCAAAGTGAATCTCCGAAGGATATACAATTGAAAGGTTCTAATTATGCCGCAGTCTCAACACACGTATACAAAAATTTAAATCTTGCTTCATTAGTCATATTTAAAAAAGAGGGAAGGAACCATTTCACTAATTATGGAAAACAGTTGGTCTCTAATTATATTTATTTCATATCGGTTGAGAATAAGATTCTCTTATTGGATTAAAAGGGGTCACATGACATTCATTATTCTTCAGGAATAAATTCCATCGGTCATAAACAGAAAATATGGACCAGAAAACCGGTCGTTAACGAACATTTACATGATATTGACCGGTGGGGCGTGGTTTACGTCTGATAGTGACCGTTGCCTTGGGGCGTGGTTTACGTCTGATGATGACAGTTTGGCGTGATTTCTCTGTTAATGACCGATGGGGCGTGGTTTATCTGTTTAGAGAGATGTACCTTTTACAAAACATATTCCTGTTTTTAATATTATATTTAATTTGTTGAATTGTTTATTATATGTTTTCGTTAATTATAAAATTAAAGATAACTTGATTAAGTATTTATATATACTGAAAAATTGCACTAAAATAAATGGCAGTATTACTACGACTGGTCTCTGACTTAAAGAAAACAATCAACATTCATATTGAAGGAAATATTTCTAAAGCCAGACGGACAATGTATAGCCTGATGGGGGCTGGTCTTCACGGAAAGAATGGGCTCAACCCAATTACTTGTCTACATATCTTTCAAATATATATCCTACCAGTCCTTATTTATGGACTAGATATATTACTTCCAGACAAAAAAACACATAGAGCCATTAGAAGTATTCTATAGGAAAGCAATCAAACAAATCCTATCACTACCAAATAATACTGCAGATGCAGCTGTGTATACTATGACAGGAGTAATTCCAATACAAGGAACAATACATAAAGCTGTCATAAATATCTATAACAAAATATGTGGAATGGAATCCTCAATAGAAAAGGATCTAGCTGAACGGCAACTACTTATGTCTGGTTTCAACTCTCAAAGCTGGTTCTCAAAAGCAAGATGCATTCTAGCCCAGTATAATCTACCCTCAGCTCATGATATAATGCTCAATCCGATCAACACAAATCGATGGAAAACACAAGTAAAAAAAGCAGTTGACAGTGTCTGGCATGATCAATTGAGAACAAAAGTATCCCTATACAGTTCTCTCAATTATCTATCCACTAACAATATACTCTGGCGAAACACTCATCCTTGTCTTGCAAGTGTTGGCACATCATCCCAGGATATAAGTCGTCTTCAAACAAAACTAAAGCTTCTTACAGGTACCTACTATCTTCAAAGTAACAAAGCTTCATTTAATCAAAATAGTGTAGATCCAACCTGCTTACTATGCGAACAATCTGCAGAAACGGTAGATCACTTCCTTCTTAAATGTAAGACTTTGCATGAAATCCGCATGCCATACCTGCATGAACTTGAAAGCTTTCTCTGTAGCTTTAGAAACTGTACCAAATGCTTTAATCTTACCAACGTTGTAATAGACGCACAGCTCATTTTAGATCCGAGTCACTTATTATGTGCTTGTGGTTGCAGATGCAAATGCACTGACAATTGTTTTATGGTAGAATACATAACCAGAAAATTATGCTATGCTCTACATGCCAAGAGAAACGAACTCTTAAAGACCTTACCGTCTAGCAAGAGCAAGAGTCAAAGACCGTAGCCAACTTACACCCCACGGGGCGTACATTTATATATTTTTATTCTTTATATTTTCAAACTAAGTGTATATAGACATATAGACCCTTGATAACATATTCATTGTGAAGTGCTCCTTTGAAGGAGGGATTTCCTAATACAGATACAGATACAGATATAGTCCGAGTTAGTTATAGTCCGATTTTGTTATAGTCCGAGTTTGTTTTAGTCCGAGTTATCCAGCAGCGCCGGCGCGCACCATTTCACCGTGAGAATCTTAGTATCTTTAACATGTTTAATATGCCACATCTTCTTACAAGAAATATTCAACATTTATTTAATCTATCTGTAATGGTGTAAACAGTTGGTCTAGTAGGTGCAAAATGAATATGATGATGGGTAAGAAATGGCAAATGTTGGGTACGAAAAGTCTATGGTGCGAAATTGTCAGGTACGAAATAAATAGCTACCCTTGAAGATTCCTCCAATTTTTTGGAGCACCACCACATAACTGCAAGGGTACACTCTAGATCTAGATCAGAATGAATAGTAAGATGTTCCACTTACTTATTTACAACTTATCATCAAGGACAATCTATAATCAACAACTGGTAGTCTATAAAAATAGTTTACCAAATTGTCAATACGTCACAAGTAATTGTCCTAAACGGAAATTACCCGTGCCGTTCCAGCTTTGTTTCGTAATTTAGTTTGTACACATGTTGATGTTTTGAAAAATATTTTAAAATTCTATAGACTATATATTCTATATGATGACAAGTACCGGTCGGGGACGTGGAAGAGGCAGAGGACTTCTGGCTACACAGACTTTATCAAAACCAGGAGGAGGGGGTGACGCAGCGCTCAAATCTACATCAAATGTAAATATAGGCTGCATCTAAAAATTATCCTGTTTAATACCACTTTCAGTTTCTCATGATCTCTCATCCCATTCTTTGTGTTAACATTTGTTTAAAAGTAAAATCTGTAAACTTTCCTTAAGTTTGAGGTACGAGACCAAATACTAGATGAGACCGTGGTATGTTTGCTCAACAAAAAGTGACACTACAGGAAACAGAGAGCATCTGACAGGTGCACCACCAAACGGTGTATTTAGGATTTTGGTATATACACGGGTCATATTCACGGGGTTGACACTACTAAATTCAATCATTGTCAAAATAGTTGTCAAGAACTGAAATTTAGGGCATTCAGTTAAAGAATTATTAAGAAATACTTCTTTGAATTCATGTTTTTTCTTCAGGAAATTGGCCGAAAATTATTGTCCGTTTTTCGGTCCTTTTCAGCAGGTGCCGCAATTTTGTCTCAGTTTTAAAAAATAATCATATTTGTTATATAATATCATTTATCGGTATATGTCTTCCATTTCAGCCATCCTTTGAAGTTTTTACACCTCAACATCATTAAACGACGAAATTGTTTCCCCGGCTTATATGGGCGTCCCACTCTACAGTTTTCAATTTGTTAGCGGGCATGACGTAAAACAGCAAATCAAAAAATCCAACTTTATTTATAACTAATATAGGACAATGCTGTCGATTAAAAAAAGTACTTCATTCCTGGAACTTTTGTTTTCGAAATAAATAATATTACCAATGATATAAAAAAGAAGATGTAGTATGATTGCCAATGAGACAACTATCCACAAAAGACCAAAATGACACAAACATTAACAACTATAGGTCACCGTACGGCCTTCAGTAATGAGTAAAGCAAAAACCGCATAGTCAATTATGCCAATAATTGATAAGTTCTAGGTCGACAGCTGGTTCACACAGAAAGAGTTTGTAAGCAGAGAAAACTGTGTATCTTATAATCGACATGACTTTATCAGATGACAATACTATAAAAATAAGGCTTACTCAAAGTTATATATTTTACTTCAGTCAAGAACCCGCTATATCACGGGTGTGTTCTAGTATTACACAAAATTGAAGACCCATTGGTGGCCTTCGTCTGATGTCTGCTCTATGGTAGGGTTGATGTCTCTGACACATTACCCATTTCCATTCTCAATTTTAATAATACAATGTTGGATCCGTTTGAACTCAGCCTGGGTGTTGAATAAGAATAAAGAATAAGAATAGTTTTATTTGTCAATCAAGACGCCCAAAAAGACTATAATTAATACAAACTAAATCATATATAATATTGTCCAATGTCTGTGACCTAATTTTTGGATATGTATGTCATGCATGCACAACCCAGTCTTCTTTGTTATTATAGACTGAATAATTTATATCTTTAAAAAATAACATACATTTTATTAATTTTAAAGAATTTAACATCTGATTACAACCAGGATGTCTAGAGTCAGTAATAAATAAGATTTTCACTAAAACCAGAGAAATTGACTGAAATGCATTGAACTGTAAAGTCATCCATTGTTTAACTATGCTTAACATGTTTAAGAAACGATTTTTAAAATGATCATGATGATGAAAGTTCTAATCTTATTTGCTTGCTAAAATTTGTAGAAGTAAGAAAAATATTATCATGATTATGAAAATCTGCAACCCTAAGGAAATCAATAATTTGTTGTTACAGGTAATCTGGCTATTCAACATGTTCAATGGGTCAAAATGATCCTGAAAGTTAATTTATTTGTAGAAAGAATCAGTCAGTTGAATTCATATTTTGATCAATATTCATGTATCATTTGATCACAGGGGCGGATCCAGCCATTTTAAAAGGGGGGTTCCTAACCCAGGACAAAGGGGGGTTTCACTTAATTGATCGTCCAAAAAAAAGGGTGATTCCAACCCCACCCCCCCCATTCTGGATCCGTGCCTGAATCACAATTTGCTTCCTTTATACAAATGTAATTTAAACTGCAAGACAAAAACTGTCAAAAGGAAACATTGATTATCTTGAAATCTGTTATACTTTAAAAAGGGATGGGATGTATTATAGCACCTCATCATACATCATGTATATTGCATGTAACACTTTTAAGATTTTCATTTTAGGTCAATAATACTGAAGAAGATCAGAGTGCAAGTTGTCTGAACGACCTTGAACAACTCATTGAAACTTTAACCTTAGAACCTGATGAAGAAGATGTTGCCAAGGTAACATACATTATTATAATCTCTTTTATTGATGTTACCAATGTGTTTAAAAGCTATGCTGTAAGTCAATAATACAAAACATCAATATATATAGTACACAACTTTGATGTTAACATACGACGTTACCAAAAGTGACACCAATATCATACTTAACTACGTCTATATAGAAAAGATGGAGCTGTCATCACCACAGGCATATGATGGAGTCTGTGGTTAAAGTTTGTTAAGGACTTCATACTAGGCCAAACCTTCATGGGATTTGATGAATCTATGAAAGCAGCTGCTGACCATGCTGACAAATAAGTATTGAAAATTATTTCCCATTTGGTAAATTTCCTAAAAATATTTTTTTTCGAAAACCCCAATTTTTGATCATTAATATACATGTATTACATATAAACATATTTCTTAGATACTTAACATTCTATGACTATATACATGTGTGTACTTTAGTCACTTACATATCTGAATTATTTGGTGGATAGTCTTGTCTATTTAGCCAGATCATATATGATATATATCATGCCACATCTAATTTTGATAATGAATTACATATAATTAAAGATACAAACGTTGGCAGACACTGTGAAGACATCATCAGACCTGAAAGAACTAGCCAACATAATATATAACCGATGTATGAAGGATCGGGAGTTTGGTAAAACGGGAGCGTGTCTGTGTGATAGACTAGCTAATATGGAAGTTGAAGGATCTAAATTTAGAAACATTATGTTGTCTTTGGTACAATTAGATTATAAAGGTAAGTATTTTTCATTATAATACTTTGTTCTGATTGGCTAACTGCACATCACATGTTATTCCTTAAGCAGTTGCATCACTCAATAAAACTTATCATTCATGATAACATGTGGTCCCACAATAAAGTGCATATGTGAATTAAAACTTTTAAAAAAATATAAAATTCGTGTTTTTATGATCATAGCTCAAAAATGTAATTATAACTATTGAATGCTTCTTTTTGTTACTTCATAGGTAAGTAAAAGCGTTGACCATTCGCACATTTTTAGAATGAAGCGTGTCTACAAAGTGTACTTCGGTCAACCCTTTCACACCCCAATGAATTTACAAAAAGAAGCATTCAATTTGTAAATGGTAATATTTAGAAGAGCTGTTTTACCCGAATCCCCTTCTGAATTGCACTGTCTTTTTGAATTAGAAGAGGAGCAAGAGACATCAAAGGGACATTCAAACTTATAGATTGAAGACAAACTGAAAATGCCATAGCAAAAACAGAAAAACAAACAAAACACAAACAACAGTCTGCAAAAGACAACATAGAAAACTAATTAAGAATTTTCTATTTGACAAACAAGAACCCACAGAAATTTCACGCTCTACTGCAATATTGTAATGTTTTTATAGAATTTGGGATATTTTACTATCATGACTATAGATCGTGAACTTGAAATAAGTGAGTTTATTGATACAATACTTAAGAGTTTAAATAATATGTTTTGATGTTATATTTCAGATAAAGACAGTTTAAGAACAAAGAGCCCAGGAAAATTTTTAGGTTTTGTGACATTTTTATGCCAAGTATTTGGTAACATGAGAACAGCTAAAGGAGAACCATTTAACGTACTTAGTGGACCTATATATGATTGTATCTATACCATATTTAATGATGATAATTCTTCCGACGATGATTACGAGTGTTTATTATTACAGGTAAGGAGTTATGTCCCCTTAACAACGTTATTTCTGGTAAGGAATTATGTCCCCTTAACAACATTATTACAGGTAAGGAGTTATGTCCCCTTAACAATATTATTACAAGAAAGGAGTTATGTCCCCTTAACAACATTATTACAGGTAAGGAGTTATGTCCCCTTAACAACATTATTACAGGTAAGGAGTTATGTCCCCTTAACAACATTATTACAGGAAAGGAGTTGTGTCCCTTTGAATACGTAGTATAGGTAAGGAGTACTGTCCTCTTAACAACATTATTACAGGTAAGGAGTTATGTCCCCTTAACAACGTTATTACAGGAAAGGAGTAATGTCCACTTAACAACATTATTACAGGTAAGGAGTTATGTCCCCTTAACAACATTATTACAGGAAAGGAATAATGTGCCCTTAACAACATTATTACAGGTAAGGAGTTATGTCCCCTTAACAACATTATTACAGGAAAGGAGTTATGTCCCCTTAACAACATGATTACAGGTAAGGAGTTAGGTCCCCTTAACAACATTATTACAGGGAAGGAGTTATGTCCCCTTAACAACTTAACCCCTGAAAAGGGACAATAATTGTGATCCAAAATATATTTATATTTATTAGGGGCAATAACCCTGCCAACAAATGTTTATAATGCGTTTTAATGAAGGGCAATAACCTGTCAAAAAATGTTAATAATGTGTTTTAATGAAGGGCAATAACCCTGTCAGCAAATGTTAATAATGTGTTTTAATGAAGGGCAATAACCTGTCAACAAATGTTTATAATGTGTTTTAATGAAGGGCAATAACCCTGCCAACAAATGTTTATAATGTGTTTTAATGAAGGGCAATAATCCTGTCAACAAATGTTAATAATGTGTTTTAATGAAGGGCAATAACCTGTCAACAAATGTTTATAATGTGTTTTAATGAAGGGCAATAACCTGTCAACAAATGTTAATAATGTGTTTTAACGAAGGGCAATAATTGTGTTACTAAATGCCATTATCTGTTTAAACAAAGGACAATAACTGTGTAACTAAATGTAATTATCTGTTTTTACCAGGTAAAAAGTATAGGCAAATAATTAGAATATTTTGATGTGTGTTAATAACTAAAATTATCTGTTTTTACCAGGTACAAAGTATAGGTAAAGAATTAGAAGCTTTTGATGAATTTAAAATGTCAGAATTAATGGAAAAAGTGAGGACAAAGATCATTAAAGATGGGTAAGTTTTTAAAATACATGACACATAAATGATACACAGATGACACTTACATGATACACAGATGACACATACATGACATACATGGTACACATATGACACATACATTAAAAAATAGAGGATGCATTCATTACACATAGATGACACATACATGAGACACAGATGACACATACATGACATACATGATACATAGATGACACTCATCAGTTATTTATGTTTATTGTATGCCAGTAATTTGTTATGGGGTTCACAAAGTCACAATATCATCTTCAACAAGGAACCGACAACTTACATTTTGTACAACAAGGAACCGACAACTTACAAAAATGACTTACATTTTGTTCAAAAAGTTAAGACAAGGAAATGGATTCACAAGACATCATCACCATTTTAACCAAATTTTCAAACAAGAAAAAAAAGCTACTGTAGTAAAGTTAATCATGTTTGTGCTTCTACCCTAGGACAGTGGTGTAATATCACAACATATTGATTGATTGATTGATTGATTGATTGTTTATGCTTTAATGCCAATTTTAGTGCCATATTCTGGCTATGTCATGGTGATAAGTTGTTATGGATGGAGGAAGCTAAAGTGACTGAAACAGACTATAACAATCAGTTGTAATTGCTTAACTCAATAGATTAATACAAAGCACAAATAATAACTAACATAAAAAAAAAATAGACACAAAGCACTTCAATATAAGGATTAGATGATTCATTATGAGTCTTACAGTAAATATTTTATATTACAGAAGATTGGCCAGCGCTAGGTGTTTTTTACTAGAATTACTTGAGTCGTACACTATATATTTTATGTAACGGGGGATCGGCCAGAGCTAGGTGTTTGTTACTAGAATTACTTGAGTCGTACACTATATATTTTATTTTACAGGAGGTCGGCCAGAGCTAGGTGTTTTTTACTAGAATTACTTGAGTCGTACACTTTATATTTTATATTACAGAAGATCGGCCAGAGCTAGGTGTTTGTTACTAGAATTACTTGAGTCCTACACTATATATTTTATATTACAGGAGATCCGCCAGAGCTAGGTGTTCGTTACTAGAATTACTTGAGTCGTACACTATATATTTTATATTACAGGAGATCGGCCAGAGCTAGGTGTTCGTTACTAGAACTACTGGAGTCGTACACTATATATTTTATATTACAGGAGATCGGCCAGAGCTAGGTGTTCGTTACTAGAATTACTTGAGTCCTACACTATATATTTTATATTACAGAAGGTCGGCCAGAGCTAGGTGTTTGTTACTAGAATTACTTGAGTCGTACACTATATATTTTATATTACAGGAGATCGGCCAGAGCTAGGTGTTTGTTACTAGAATTACTTGAGACGTACAATATATATTTTATGTTACAGGAGATCAGCCAGAGCTAGGTGTTCGTTACTAGAATTACTTGAGTCGTACACTATATATTTTATATTACAGAAGGTCGGCCAGAGCTAGGTGTTTGTTACTAGAATTACTTGAGTCGTACACTATATATTTTATATTACAGGAGATCGGCCAGAGCTAGGTGTTCGTTACTAGAATTACTTGAGTCGTACACTATATATTTTATGTTACAGGAGATCGGCCAGAGCTAGATGTTCGTTACTAGAATTACTTGAGTCGTACACTATATATTTTATATTACAGAAGGTCGGCCAGAGCTAGGTGTTTGTTACTAGAATTACTTGAGTCGTACACTATATATTTTATATTACAGGAGATCGGCCAGAGCTAGGTGTTCGTTACTAGAATTACTTGAGTCGTACACTATATATTTTATATTACAGAAGATCGGCCAGAGCTAGATGTTCGTTACTAGAAATACTTGAGTCGTACACTATATATTTTATATTGCAGAAGATCGGCCAGAGCTAGGTGTTCGTTACTATAATTACTTGAGTTGTACACTATATATTTTATATTGCAGAAGATTGGCCAGCGCTAGGTGTTGGTTACTAGAATTACTTGAGTCGTACACTATATATTTTATATTACAGGAGATCGGCCAGAGCTAGGTGTTCGTTACTAGAATTACTTGAGTCGTACACTAAATATTTTATATTGCAGAAGATTGGCCAGAGCTAGATGTTCGTTACTAGAATTACTTGAGTCGTACACTATATATTTTATATTACAGGAGATCGGCCAGAGCTAGGTGCTCGTTATTAGAATTACTTGAGTCGTACAACAAAGGATGGAAGACATTACCCAATGAGATTACACGATATTATTGTGATACAATGGCGGAGATATTTACAGATGCTATCTGCTAAACAAACATTTTCTATTCTATATTTTTACAATTTTGTTAATCTGCCAAATACAGTGTAACCTGCCTTACCAACACTGCAGTATTCCAACATCCTGTTTTAAACCAACACTGTTTTCATGTTCCCAAAATATTCGTATCTTTGCAGAAAATCAAGAATTCTGACACCCTGCTAAATCTGACTTTTTTTTTCTTGTTCCCTAGTGTGTTGGATAACACAGGTTACACTGTTGTATGATGCAATAGAACATTTTGACATTCAGTTCCTTTTCAATATAAACACATGTTGATTCATTATTGGTGTTTCTTATTGTTATAAGATAGCAAACTTAGTTTAGGTTGCTCATTTTTGCGAGAGAGCACTCGATCAATTCGTAAAATAAACATGATCAGTTGTTATTTTCTCACTTTAAGAATTGAAAAAATATCAGTCTGATTAATATACTTTGATTCCTTTCATGAAAAATTTTACGATTAAACACAGAAACTTTATTATAATCAGATCAGACGTAAGGTAGATTTGATATCATTACTCCCAGCATCAACACAGAATCAATATTTTACTCAGGCTAAAACGTATGGTTGCTGTGATTAAATTTTAAAACATTTATGCCTTTTAACCATGTTAACATACACCCCAAATTTTGAAAAATAAGATAAAAATTGAGAATGGAAATGGGAAATTGAAAGATAGAATACTTCAACTGGAGAATTTTATTTTAATGGAAAATCAAATGTAGAGTAATTTAATTAGACCCCTCTTTTTCATACCTCATCAAGTTTTACTTTCAATTTTCGATTGTAAGAATGAAAGTAGAACTTAAGTAATGGGTTTTATATTTAACCCTTTCCTCCATGGATTTTTTTTTTTTACATACTAGATTCGCATAGGATTTTTTCAATAAAAAAAAAAATCATCAGGTTTAAAGTATTGATGCATTGTGAAAACAAATATTTCATCAATGAAATTCAATTCAGATATTCTCATGGATATCCTTTTCATATTGGATACAATTTTTTCCAAGTCTGATCCAGACATTTTGTAGTTGGAGCATTTCAACTGAGGTACTACACAGGTGTCAAAAGGCGTCATTATGGAGGAAAGGGTTAAGTTGATAGGGGAGAACAGGAAGGGATTTCAAAATAAAACCAAAACCATTTCTTGAATAAATACCATGGACTATCAATCTTAAATAACCTACAATTCATGTAAAAAAACGTTTTTTTAAATTCCTACGAAACACACATTTGTTAAAATGGAATATCCCTTATAAATGGGTTATTTATTTTCATTGATTCTACACATAATAAAGGCAAAGGGTAAACTGAAAATAAAGTGTTCATTAAAAAAAAATGTTCTATAAGCTTGTATTAAACATTTTAAAGCATAATTTGTCAAAGCAATGAAGTGTTTACAAAAAAAAGTAATTTTGTCAAAAATCAACGCTAGTTTGAACAATTGAAAAAAATGAATCCAATGTTATTCATAAATGCTGATCTCAAAACCTATACGACATAGTACTGATCATAGTCAAATGTGCTTGTATTTGTGAATTGTCTTACATTAGAACAAAATATAATTTAAAATGTCTTTAAATATAACCATGGCAACTGTAACCACACATTCCATACAAATATATATTTATTGAACGTGTTGTGCCATAGATAATGTGTTTTTTTAAACCAACAGCCAACAAAAAAAAAACATTTAAAAATACAAAACCCAACTAGTAACCAGATTTTGATAGACCTTGTTTTGGTAAAATTGTATAAATAAAAGTTTCAATTTTGAAAGTGCTTGAAAATGTAATTTAATTATTTTTGTAAATCACGTCTTTTGTGTAATCTTTTTAATAATTACTGTTTGAATTTTTTGTTTGAATTGCTGGAAAATTGCCTTATTTAGACTAACATTATACTGTCAGTAAAAAAACAAAAACAATTGTATTAGATGTATAATATTATAATGTATTGTTAATTTAGAAATTATCGCAATTTTTGATGAATGAGCTTAAATATGATGGTGATTTCATTAAATGTGGCATATAAACAATAGTGATTTCATTAAATGTGGAATATAAATAATGGTGATTTCAGTAAATGTGGTATATAAATAATGATGATTTCATTTTATGTGGCATAAAAAGAATGGTGATTTCATTTAATGTGGCATATAAATAATGGTGATTTCATTTAATGTGGCATATAAATAATGGTGATTTCATTTAATGTGGCAAATAGTATTACTATCAAAAATTTAAATTGCATATATTTCTGGGATAGTCGATAATTGTAATTTCACAGGTTTTACCATTATAGATACATAGCAAAGATTTCTAAATTGACAGTTATGTTAATGTTATGGATGATCCATATCATGTATAATTTTATAATTGATTATTTTACAAATTGTGTGGAAAAGTTTTGTAGATGCAAAGCAGTAATATTTGTACAGTATTTGTAAGTGGCACTTAGTATTGTGAAATGTTGTAAAATAAACTATACCAGCTCACAAAATGACCTTTCTTGTGATATTGAAAAAAAAATAGCATAATATCTTTTACTATACTTCTTTTTAGTGTTTTCTGAAACACATTCATTTGTATTTCCATTGATCAAATGTACACCAGAGTTACGTCCCCTTTTTTGTGTTCACACCATCTGTATATTGGTTTATTTATGAAATATTGATATGAAAAGTTATTAAGAGTCTATTGTGTCTATAAGCCAATACATGCAATCAATAGACACCATTGGAAAAGAGAACATACATTTTGTTTAAACATCAACAACAAAAATAAAAGAAAATCTTTTTATTTTATATTGAGGTTACCTCCCTTTTTCCAGTATGTTATTTAATTCAAGACATTGAATCTTTCTATAGCTACATGTAGCTGTCATGTGACAATGGTATAATGTTTATTTTATGTAATTTTGTTTCTTGTTTTGTGTTTTTTTATGGTGAATGGCAGTTTTATTTTTGTTCATATTATTTTTGTTGTAAGCAAATCATTGTTGACTGGTATCTATAAAGATAAACATGTAATATAAACTTTATTTTTTTCATAATTCTTTTAAATTTTTAAATTTAAAGGATTTCACTATTTTGAAAGAACAAAATATATGTGTGTCTACTTTGTCAGTAAAACAATTGTGCTGTCTTATATTCTATTTTTAGATTGGCGAAAATATTTATGTTTGTGTATGTAAAATGTCTACAAACTTCTTTTTAACGTGTATTAGTTGCTATAGAAACCTTTTCATGTGCATCAAGCACATTTGTGTATTATTTTGTGAATATTATTTTAAAAAAAAAAATCTAAATATTTTGATCATTTATCACTGTAATAGGTGGGTAAAACAATGATATAGATATAAACATAAGGAGATGGGGTATGATTGCCAACGAGACTACTTTCCTACCACAATTATGAGGCCCCTCATGGGGGGTCCTAGTAATCACATAATCACCATTTTTTTGCCAATATAATCACATAATCATTAAATATTTGCTTATCTTTAGTAATCAAATAATCATAAACTAAAAATACAGTCCTAGGTAATCAAATAATCATGAAATATTTGGCTTAATAATCAAATAATCATTAAAAAAACGGCCAAGTAATCACATAATCAAAAAACCCATGAGGGCTCTCAATTATAGGCAACTGTATAGTTCTCAACAATGAGGAAAACCCGCAATGTAAAATCATATAGAATGATTTAAGCACTACTCATCAGTCTGGAGTAATAAAATGTGTGGAGTACAAACTATAGTAAAAATATGGAGATGTGGTATGATTGTACAATGAGACAAATATTAACCAGAGGAGATGTGGTATGATTGTACAACGAGACAAATATTAACCAGAGGAGATGTGGTATGATTGTACAACGAGACAAATATTAACCAGAGGAGATGTGGTATGATTGTACAACAAGACAAATATTGACCAGAGGAGATGTGGTATGATTGTACAACGTGACAAATATTGACCAGAGGAAATGTGGTATGATTGTACAACGAGACAATTATGGACCAGAGGAGATGTGGTATGATTGCACAACGAGACAAATATTAACCAGAGGAGATGTGGTATGATTGTACAACGAGACAAATATTGACCAGAGAAGATGTGGTATGATTGTACAACGAGACAAATATTGACCAGAGGAGATGTGGTATGATTGTACAACGAGACAAATATTGACCAGAGGAGATGTGGTATGATTGTACAACGAGACAAATATTGACCAGAGGAGATGTGGTATGATTGTACAACGAGACAAATATTGACCAGAGGAGATGTGGTATGATTGTACAACGAGACAAATATTGACCAGAGGAGATGTGGTATGATTGTACAACGAGACAAATATTGACCAGAGGAGATGTGGTATGATTGTACAACGAGACAAATATTGACCAGAGGAGATGTGGTATGATTGTACAACGAGACAAATATTGACCAGAGGAGATGTGGTATGATTGTACAACGAGACAAATATTGACCAGAGGAGATGTGGTATGATTGTACAACGAGACAAATATTGACCAGAGGAGATGTGGTATGATTGTACAACGAGACAAATATTGACCAGAGGAGATGTGGTATGATTGTACAACGAGACAAATATTGACCAGAGGAGATGTGGTATGATTGTACAACGAGACAAATATTGACCAGAGGAGATGTGGTATGATTGTACAACGAGACAAATATTGACCAGAGTTCATATGATATGGATGTAAGCAACTAAGGTTAACATAGTTTGCCTTCAACAATGAGAAAAATCCATACCTTATTGTCATTGTTGGGGATAATTTTCGTATTCCTGGTGCATGTAATCTAGAAAACACAATTGAGGAATTACTGTAATATTGTTTCTTTCTATGATGAAATAACAAAAAATGTGGTGCACACTAAATAACCCACATAGCATGTTATTAAAAAGTGTGCACCACATTTTTTTTAGGATATATCATATAGACAGATTCTTAAATTTTGAAAAAAAATGTTGGATACATCACAATCACATCTCAAAATTATGTCTATGAGCTAATAGACAAAACACATTCAGCCAATCAAAACTATATGTCTGACTAATACAGCCAATCAGAGCTATATGTCTGACTAATACAGCCAATCAGAACTCTTATGTCTGACTAATACAGCCAATCAGAACTCTTATGTCTGACTAATACAGCCAATCAGAGCTATATGTCTGACTAATACAGCCAATCAGAACTATATGTCTGACTAATACAGCCAATCAGAACTCTTATGTCTGACTAATACAGCCAATCAGAACTCTTATGTCTGACTAATACAGCCAATCAGAACTCTATGTCTGACTAATACAGCCAATCAGAACTATATGTCTGACTAATACAGCCAATCAGAACTATATGTCTGACTAATACAGCCAATCAGAGCTATATGTCTGACTAATATAGCCAATCAGAACTATATGTCTGACTAATACAGCCAATCAGAACTATATGTCTGACTAATACAGCCAATCAGAACTATATGTCTGACTAATACAGCCAATCAGAACTATATGTCTGACTAATAATTCTAAAAAATGTCTCCTTGGTATATTTCACCTCTTTTCAATACAACAGAACAGTGGTTAGGAGATAACTGTATTGTATTTTAAGCTCCGACGGCATCAATTGGGGACTTGATGGTCGCAAATTACGTTTCCTGGCGACGCGTTAGCGGAGACAGTAAACAGGTATTTGCGACCATCAAATCCCCAATTGATGCCGTCGGAGCTTAAAATACAATATTGTTATCTCCATTCTAATGAAACTGAGAGAAAACAACGTTAAAACATGTATTTAAAATCTGTCATATGCCGTCTGCGCTTGCGCGTACGTCCCATAACATCAATTGTCAATTGATGCCATGTAAATAAGTGACATTATCCAATCAAAATGAACGTTACAAACGTTGTTGAATTAGAATATATAATCCTCAGTAACAGGAATTTTCACCAGACTTTCAGGTGACAATAACTCAACACACCCAGAGATCATGGTTACCATAGAAACCTAAAGATCAGAATGTTAAATAGTCACATGTATTTAGAGGTTGAGGTAGTTACTGACATGGTAAAATGTGGCCTTTAATAGCTGATCATATACAGCATAGACACTATTGACATCAGGTGAGATGTGACCAATCCATACTAGCTTATAGCTAACAGGCGTGTAGCTCCCTATACGCCAGCACGCCGTTGTTCGCACATCGACTGGGCATGCAAAAAAAAAGACAAAAAATATTATGAATTGAATGTTAAAGGAAACACCTTTGTTGTCACTTTTTTAATTGATGAAATATCATTAAATAACGGCATTTGGTTTCAAAATAAAAGTTTTATTGGAGATAATGACAAAATCCGACAGTAACTTGTATCTTTTACAAGATTTGAATTTGTAATACTCAGTCTAAGACAATGTAGTTTTGGAGCACATTTTACAGTGTACGGTTCATCAGTTTGGAATGAGATGTACCAATAGGCATTAGAATTATCAGAACCCTTCGATATCTTTGAAAATATGCCACAGCAATGTGGTCGACAGACTACCGGAGCCAAACACATTTAAACAGTATTGAAAAGTCTCATAATTTTTTGTGTTCATAGACATTATGATAAGGGAATTGGAAAGTGGAGTCGCATCTAGTATTATCAGAAAATCACTTCTTTGTGCTGTATCATTATTTTTTGCGTTCATAGACCTTATGATAAGGGAACTGGAGAGTGGAGTTGTGTCTAGTATTATTAGAAAATCGCTTCTTTGCGCTATATCATAATCTGCTTCATCGTGTTGTAGGAAAAATAGCAAACGAACAAATCTCAACATTGTCTGAGACATACAAAACTGACCTGGCATGTAATTTTGACGAATTCAATTGGGAGGTCACTAAATGTCATATATAACATCTCGCAAGTGATACCATGGAGTGTACTACGTATGTTGAAAAGAAATGTACTAAAACTAGCTTATAGCTAACATCAGATGTGACTGGTCCATACTAACTAATAGCTAACATCAGATGTGACCAGGCCATACTAACTTATAGCTAACATCAGATGTGACTGGTCCATACTACCTTATAGCTAACATCAGATGTGACTGGTCCATACTACCTTATAGCTAACATCAGATGTGACCAGTCTATACTAACTTATAGCTAACATCAGATGTGACTGGTCCAAACTAACTTATAGCTAACATCAGATGTGACCAGTCTATACTAACTTATAGCTAACATCAGATGTGACCAGTCCATACTAACTTATAGCTAACATCAGATATGTCTGTTCTATACTAACTTATAGCTAACATCAGATGTGACTGGTCCATACTAACTTATAGCTAACATCAGATGTGTCTGTTCTATACTAACTTATAGCTAACATCAGATGTGACTGGTCCATACTAACTTATAGCTAACATCAGATGTGTCTGTTCTATACTAACTTATAGCTAACATCAGATATATCTGTTCTATACTAACTTATAGCTAACATCAGATGTGACTGGTCCATACTAACTTATAGCTAACATCAGATGTGTCTGTTCTATACTAACTTATGGCTAACATCAGATATGTCTGTTCTATACTAACTTATAGCTAACATCAGATGTGACTGGTCCATACTAACTTATAGCTAACATCAGATGTGTCTGTTCTATACTAACTTATAGCTAACATCATATGTGACTGGTCCATACTACCTTATAGCTAACATCAGATATGACTGGTCCATACTAACTTATAGCTAACATCAGATATGACTGGTCCATACTAACTTATAGCTAACATCATATGTGTCTGGTCCATACTACCTTATAACTAACATCAGATGTGTCTGGTCCAAACTAACTTATAGCTAACATCAGATGTGACTGGTCCATACTAACTTATAGCTAACATCAGATGTGTCTGGTCCATACTAACTTATAGCTTACATCAGATGTTACTGGTCCATACTAACTTATAGCTAACATCAGATGTGACTGGTCCAAACTAACTTATAGCTAACATCAGATGTGACCAGTCTATACTAGCTTATAGCTAACATCAGATGTGACCAGGTCATACTAACTTATAGCTAACATCAGATGTGACTGGTCCATACTACCTTATAGCTAACATCAGATGTGACTGGTCCATACTAACTTATAGCTAACATCAGATGTGACTGGTCCATACTAACTTATAGCTAACATCAGATGTGACTGGTCCATACTAACTTATATCTAACATCAGATCTCACTGGTCCAAACTAACTTATAGCTAACATCAGATGTGACCAGTCTATACTAGCTTATAGCTAACATCAGATGTGACCAGGCCATACTAACTTATAGCTAACATCAGATGTGACTGGTCCATACTAACTTATAGCTAACATCAGATGTGTCTGTTCCATACTAACTTATAGCTTACATCAGATGTGACTGGTCCATACTATCTTATACCTAACATCAGATGTGTCTGGTCCATACTAACTTATAGCTAACATCAGATGTGTCTGGTCCATACTAACTTATAGCTTACATCAGATGTTACTGGTCCATACTAACTTATAGCTAACATCAGATGTGACTGGTCCAAACTAACTTATAGCTAACATCAGATGTGACCAGTCTATACTAGCTTATAGCTAACATCAGATGTGACCAGGCCACACTAACTTATAGCTAACATCAGATGTGACTGGTCCATACTACCTTATAGCTAACATCAGATGTGACTGGTCCATACTAACTTATAGCTAACATCAGATGTGACTGGTCCATACTAACTTATAGCTAACATCAGATGTGACTGGTCCATACTAACTTATAGCTAACATCAGATGTCACTGGTCCAAACTAACTTATAGCTAACATCAGATGTGACCAGTCTATACTAGCTTATAGCTAACATCAGATGTGACCAGGCCATACTAACTTATAGCTAACATCAGATGTGACTGGTCCATACTAACTTATAGCTAACATCAGATGTGACTGGTCAATACTAGCTTATAGCTTACATCAGATGTTACTGGTCCATACTAACTTATAGCTAACATCAGATGTTACTGGTCCATACTAGCTTATAGCTAACATCAGATGTTACTGGTCCAAACTAACTTATAGCTAACATCAAAAGTGACCAGTCTATACTAGCTTATAGCTAACATCAGATGTGACCAGGCCATACTAACTTATAGCTAACATCAGATGTTACTGGTCCATACTAGCTTATAGCTAACATCAGATGTTACTGGTCCATACTAACTTATAGCTAACATCAGATGTTACTGGTCCATACTAACTTATAGCTAACATCAGATGTGACTGGTCCATACTAACTTATAGCTAACATCAGATGTCACTGGTCCAAACTAACTTATAGCTAGCATCAGATGTGACCAGTCTATACTAGCTTATAGCTAACATCAGATGTGACCAGGCCATACTAACTTATAGCTAACATCAGATGTTACTGGTCCATACTAGCTTATAGCTAACATCAGATGTTACTGGTCCATACTAACTTATAGCTAACATCAGATGTTACTGGTCCATACTAACTTATAGCTAACATCAGATGTTACTGGTCCATACTAACTTATAGCTAACATCAGATGTTACTGGTCCATACTAGCTTATAGCTAACATCAGATGTTACTGGTCCATACTAACTTATAGCTAACATCAGATGTTACTGGTCCATACTAACTTATAGCTAACATCATATGTGTCTGTTCCATACTAACTTATAGCTAACATCAGATGTTACTGGTCCATACTAACTTATAGCTTACATCAGATGTTACTGGTCCATACTAACTTACAGCTAACATCAGATGTGTCTGGTCCATCCTAACTTATAGCTAACATCAGATATGTCTGTTCCATACTAACTTATAGCTAACATCAGATGTGACTGGTCCATACTAACTTATAGCTAACATCAGATGTCACTGGTCCATACTAACTTATAGCTAACATCAGATGTGTCTGGTCCATACTAACTTATAGCTAACATCAGATGTAACTGGTCCATACTACCTTATAGCTAACATCAGATGTTACTGGTCCATACTAACTTATAGCTAACATCAGATGTGTCTGTTCCATACTAACTTATAGCTAACATCAGATGTGACTGGTCCATACTACCTTATAGCTAACATCAGATGTGACTGGTCCATACTACCTTATAGCTAACATCAGATGTGACTGGTCCATACTAACTTATAGCTAACATCAGATGTGACCAGTCTATACTAACTTATAGCTAACATCAGATGTGACTGGTCCATACTAACTTATAGCTAACATCAGATGTGACTGGTCCATACTAACTTATAGCTAACATCAGATGTGACTGGTCCATACTAACTTATAGCTAACATCAGATGTCACTGGTCCAAACTAACTTATAGCTAACATCAGATGTGACCAGTCTATACTAGCTTATAGCTAACATCAGATGTGACCAGGCCATACTAACTTATAGCTAACATCAGATGTGACTGGTCCATACTAACTTATAGCTAACATCAGATGTGACTGGTCCATACTAGCTTATAGCTTACATCAGATGTTACTGGTCCATACTAACTTATAGCTAACATCAGATATGACTGGTCCAAACTAACTTATATCTAACATCAGATGTGACCAGTCTATACTAGCTTATAGCTAACATCAGATGTGACCAGGCCATACTAACTTATAGCTAACATCAGATGTTACTGGTCCATACTAGCTTATAGCTAACATCAGATATGACTGGTCCATACTAACTTATAGCTAACATCATATGTGTCTGGTCCATACTACCTTATAACTAACATCAGATGTGTCTGGTCCAAACTAACTTATAGCTAACATCAGATGTTACTGGTCCATACTAACTTATAGCTAACATCAGATATGTCTGTTCTATACTAACTTATAGCTAACATCAGATGTGTCTGGTCCATACTAACTTATAGCTTACATCAGATGTTACTGGTCCATACTAACTTATAGCTAACATCAGATGTGACTGGTCCAAACTAACTTATAGCTAACATCAGATGTGACCAGTCTATACTAGCTTATAGCTAACATCAGATGTGACCAGGCCATACTAACTTATAGCTAACATCAGATGTGACTGGTCCATACTACCTTATAGCTAACATCAGATGTGACTGGTCCATACTAACTTATAGCTAACATCAGATGTGACTGGTCCATACTAACTTATAGCTAACATCAGATGTGACTGGTCCATACTAACTTATAGCTAACATCAGATGTCACTGGTCCAAACTAACTTATAGCTAACATCAGATGTGACCAGTCTATACTAGCTTATAGCTAACATCAGATGTGACCAGGCCATACTAACTTATAGCTAACATCAGATGTGACTGGTCCATACTAACTTATAGCTAACATCAGATGTGTCTGTTCCATACTAACTTATAGCTTACATCAGATGTGACTGGTCCATACTATCTTATAGCTAACATCAGATGTGTCTGGTCCATACTAACTTATAGCTAACATCAGATGTGTCTGGTCCATACTAACTTATAGCTTACATCAGATGTTACTGGTCCATACTAACTTATAGCTAACATCAGATGTGACTGGTCCAAACTAACTTATAGCTAACATCAGATGTGACCAGTCTATACTAGCTTATAGCTAACATCAGATGTGACCAGGCCATACTAACTTATAGCTAACATCAGATGTGACTGGTCCATACTACCTTATAGCTTACATCAGATGTGACTGGTCCATACTAACTTATAGCTAACATCAGATGTGACTGGTCCATACTAACTTATAGCTAACATCAGATGGGACTGGTCCATACTAACTTATAGCTAACATCAGATGTCACTGGTCCAAACTAACTTATAGCTAACATCAGATGTGACCAGTCTATACTAGCTTATAGCTAACATCAGATGTGACCAGGCCATACTAACTCATAGCTAACATCAGATGTGACTGGTCCATACTAACTTATAGCTAACATCAGATGTGACTGGTCCATACTAGCTTATAGCTTACATCAGATGTTACTGGTCCATACTAACTTATAGCTAACATCAGATATGACTGGTCCAAACTAACTTATATCTAACATCAGATGTGACCAGTCTATACTAGCTTATAGCTAACATCAGATGTGACCAGGCCATACTAACTTATAGCTAACATCAGATGTTACTGGTCCATACTAGCTTATAGCTAACATCAGATATGACTGGTCCATACTAACTTATAGCTAACATCAGATGTGACTGGTCCATACTAACTTATAGCTAACATCAGATGTGACTGGTCCATACTAGCTTATAGCTAACATCAGATGTTACTGGTCCATACTAGCTTATAGCTAACATCAGATGTTACTGGTCCAAACTAACTTATAGCTAACATCAAATGTGACCAGTCTATATTAGCTTATAGCTAACATCAGATGTGACCAGGCCATACTAACTTATAGCTAACATCAGATGTTACTGGTCCATACTAGCTTATAGCTAACATCAGATGTTACTGGTCCATACTAACTTATAGCTAACATCAGATGTTACTGGTCCATACTAACTTATAGCTAACATCAGATGTGACTGGTCCATACTAACTTATAGCTAACATCAGATGTCACTGGTCCAAACTAACTTATAGCTAACATCAGATGTGACCAGTCTATACTAGCTTATAGCTAACATCAGATGTGACCAGGCCATACTAACTTATAGCTAACATCAGATGTTACTGGTCCATACTAGCTTATAGCTAACATCAGATGTTACTGGTCCATACTAACTTATAGCTAACATCAGATGTTACTGGTCCATACTATCTTATAGCTAACATCAGATGTCACTGGTCCATACTAACTTATAGCTAACATCAGATGTGTCTGTTCCATACTAACTTATAGCTAACATCAGATGTGACTGGTCCATACTAACTTATAGCTAACATCAGATGTCACTGGTCCATACTAACTTATAGCTAACATCAGATGTGTCTGGTCCATACTAACTTATAGCTAACATCAGATGTAACTGGTCCATACTACCTTATAGCTAACATCAGATGTTACTGGTCCATACTAACTTATAGCTAACATCAGATGTGTCTGTTCCATACTAACTTATAGCTAACATCAGATGTGACTGGTCCATACTACCTTATAGCTAACATCAGATGTGACTGGTCCATACTACCTTATAGCTAACATCAGATGTGACTGGTCCATACTAACTTATAGCTAACATCAGATGTGACCAGTCTATACTAACTTATAGCTAACATCAGATATGTCTGTTCTATACTAACTTATAGCTAACATCATATGTGTCTGGTCCATACTAACTTATAGCTAACATCAGATATGTCTGTTCCATACTAACTTATAGCTAACATCAGATATGACTGGTCTATACTAACTTATAGCTAACATCAGATGTGTCTGTTCCATACTAACTTATAGCTAACATCAGATGTGACTGGTCCATACTAACTTATAGCTAACATCAGATGTGACTGGTCCATACTAACTTATAGCTAACATCAGATATGTCTGTTCTATACTAACTTATAGCTAACATCAGATGTGACTGGTCCATACTAACTTATAGCTAACATCAGATGTGTCTGTTCTATACTACCTTATAACTAAGATCAGATGTGTCTATTCCATACTACCTTATAGCTAACATCAGATGTGACTGGTCCATACTAACTTATAGCTAACATCAGATGTGTCTGTTCTATACTAACTTATAGCTAACATCAGATATGTCTGTTCTATACTAACTTATAGCTAACATCAGATGTGACTGGTCCATACTAACTTATAGCTAACATCAGATGTGTCTGTTCTATACTAACTTATAGCTAACATCAGATATGTCTGTTCTATACTAACTTATAGCTAACATCAGATGTGACTGGTCCATACTAACTTATAGCTAACATCAGATGTGTCTGTTCTATACTAACTTATAGCTAACATCATATGTGACTGGTCCATACTACCTTATAGCTAACATCAGATATGACTGGTCCATACTAACTTATAGCTAACATCAGATATGACTGGTCCATACTAACTTATAGCTAACATCATATGTGTCTGGTCCATACTACCTTATAACTAACATCAGATGTGTCTGGTCCAAACTAACTTATAGCTAACATCAGATGTGACCAGTCTATACTAGCTTATAGCTAACATCAGATGTTACTGGTCCATACTAACTTATAGCTAACATCAGATATGTCTGTTCTATACTAACTTATAGCTAACATCAGATGTGTCTGGTCCATACTAACTTATAGCTTACATCAGATGTTACTGGTCCATACTAACTTATAGCTAACCTCAGATTTGACTGGTCCAAACTAACTTATAGCTAACATCAGATGTGACCAGTCTATACTAGCTTATAGCTAACATCAGATGTGACCAGGCCATACTAACTTATAGCTAACATCAGATGTGACTGGTCCATACTACCTTATAGCTAACATCAGATGTGACTGGTCCATACTAACTTATAGCTAACATCAGATGTGACTGGTCCATACTAACTTATAGCTAACATCAGATGTGACTGGTCCATACTAACTTATAGCTAACATCAGATGTCACTGGTCCAAACTAACTTATAGCTAACATCAGATGTGACCAGTCTATACTAGCTTATAGCTAACATCAGATGTGACCAGGCCATACTAACTTATAGCTAACATCAGATGTGACTGGTCCATACTAACTTATAGCTAACATCAGATGTGTCTGTTCCATACTAACTTATAGCTAACATCAGATGTGACTGGTCCATACTATCTTATAGCTAACATCAGATGTGTCTGGTCCATACTAACTTATAGCTAACATCAGATGTGACTGGTCCAAACTAACTTATATCTAACATCAGATGTAACTGGTCCATACTAACTTATAGCTTACATCAGATGTTACTGGTCCATACTTACTTATAGCTAACATCAGATGTGTCTGTTCCATACTAACTTATAGCTAACATCAGATGTGACTGGTCCATACTACCTTATAGCTAACATCAGATGTGACTGGTCCATACTACCTTATAGCTAACATCAGATGTGACTGGTCAATACTAACTTATAGCTAACATCAGATGTGACTGGTCCAAACTAACTTATATCTAACATCAGATGTAACTGGTCCATACTAGCTTATAGCTAACATCAGATGTGACCAGGCCATACTAACTTATAGCTAACATCAGATGTTACTGGTCCATACTAGCTTATAGCTAACATCAGATGTTACTGGTCCATACTAACTTATAGCTAACATCAGATGTTACTGGTCCATACTAAGTTATAGCTAACATCAGATGTGACTGGTCCATACTAACTTATAGCTAACATCAGATGTCACTGGTCCAAACTAACTTATAGCTAACATCAGATGTGACCAGTCTATACTAGCTTATAGCTAACATCAGATGTGACCAGGCCATACTAACTTATAGCTAACATCAGATGTTACTGGTCCATACTAGCTTATAGCTAACATCAGATGTTACTGGTCCATACTAACTTATAGCTAACATCAGATGTTACTGGTCCATACTATCTTATAGCTAACATCAGATGTGACTGGTCCATACTAACTTATAGCTAACATCAGATGTTACTGGTCCATACTATCTTATAGCTAACATCAGATGTGACTGGTCCATACTAACTTATAGCTAACATCAGATGTGTCTGTTCCATACTAACTTATAGCTAACATCAGATGTGACTGGTCCATACTAACTTATAGCTAACATCAGATGTCACTGGTCCATACTAACTTATAGCTAACATCAGATGTGTCTGGTCCATACTAACTTATAGCTAACATCAGATGTAACTGGTCCATACTACCTTATAGCTAACATCAGATGTTACTGGTCCATACTAACTTATAGCTAACATCAGATGTGTCTGTTCCATACTAACTTATAGCTAACATCAGATGTGACTGGTCCATACTACCTTATAGCTAACATCAGATGTGACTGGTCCATACTACCTTATAGCTAACATCAGATGTGACTGGTCCATACTAACTTATAGCTAACATCAGATGTGACCAGTCTATACTAACTTATAGCTAACATCAGATGTGACTGGTCCAAACTAACTTATAGCTAACATCAGATGTGACCAGTCTATACTAACTTATAGCTAACATCAGATATGTCTGTTCTATACTAACTTATAGCTAACATCATATGTGTCTGGTCCATCCTAACTTATAGCTAACATCAGATATGTCTGTTCCATACTAACTTATAGCTAACATCAGATATGACTGGTCCATACTAACTTATAGCTAACATCAGATGTGTCTGTTCCATACTAACTTATAGCTAACATCAGATGTGACTGGTCCATACTAACTTATAGCTAACATCAGATGTGACTGGTCCATACTAACTTATAGGTAACATCATATGGGTCTGTTCCATACTACCTTATAGCTAACATCATATGTGTCTGTTCCATACTAACTTATAGCTAACATCAGATGTGTCTGTTCCATACTTACTTATAGCTAACATCAGATGTGACCAGTCTATACTAGCTTATAGCTAACATCAGATGTGACTGGTCCATACTAACTTATAGCTAACATCAGATGTTTCTGTTCCATACTAACTTATAGCTAACATCAGGTGTGACTGGTCCATACTAACTTATAGCTAACATCAGATGTGACTGGTCCATACTAACTTATAGCTATCATCAGATGTGTCTGTTCCATACTAACTTATAGCTAACATCAGATGTGACTGGTCCATACTAACTTATAGCTAACATCAGATGTTTCTGTTCCATACTAACTTATAGCTAACATCAGGTGTGACTGGTCCATACTAACTTATAGCTAACATCAGATGTGACTGGTCCATACTAACTTATAGCTATCATCAGATGTGTCTGTTCCATACTAACTTATAGCTAACATCAGATATGTCTGTTCTATACTAACTTATAGCTAACATCAGATGTGACTGGTCCATACTAACTTATAGCTAACATTAGATGTGACTGGTCCATACTGACTGATAGCTATCATCAGATGTGTCTGTTCCATACTAACTTATAGCTAACATCAGATGTGTCTGTTCTATACTAACTTATAGCTAACATCAGATGTTACTGGTCCATACTAACTTATAGCTAACATCAGATGTGACTGGTCCATACTACCTTATAGCTAACAACAGATGTGACTGGTCCATACTACCTTATAGCTAACATCAGATGTGACTGGTCCATACTAACTTATAGGTAACATCATATGGGTCTGTTCCATACTAACTTATAGGTAACATCATATGGGTCTGTTCCATACTAACTTATAGCTAACATCAGATGTGACCAGTCTATACTAGCTTATAGCTAACATCAGATGTGACCAGGCCATACTAACTTATAGCTAACATCATATGTGTCTGTTCCATACTACCTTATAGCTAACATCAGATATGACTGGTTCATACTAACTTATAGCTAACATCAGATATGACTGGTCCATACTAACTTATAGCTAACATCATATGTGTCTGTTCCATACTAACTTATAGCTAACATCAGGTGTGACTGGTCCATACTAACTTATAGCTAACATCAGATGTGACTGGTCCATACTAGCTTATAGCTAACATCAGATGTGACTGGTTCATACTACCTTATAGCTAACATCAGATGTTACTGGTCCATACTAACTTATAGCTAACATCAGATGTTACTGGTCCATACTACCTTATAGCTAACATCAGATGTGATTGGTCCATACTCGGTTATAGCTAACATCAAATGTGACTATAGAGGGGGGAATATGAGTATGTTGCAGTTGAGTCAGGGGTTCCACAGGGGTTAGTTCTTGGACCAAGTCCCTTCCTGTATTATTTTAACGACATTCCAACAGGTCTAACATCTACAAAGTCAATACGTTTATTTGCAGACGAAACAATAGTATATTTGGCAATAAAGTCAAATTCCGATGCATCAGATTCACATTACAAAAAGATGTTGACAAACTAGCATCGTAGGAGACTATGTGGAAAATGGCATTCCACCCAGATAAGGGTAATTTAATTTCAGTCACCAGAAATAAAAAAAATCAATTACATTTAACTACATTTTACACAATCACTCATTACAACATGTAACAACACCAAAATATCAGGGGATTACCATCAATTCCAACCTTAGGGGTTACCATCAATTCCAACCTTAGGGGTTACCATCAATTCCAACCTTAGGAGTTACCATCAATTCCAACCTTAGGGGTTACCATCAATTCCAACCTTAGGGGTTACCATCAATACCAACCTTAGGGGTTACCATCAATTCCAACCTTAGGGGTTACCATCAATTCCAACCTTAGGGGTTACCATCAATTCCAACCTTAGGGGTTACCATCAATTCCAACCTTAGGGGTTACCATCAATTCCAACCTTAGGGATTACCATCAATTCCAACCTTAGGGGTTACCATCAATTCCAACCTTAGGGATTACCATCAATTCCAACCTTAGGGGTTACCATCAATTCCAACCTTAGGGGTTACCATCAATTCCAACCTTAGGGGTTACCATCAATTCCAACCTTAGGGGTTACCATCAATTCCAACCTTAGGGGTTACCATCAATTCCAACCTTAGGGGTTACCATCAATTCCAACCTTAGGGGTTACCATCAATTCCAACCTTAGGGGTTACCATCAATTCCAACCTTAGGGGTTACCATCAATTCCAACCTTAGGGGTTACCATCAATTCCAACCTTAGGGGTTACCATCAATTCCAACCTTAGGGGTTACCATCAATTCCAACCTTAGGGGTTACCATCAATTCCAACCTTAGGGGTTACCATCAATTCCAACCTTAGGGGTTACCATCAATTCCAACCTTAGGAGTTACCATCAATTCCAACCTTAGGGGTTACCATCAATTCCAACCTTAGGGGTTACCATCAATACCAACCTTAGGGGTTACCATCAATTCCAACCTTAGGGGTTACCATCAATTCCAACCTTAGGGGTTACCATCAATACCAACCTTAGGGGTTACCATCAATTCCAACCTTAGGAGTTACCATCAATTCCAACCTTAGGGGTTACCATCAATTCCAACCTTAGGAGTTACCATCAATTCCAACCTTAGGGGTTACCATCAATTCCAACCTTAGGAGTTACCATCAATTCCAACCTTAGGAGTTACCATCAATTCCAACCTTAGGGGTTACCATCAATTCCAACCTTAGGAGTTACCATCAATTCCAACCTTAGGGGTTACCATCAATTCCAACCTTAGGAGTTACCATCAATTCCAACCTTAGGAGTTACCATCAATTCCAACCTTAGGGGTTACCATCAATTCCAACCTTAGGGGTTACCATCAATTCCAACCTTAGGAGTTACCATCAATTCCAACCTTAGGGGTTACCATCAATACCAACCTTAGGGGTTACCATCAATTCCAACCTTAGGAGTTACCATCAATTCCAACCTTAGGGGTTACCATCAATTCCAACCTTAGGGGTTACCATCAATTCCAACCTTAGGAGTTACCATCAATTCCAACCTTAGGAGTTACCATCAATTCCAACCTTAGGAGTTACCATCAATTCCAACCTTAGGGGTTACCATCAATTCCAACCTTAGGGGTTACCATCAATTCCAACCTTAGGGGTTACCATCAATTCCAACCTTAAATGGGATGTGCACATAAATAACATATGCAAGAAATCTAATAGCATCCTAGGCTTTCTAAGGAGGAACCTGAACATAAGCTTAACATCCATTAAAGAGCAAGCATATAAGTCCCTAGTAAGACCATCACTAGAGTATGCTTGCTCTGTTTGGGATCCATACTTACAACAAGACATAGATAGCATTGAAAAAGTTCAAAGGAGGGCTGCGCGTTTTGTTACTAACAAATACAGAAACACCTCAAGCGTTGGTAACATGTAACAATATCTTAAATGGCGCAGTCTCTCTAACAGAAGAAAAAGACTTAAGATTGGTAATGCTTTATAAAATTGAACACGAAAAGGTTGCAATACCTAAAAATAATAAATCAATTCCACCAAAAAAGACAAACAAGAGATTATAATTCGATCAGCTTTCAAATTCCATCCTGCAAAACACAATCACAGAAAAGAATCCTATTTTCCAAGAACTATACCCGTCTGGAACAAACTACTGGATAACATTGAACAAACTACTGGATAACAATGTAAATTGCGCTTCAGTAGACTCTTTTAAATCTTCATATTCAAAGCATCAATATTAACTCAACTATTAAATATTACTTAATTATACAAAACATATTTATTTTTCGTATTTTAAAAAAAATAGTATATATTATATATTCCATCTATGTCTTGTTGTAAGTTTCCTCCTGTTACATGATCTTCAATTTGTTGAAGGCGGTTACTTGTTGTTTATTCTTTAGTTTTCTATGTTGTGTCATATGTACTATTGTTTGTTTGTCTTTTTCATTTTTAGCCATGGCGTTGTCAGTTTGTTTTAGATTAATGAGTTTGACTGTCCCTTTGCAGGGGCGGATCCAGGAATTTGGAAAGGGGGGGGGTGAAGTTTTTAAAGATAGCCGAGCGGAGCGAGGGAACATTTTTTGGGCACCTTTTTTGGCCTTAAAAACATAAAATAAGTGTAAAATGCACATTTTAAACGGTTCCTGGGGTGGGGCATGTATATTCTATAGTTGTTGTAAAGTGTAAGTGTTGGACATTTTTATGCTGTTTTCCTCCTATTGATATTCTATCGTAAAATGATAGTATGGATCCAAAGCTATATGGAGTGATATATTTAATGTCGAACTTGTCAGTAAAAAATAGACATGGAAAATTCTCGTTTGTTTTACATGCATGTTAAGTTAGCACTAACCTCACAGATTTCTTGTTGTAAACAAGAAATACGTCGGGCTATAATATTTGATGAAATGTACAATACGACCGACACGAGTTAAAAAGTCAAACAAGCAATTGTCATTCAAGTGTTTGGTTGATAATTGTTTCACCCGACAAAATTAAGGGAGGTGAGGGGTTCCAAATCAACCAAAGGCTACGAATGAGTCTGAAATGACAACGAATTTATGAATGACGGTCGACAAATGGAGACATAAAGGCCACACTCAGCAGTCAGGTTGCAGTCTGGTCTTGAAAAAAGTATTCAATATATCAGTTCGGCGAAACAGACGTTCCGCCACATCAGACATGCAAACCCCGGCCTAAAAAAAAATACGCCCGTTTTGTATTCATCATGTTCATTTAATGCTAAATAATTATGTTGGAAATTATCGTTTCTAATAGCAAAAAAGTGGACAAGATTATTGTTTTCAATCCAGATACGGCCAGAATTTTTATTTAATGCAAAAATCAGAGTCGTATTTTTTTCTCTGAAATACCTTAAACTGCCTCCTCAAATCAAATGGTTCGTACCTTAGACTTTAAATCTATCTAGAGCTTATAAAATACTGACTTGGGATCATTATTCAGCTATCAAGTTATTTCAAAATAGGCTGGGGCGTTTGGGGTTAAACATGTTTACGTAGGTAAATAATATTGCTGTGGATTTTTTTTCTCATGAGGGGTTTCTGTTTGGTTGAAATTGTGAAATAGAAGTCACTACGTTCTTTCTCAATCCTAATTCGCTTTGAAGGTATCATGGTTGTCATCAGGCCTCAACCTAGGCAATGTTATACTGTAATTTGAATTTCAAAATGACTAAGTGACGTTTTTTTGACGCACTGGTCAACTCCATTATAGCGAATCACATGACTTTGACATAATCAGTAAATACCAGCGAAAAATATCTTTATAAGTAAAGAATTGTCGCATGAAAACTAAATACACGGGAAATGGCCTCAACCTAGGCAATGTGTTATTGTAGTTTGAATTTCAAAATAACTAAGTGACGTTTTATTTTACGCATTGATCATCTCCACCATGTAGCGAATCACATGACTTTGACATAATCAGTAAATACCAGCAAAAATTATCTTTATAAGTAAAGAAATAATTGTCGCATGAAAATTAAATACACGGGAAACGGCATAGTTCACGAAGTTTACGAGAAAAAAAAGGCCGAGCAAAAGGGGGGGGGGGCGTACGCCCTCTACGCCCCCCTCTGAATCCGCCACAGCTTTGGTATCTTTCGTTCCTCTTTTACTACATGCATGGTAGAATACATTAGAATAGAACAGGTATAGCGGGGGAGGGTCTAGATCTAAAAAAAAAACCATGTTTTGACCGCACCGCGTTTTTGCGCCTGTCCCAAGTCAGGAGCCTCTGGCCTTTCTTGTCATTGTATGGTCTTTTTTTTATTTTAGTTTCTTGTGTATAATTCGGAGTTTAGTATGGCGCCCATCATCACTTAACTAGTGTAAATATTTGTTTAGGAGCCAGCTGAAGGACGCCTCCGGGTGCGGGAGTTTCTTGCTGCATCGAAGACCCATTGGTAGCCTTCGGCTGTTGTCTGCTCTGTGGTGGAGTTGTTGTCTCTTTGACACATTCCCCATTTCCATTCTCAATTTTATGCTGTATAAACTGTCATTTAAAGTTGTTAACTTCCATGGCGT
Organism: Mytilus edulis; assembly: GCF_963676685.1. Classification (NCBI taxonomy): domain Eukaryota; kingdom Metazoa; phylum Mollusca; class Bivalvia; order Mytilida; family Mytilidae; genus Mytilus; species Mytilus edulis. Next base: position 83,664,668 of record NC_092354.1, on the reverse strand, counting down.
GGTTTATGGTGAAGAGTTGTCTCATTGGCAATCATACCACATCTTATTATCTTTACGATTTTCCCGAATAATTGAAGGATATGTTTACAGTTTGTGTGTTTGTGTAAAAAGTGAAAGTGATTTATTTCCGGCGCAAAAAAAAAAAAAAAAACAACCAGAGAACAAATTCTAAATACATCAAGAACAAGTTTCAATACATTGACTGAAACTACTATACCCCCTTTCTCCCTCATTAGTATAGAATGTAGATAAAAGTGAGGCCGGATATGTTACACTTTTAGTTGTTGTGGAGTAACCGAGAGAGGGAATTGAGAGTAGAGGATGTGAATTCTTTTTATACTTAGCAAAAATGAAATAGTTTTGCCAATCCCGTCTAATTTTTTCCCTCAGTTTTATCCATTGGGAAATTTATAATTTGTATTTCCCGCCCCAATGTCCTCACCAGGTAACAACAACAAATTTGCATTGTGGGATTGAAGTGCACATGTCAAGGCCGCCATTATCACCACAGAAGAAGTTCGCGGGAAAGTAAATAAGTTAAATAAAAGTAAGTTTAGGCAACTGTTATCAATCAAACTGAGGTTAGTTGTCAAGACCTTATAATTAAACAATGATCCCCGTCTAATTGTAACCGTAATTTTAATAAAAAGTTGCATTTTTTTCAACAGGTGACATTGGGTTGCATGCGACATTTTTGGGAACGGCATGACCGTCACATTGAAAAAAGCTACAACAGTTAAGTATGTGTGAAGTATTTCAGACATAAGTTATAACGTAATCCTCCTGTATATAAAAATATTGCGGACACGTACAGTAATTGTACTAGTAAATACGTTTTGCCCTCGGAGGAAAAAGGAGAACAATGGACACCCATGTGGTCATTTCAAAAGAAGTTAGAACAACTTTATCAGTTAACTTTGAAATGTTGTACAGGCTTGATAGAGTGTGTGGAGTCAAAGGACTTTAAGCTTCTCCAAAAATTTAATTAAATGTTGGTAAAATAAGTTGCGAGGCCTAAAGTTTCATTTTGCATTTTATTTCTTTACTGTTCTAGGACCTTATCATTATCAAACTGTTTTAAGGAAAATTAAATACATGAATGGAACTGGGGTCATCTGGTTAAGATAAGTTATAATAATAAAAGATACATGGGGAACCATAGGCACAACTCATTGGTCCTTTATGTTTTGATGCCCCCACCATATCGGGGGGGGGGGGGGGGGCATTAATATTTAACATTGTCTGTCTGTAGTAGTACATACATCGGCAGGGATGATTCCAGGACTGGGTTGCACAAACGTCTATTAAGTTAATAGACTATTAACTTCTAATAGACTATTAAATATCTAATTGACAATTAGTTAATAGAGTGATTTAATAGCGTTGCACGATTCACTTTTAATGATACTATTAACTAATAGACTATCAAGTGACTATTAACATTTTAATAGTCAATTAAGCTTCATTTAATTCTGCGAGTTTAATAATTTTTTCACAACATCATTACGATTTTCTCGATTTTCATCGTTTTCACGACGTCATCATGATTTTCACGATTTTCATCAGTTTTTCATGACGTCAACACGATTTCAGCGATATTCATCAATTTTTCATGCTATATTTATATCTTCCATTTTGAGAGTCTGACTCAATCTAAGTCGATTTTTCACTTCGTTTATGGAAGGTTGAGAACTCGAATAAATTACTATAGTATTTGGCACAATCGTGGTAAAATCTGAAATTTATAATCTCCCATGAGAAAAATTTAGCCGCTAATTTATTTCAAACAAAATACAATAAATTGCTTGTGTTGCCATTGTAAGGGATTGAAAATTCTCGGAAAAAATACACGAGGGAAGAAATTAAGTATCATAAATCGGGGCAGCCCCGTTATTCAGATGTCCCATTAGTCCGACACCCCATTGGTGCGACAACCCAATAGTCCGATACCCCATGATAGTCCAATACCCCAAATAGTCTGACATGGAATAATTCAACAACTTTTTTAAATAAATAATTTTGATTTCAAAAAATAATCCCATCAGTTAAACCTACATTCCTCTTGATAGTCCTAAAAATAATAATACAAGTAACATATCATAAAGTACTTACAATATTTCAATTTTGCGTGATGTCCAGTGGCAAATATTATTGACATGCATGTTCAGGCCGAGAACAATCATTTGACAGTAAAAAAAATTAGATAGGCCCTGTATTAGTTGACATCGGCATGAAAAAAAGGTCAATGACACTTGAACTGCCACTAGACAATGAATACATTAATATTTAACATTGTCTGTCTGTAGTAGTACATACATCGGCAGGGATGATTCCAGGACTGGGTTGCACAAACGTCTATTAAGTTAATAGACTATTAACTTCTAATAGACTATTAAATATCTAATTGACAATTAGTTAATAGAGTGATTTAATAGCGTTGCACGATTCACTTTTAATGATACTATTAACTAATAGACTATCAAGTGACTATTAACATTTTAATAGTCAATTAAGCTTCATTTAATTCTGCGAGTTTAATAATTTTTTCACAACATCATTACGATTTTCTCGATTTTCATCGTTTTCACGACGTCATCATGATTTTCACGATTTTCATCAGTTTTTCATGACGTCAACACGATTTCAGCGATATTCATCAATTTTTCATGCTATATTTATATCTTCCATTTTGAGAGTCTGACTCAATCTAAGTCGATTTTTCACTTCGTTTATGGAAGGTTGAGAACTCGAATAAATTACTATAGTATTTGGCACAATCGTGGTAAAATCTGAAATTTATAATCTCCCATGAGAAAAATTTAGCCGCTAATTTATTTCAAACAAAATACAATAAATTGCTTGTGTTGCCATTGTAAGGGATTGAAAATTCTCGGAAAAAATACACGAGGGAAGAAATTAAGTATCATAAATCGGGGCAGCCCCGTTATTCAGATGTCCCATTAGTCCGACACCCCATTGGTGCGACAACCCAATAGTCCGATACCCCATGATAGTCCAATACCCCAAATAGTCTGACATGGAATAATTCAACAACTTTTTTAAATAAATAATTTTGATTTCAAAAAATAATCCCATCAGTTAAACCTACATTCCTCTTGATAGTCCTAAAAATAATAATACAAGTAACATATCATAAAGTACTTACAATATTTCAATTTTGCGTGATGTCCAGTGGCAAATATTATTGACATGCATGTTCAGGCCGAGAACAATCATTTGACAGTAAAAAAAATTAGATAGGCCCTGTATTAGTTGACATCGGCATGAAAAAAAGGTCAATGACACTTGAACTGCCACTAGACAATGAAAGTACATACTAGTATTGAATAGGAACCGCCGGGAATTTTGCTTGCAGCAGGCTCAGCCTTTTTATCACGATTGATTGGTAGATATGTATTAGTGCAAGTGGTTGGATATATTCACCCCTAAAAATAAAGAATGAATGAGACGCGGTGTAGCGAACATTTTGTCAAACTAAATAAGCTTTGTGAAGCTTTATCGAATAACTATCATGACGATACACAGCTATGTATCTCTCCCAAAGCGGAGAAATTAGAAAGTTCAGGTTCCAGTTAGGCTTTACCGCTTATAGACGATTGTATGCGAGATGCCTAGTTTAGTGTACAGAATTATTTTGAGATGAACATTAGTTTAGTTAGTCTATATATACCAGGGGCGTTGCTACCCGGAGCCACGGCAGCACGTGCATCCACGTCGTTTTCACAACAACAAAAAAATAGAGAGAGATGAGTTGGTCAATCGGAATCGGAGACTTTTGGTGTCTTTTCCGTCTATCCCGGATATTAGTTTGACAACCAACTTACAAGTGTTGATGAAGCTGTTCATTCAGAAAAAGATCCGAAGTTGCGTGCACATTGATTCGGCATGCAAAAAAAGAAATGGCAAAATAAAAATTTATAAATTGAATGTTAAAGGAAACAACTATGTTGTCACTTTTTTTAATTGATGAAATATCATTAAATATAACGACATTTGGTTTCAAAATAATTGTTTTTTTTTTTAGATTATGACAATATCGGAAGGTTACTTGTATCTTTTGAATTTGTAATACTCAGTCTAAGATATGTAGTTTTTGGAGCACATTTTACAGTGTACAGTTCATCAGTTTGGAATGAGATGTACCAATCGGCATTAGAATTATCAGATCCCTTCGATATCGTTGAAAATATGCCGAGGCGATGTGGTTGACAGACTATCGGAGCCAATCACCCTGCAACCACGCCAAAACAGTATTGGAAAGTCTCATTATTTTTTGTGTTCATAGACCATATGATAAGGCAACTGGAGAGTGGGGTCGCGTCAAGTTATCAGAAAATCGCTTCTTTGTGCTGTATCTGCTTCATCGTGTTGTAGGAAATATCACTAACGAACAAATCTCAATATTGCCTGAAACATACGAAAGTGACCTAGCATGTAATTTTGACGAATTCAGTTTGGAGGTCGCTCGATGCCGAACACGTACGCTGGTTTATAACATCTCGCGAGTGCTACCATGCCATGATGGCCCTGAGATCTATCAGTCACGGTACTACGTATGTAATTTAAACAAATGGACGATCAACAAATAACGAAAGTTACATAGCATTACTGCATATTCATCGGGATTTCAGTGTGAATGTTTACAACAGGAAAAAATGCTCGTAAATCGGAATAGTGAAAACTGGCACCTTCCATTGTGAGTGTCAAAAGGGGTGGTGTTGAATTGATTACTAGAGTAATTTTCGTGTCGCATGCTTGCATGTGTTGTTTAACACTATATAAGGGAGGGGGGAATCTGCATGCAAAATATTTTTTTTCATCTGCTTGACCAGAAATATTTTTTTCCATCAAATTGGGGATCAGAATATTTTTTTTTGGAAAAAACCATAACCCCCTTGAAGTTATCCGCGCATTACAGAATTATTTTGAGAAGAACATTAGTTTAGTTTGTTTATACAACAATGTTTATACACTACTTAATTGAAGAGTGAATTATTTAATACATTGAACTCTAAAGACAGTGTTAAACCAAATAGAACTTTGTAAAATGTACCGCGGTCTATGCATATGAGGAATCTGTAAGAACAAGTTTACAACAGCAAAAAATGCTGGGAAATCGGAATAATGAAAACTGGAACCTTCCTGTGACAGTGCCAACTATTTTATGAAGGGGTGTCTGGATTGCGCAGGAGAGGGTCGTTAATTCCTATCTGTATTCTTTATACTTTTTGCCAATTATTCTCTAATCTTTATATTTAAACACCTCATTTTTCTCTATTCTTTGTTATTGGTCCATTTTTCTATATTCTTTAAATGTCCCCCCCCCCCCCCCCCCCCCCCAATTATTCTCTATTCTGTAAACCCACATCCACATCCTCGTGAAGCTCTACCAGGGATGATTCCAGTTGTTTTCAAATGGGTCCCTTGACCATCAAAATTGGGAATTTTCATCAAATTGGGAATTTTCTTAAAATTGGGATTTTTTTTCCACATAAGATCTATGATGAAATAATATCATTTTCCTGTAAAAACGGAAATTGTATCAAGTTTCACCTGTTTCATAGTGTGTGGATATCCTTTTTCATCATAAATGATCTGTCGTGTATTTTCAAAAATGTGCAGACAGTCGTTTTTTTTATTTGAGAGCCAGGCAGAACCTTTACTCAATCGGCGCCTATTGAATTTTGATAATTTATAAGTTTTTCTCCCTGTCGAGGTCTGCTTTTAATATGTGACCCATTTTGACAAAAAGCATCTATTATTCTATATGCTTTTACGAAATAAAATACTCCCATAGCATTTTCTTCAATTTAATTGAAGAAAATGCTATGGGAGTATTTGATCTAGTAAAAGCATATTTCATTTAAAGGTCTGCTTTTACGAGAACTAAGGTATTGAGAAACGTCTCAGAAAAACACATAATAACAATATGATAACATATCTTATCTTAACAATCTTTCGTTTACATCATTCTTATTCAGATCTTAAAACACTTTGAAGACAAATGGGAAAAATTGTAATTGCCTTAATCGGTGCAGGAAACATTTCCGGAAAAATCAATTTTAAAATATTTTTTTTCTAAATTGGGAATTTATTTTCACACAATTTTTTGGGGCCGCTGGAGGAATTGAGGGCCGCTAAGCGGCCCTAAACTATATAGTGGAATCATCCCTGCTCTACTCATGAAGTATATTTTCTATAACTGCAGTTATTAACCTTTGTCGGCCTATTGGGGTGTCGGAACAGTGGGGTATCGGAATAATAATGTGTCGGAATATCTGGGCAACCCCAAATAAGTCCAATAATTTATGTTATTATGAACCCTATCCCATGTGAATATCAGATATTTATTTTAAGTTTATATACAAGATATACCATTTGAAGTGTCGGATAGTTTTGTTTCACCTTCATATTACAGTTTTCAGTTGCAAAAAAAAATTATTTTAAAAATATGAATTGGATATAAATATTATGGACAATATACACCATGCCATCTTAAATATAAAAAAAAAGAAGATCAAAACTATCACGTAGTTTCTCTTATCTCCTACGAATAACAATGTATGTTATTGTACGTTATTGTGCACTGTTCTGTTAAATTCATTTCTCCAATCTGTAGTAATCATTAAAATGTTAACCCGGCATGCCATACTTAATAGAAATGCGGACGTGAAAGAAAGCACTCTTTATCAAAGCGTCAACGGAGATAGCCCATTCTTCACCCCTGTTATAAAAGGTTTTCAAATGTCCAATGCTTTCGTCCATGCATGCCTTTTAAAAATTGTTAATTTTGGAGAATGGATTTTATACTAAGAAATATATTTCAGTTTGAAAAAAGCCTGCATACTTCCAAGGATGAAGGCAAAAGTTTTTTTCTTCAGTTTAATGACACTTGCCTGAAAATAAAACCATTGTTTCCCTTATAGATTCATAATGACAATGGTTAATCATAGAATTACAATTATATCTTCATTTATGCTTCAAAAACTTATCAATTTTTATCTTTTCTTTCTAATATTTATTATAATATTAAATAACAAAAACAATTATTTTTGTGACGAAATCATACAATGCGAGATATCACCGGCTGTGCGAGGCTCTCAGTCCGTCAAATCATCGAGTTGAGAAGCCTGTCACGGTATTCTTCGGCTGATTTTGAGGTACAAGTAATCCAAGCACTTGCATGGCATCCATTTCAAATGTACAATTAAGGACTTAATAGCGCTCCTTCGTTCAATTAAATTTAATAGTGAGTTAATAGACTATTAACGTTAATTAAATTTTGTGCAACGCAAGTAATAGACTATTAAATTTAAGTGTACTTTTAATAGACTATTAACTTTAATAGACGTTTGTGCAACCCAGTCCAGGTGTTTTCAAATGGGTGCGTTGAACATCAAATTGGGAATTTTTATTCTAATTGGGAATATTTTAAGCATAAAATCTAAGACGAAATAACATTATTTTCCTGTTCTGTTCTGTTTTTGTAGTATTCCTCCACTATTTTGGAGAACCGTTGTTCATACAACGTAATAAGTCCACTACTGTTCTTCAATTTTGGACTGAAACACCACCTAATCGTCTGGGGAGCTACTTATTATTAAAATAAGATATAGATCCTAGAATCAAAATTATGAAAACTGCAAAAACTGTAAAAACGGCAAAAGTATATTATTAAGTTTAACCTGTACACTGATATTCATGTCAGTTGTAACATTTTGAATAATTCTGGATGGGCTACTGTTATTACATGAATATCATTGAACATGATGCACTAGTCTATCTTAGCTATAGTTACCTAGCATGTCTAGGCCTACTACAAAAACATGTATTTCAGCTAACATAAACCACTGAAAAAAAATCATTCATCGGGTATGTTTTCAACAGCAGGTCATCTCTACCTTGATTCAAATGGATTTCAAATTGAACTGGTCAATTGTCGAATTCAGAAAAGCAATTACAAAAGTTCATATACTTAATTGATAAGATATTTAAAGCATTGGACCAGTGTTCTTTAAAATTATTTGAATCATCTTCAAAACTTTTGAAATAGTTCCAGAATGATGACATCGTATTTCATGAATAGTCTATCATCAACATTATTTTCAAAAAACGCTCAAACTTCTGTCACAGATTAAGGCAACTATAATTTTTCATTGTTTGTTGTCAAAACGTTTTTAAATCCGGGTAAGAATGATGTTTACGATCGCATTTTATTAACAATTCAATTCAATTCTTTATTGTCATAAAAATACATATTTATAGATGTGACATTAACAACGATTTTATTATGTCAAAATGTGGCAAACAATTTTATCAGCCGAATTCATTTGATTAATATGTTATACAGTCATGATTCTACTTCGTCAAAATTATCTCCCCATTACGCCAGTTCATTTTCACAATCGTAGAAATGGAAGCCAATGTAGGGATGACGCGCTGCCAATTTTGCTCTCGGAAATCAATAAATTTATCCACATTGAAGCCGGTATTTTATTGAATCTGTGTCGTAGACTATGAGAACAAGTTACGAAATATTTGATGTCCTTGTTTCATCTGTTTACTGATGAAATCCAGAAAGAGGCTAGATCATGTGCTTTAAATAAACACAATGGGTCATTTCTGGTATTATGTCTTTCAATGGAAAAGATCACCAATTTCGCACGTCTTTGTGACGTCATTTACCTGATAGAAGGCATGCCTGTATCCCTGCTCTTTTTAAAGTTTCAAGCACTTTCATAAACGTCATTTTGTAGGGTAGTATAGAAATAATTAATGTTCCGCAAGTACATAATCGTGATTGCCGTATGACCGAGAGAGGGTGACCTTACTTTTAGATTTTTATTTTCCGAATATGTCATGTATGTTGTGCAGTATAAAAATTAAAATAAAACTTTTTCACCCGTTTACTCAACATGTGTTAGAAATTTAAGCATTCATTTTTGTCACATGGGAAGTCACATGACAAATTTGTTGAAAACCGTATCCAGACTGGCCCATCTTCAAATGCTAATGGGTTTCTCTTTAAGGCACGCAATAGTCAAAGTTGTGACTGAGAGCAAAATAAGAAAATAGATGGATCTGTACCATTTTCAGTCAATGCTTACAAATAACCTACAATTGTCTGATTCATAAGGCGCTGATAAGATCAAGCTTAAATCAAAAGGTGCTTCAAATACATTAAAAATTTGTGTTGCTGTCAAGCGCTAAGACAATTTTTTAAAACATGACTATGATCAGGGCAAATTTTCGAAAATGTCATGCTGCCAGATCTTCAATATTCTCATAGCCCAAATGGCGACCAGATATGAATTTTTAGTCGCCAATCAGCTTGTGAAGTCACCTAGGCGACCATTTCAGTAGACTACATTGAGGGCTAAAACTTGTACACAATGTTTAATTTATTACCTCAAAATACAGATCTACATTGTAGTTCAACTGATCTAGAGTTATGCAACCTTAGATATGTGGTATAATTGTTAAAATTATTTTATAATGACCCATTAACCCTTTCAACGCTATACACGGCATATGCCGCGATGACGTACGCCGTTCGCCACTGCTATTCGCGGCATATGCCGCGATGAAAAAGGATTTTTCATAAGGACTCTTAAACCATTCGGTTTTCATTCGGGTTCTCTCTAATTTTTCCTCGTTTGAATCTAGGATATGCAAGGTCTCATTTGCGCTTGAAATATCGACAATTTTTATAGTAAAATCATGCAGTAGAAGGAAAATAGAAGGAAAATAAAAACAAATATTTTGACAAATGCAAATGGCGGAAATCGGAAACGAAGCTGTAAATATGGAAAAATTTCAGCATTTCCTTGGCGAAACTTACAACGAGGATTAGTTAAAAGGTTTCTTGTTATCTCAATGTGTTTATTACATAAAATTCGTGTGGGAAATATGATTTGATCGATCATTACGAGACGTAGAAAAAGGGGGGAAAACGGAGGTTGACTGAAATTTTTTAGGACGGAGCTATTTATTTGTGCCACGATTACATAAAACGTTATGTATGGTACAATACGCTACGGAATCGATAAAATCTGATAAAAATTTCAGTAAAATAATTGCCTAACATTACAGTTCATGCTCTCCTGAGCATTTTTCATGCAATAACTTTCTCTGTATCTCATATAATAAAAAAGATACAGCAGTCTGAAAAGGAAAATACTGTTCTAATGAATGTACTAAAAAAAAATGCAGCAGCAGCAGCCATTTTTCTATTTTTTTGTATAGCGTTGAAAGGGTTAATGTATTCTGGTCTATGTGTCTGTCAACCAACTGTTTGTTCCGCTTCAGGTTAAATTTTTTGGTCAAGGGAGCTTTTGATACAGTTGAAGTTCTTGAATCTTAGTAAACATGTTCTCTATGATATGATCTGCCAAATAAGAGATTTTCACGGTTCACTGAACATAGAAAATGATAGTGTGGATGAGGCATCCATATGGACACATTCTTGTTTTAAATTGGAGTTACAATGTACATTAACTTCCTCTGTACATAATTGTAGTTGAATATGATGTTCAATATCTGTATTTGAATCAGCTACAATTATGGACAAAGAAAGATAACTCCAATCTTAAAAACTAATTTAACCCTTTCACCGATTGCTGCCCAGACAGAAGCTTCTCGGAGACGATGGCTTCCCTGGCTACTTTTACTCAATTGGGAGATCTTCATAATAAATGTCAATAAAAACTTGTTTGTAGTTATTTGTGTATTTATTTCATTCACTAATACCGAGTTCACAGTTTTGTTTATGTTTTGATAATTTTTTCTTCTTAAAATATTCAAATTTTCGAATTTTTCGGCAATTTTTTGGTGAAATTCTCAAAATTCTGCTCTTTGACCCCAAATCGTAATTTTTTAACCCAAAACGGCAAAATTTTGAAAAAGTTTTATGAGGATGTACAAATTTTTCACACTGAACGATGTCCATTCCAAGTGTTTTGTACATAAAACAACATTTTATGTCAGAAAAGTATACTAGTTTGGCTTCAATTCTTCCATATTCTTTCAAAAAAAATGTTCCCTCATTTCAAATTCTCGTAAATTCCGTAAATTTCCTCTGATTTTGACACGGTTTTCAACAAACGGAAGCGCCATGTTTACACTTTCATCCGGGTATTCATCAAAGAAAGATAACTCATGTTTGCACTGTTTTGAGCGGGAAATATAAAAGATGTATTCTGATCCCGGTAAAACGGGACTCATCGTCAGCTGTCTGGAGCATGAATCCTGGTAACTGGGACTCATCGGCGAAAGAGTTAAACAACTACAAAGGAAGATAACTCCAATTTTAATTTTATTTTAACAATTACATCAACTACAACCACTGCTTTATACAATCCAATGTTCACTGAAAAAAATAGAAACCCATATGACAATATGTGCTTACAAGCACTTTGGTCATTTATCATTACATCTGTATCTTTGTATGCAAATTTTCAAAAATAAAATATCACAAGGACAATAAGAACTACAGTTGTCCATGTCCAGCTAAATGTATATGTAGGTTTTAAGATATGACTAAAGATTTTTTCAAACAAAAACATGTTTTGAATTTCTCATAACTGTTGTAGGCCAAACAAATATATATATGTCTGTTTACGTTTACCCGACCGACCCTTTTTTGAGCGCCAATCCTAAGCCATTTTATTTTGTCGTAAAGTGATAAAAGTTAATAGAACTTGTGTCAAAAGCGAAGTAAGGGTTGCCAATAAATTTAATTAATTGCCTGATACATCCCTATGTTCACAATTTAGAATATGACAACTTTTAAGGAAACTTAATGAAATAAAAACTTTGCTGCCATTTTTTTTCTAAATAATAACCAAGGGAAATAATCCAATCATTAAAAATACAGGTAAACTCAGCCCATGGACAACTCAGACCACGGCAAGACAGACCGCACAACTCAAGATCATGGCGCAAAAAATAAATTGGAAATACCGACCTGCCTACCCTATTTATTTTGATGATGTAACCTGTAACATTTATATTTTTTTTTTTTTGCCTGAAAAAAAATTAAAGCAGAGTTTAATAAAATTTGCAAAACTTTGACCACAGAGAGAATATTTGTGGATGACGCTGACAACAGAATGAAGGATTGTCACTCTGTTGCGTCAAGTCGCAGGCGCCACAAAAAAGATAAGTTTATAAATTGTGGTGCTGGTTCCCGGCTAACTACTTAACTATCAGTGTTCTCCCCAGGCCGATATGATGCTGCGGTGCCGCAGCGCCTTCATAATATTTTCGTCAATCCCGCAGCGTCTTAACCCTTTCACAGATTGCTGCCCAGACAGAAGCTACTCTGAGACGATGGCTTCCCTGGCTACTTTTACTCAAGTGGGAGATCTTCATAATAAATGTCAATAAAAACTTGTTTGTAGTTATTTGTGTATTTATTTCATTCACTAACACCATGTTCACAGTTTTGTTTATGTTTTGATAATTTTTTCTTCATAAAATATTCAAATTTTCAAATTTTCGGCATTATATAGGTGAAATTCTCCAAATTCTGCTCTTTGACCCCAAATCGTAATTTTTTAAACCAAAACGGCAAAATTTTGAAAAATTTTATGAGACAGTACAAATTCCTCACACTGAACGATGTCCATTCCAAGTGTTTTGTACATAAAACGACATTTTATGTCAAAAAAGTATACTACTTTGGCTTCAATTCTTCCATATTCTTTCAAAAAAAATGTTCCCTCATTTCAAATTCTCGTAAATTCCGTAAATTTCCTCTGATTTTGACACGGTTTTCAACAAACGGAAGCGCCATGTTTACACTTTCATCCGGGTATTCATCAAAGAAAGATAACTCATGTTTGCACTGTTTTGAGCGGGAAATATAAAAGATGTATTTTGATCCTGGTAAAACGGGACTCATCGGCGAAAGGGTTAATTTGCGGCTGTCCCTTACTACTTGATCCCGCAGCGTCTTAATTTTCACATTTTCATTATAAATGTTGGTTAAAATTGTCAAGTTGCTGATCACCGCTGAGAGGTGGGTCAGTGTTACGCAATATCTGATAATATAGTTTTACCTGAGCCACGCTTATCTTAGCCTTATCGGACTATGTTATCATGTAATAGCGTAAATGATCATCAAGAAGATAGATATTTTCAGAAGAAAATTAAAAAAATTAAAAACTTCAGTGCAGAAATTGAAGAAATAGATCGCAAATACATTGTATTTAAGCATCGTGTGTTTGATTACTTGACCATTTATATAACGATTTTCTTCATTGGTCGAGAGAAGAAGAATCTATTAAACACGACCAATGAACGTGTTCAATACACGTGATAGATTTGAATACACATTGCTAAAGATAATTACGATGAAAATTATGAATGAGAGTATTTGTAGTTGAAAAGATTAAAATAAACTTTGATTAAAGATAACGAGAAGTGATTTATTTTAATTGAAAGTGAAAAATGTTGCTTGCAAGGTAAATTCGTTTCAAACTGTCATATTTTTAGAAATAAAATGATCATTTAACATCGATCGTGAGTCCGTGCGTCGGGAACATTTTATGTGACAATCAACACGGGTACGGAATCGCCGCGGCTTCTGTATAGATTTATTATGTCACTAGTAAATAATTCCAATGGTCTTAACTTTAACGAAGTCTGGTTTATATCTACCTGCCAAAGATAGGTTTTAACAATACATATAATGCACACGGAAGCGTAAATAAATGTCAAATTAAACTATGGAAACTTGTCAGCTGTTCATTAAAATATTTTTGTTTTAAAAAGTTGTATACCAACTATCTTAACCATATTCGATTTTATTAATTCTGAATGAACATGTTCTCTGCAAATAACAAAGGGTGAATTCTAAGCAAAAGACATGATGGAAGTAGAAGGTTTTTTTTTCTTCAGATCAATGACTTCTAATGAAAAGGGGAATACACCTCCCTCTACTCTCAGCAGATGTTATAATTGCTTCTAATCCCAACTGAGCTAAAGTTTTAGCAAGTGATAACAGCAAGCATCATGTTTCTGGTTTCAGTGACAAGTGGCTGACTGAGTTTTCATGGCTTAGAAATGTTAAAGGGGGTATAAACAAAAGTTTATATGAGAGGGGGTTTTCAACCCTGAAGAGGATTAAGACAACGTTGAGAAACAGACTGTCCAACAAAATAACACTATCTTGAAACAATATCCCTAGAAGTAGCAGAGAGTACAGAGATGAATATTTATATTTTGACTTCTTTAATTGACTGAATATAAATAACTTTTGTGTTTAAAATCAATTTATTTCATATATTGTATATTCTTGTATAAATTCATTAACCCTTTCAACGCTATACACGGCATATGCCGCGATGACATACGCCGTCCGCCACTGCTATTCGCGGCATATGCCGCGATGAAAACGGATTTTTCATAAGGACTCTTAAACCATTCGGTTTTCATTCGGGTCCTCTCTAATTTTTCCTTGTATGAATCGAGGATATACAAGGTCTCATTTGCGCTTGAAATCCCGGCAATTTTTATTGTAAAATCATGCAGAAGGAAAATAAAAACAAATATTTTGACAAATGCAAATGGCGGAAATCGGAAACGAAGCTGTAAATATGGAAATATTTCAGCATTTCTATGGCGAAACTAACGACGAGGATTAGTTAAAAGGTTTCTTGTTATCTCCATGTGTTTATTACATTCAATTCGTGTGGGAAATATGATTTGATCGATCATTACGAGACGTAGAAAAAGGGGGGAAAACGGAGGTTGACTGAAAATTTTGAGGACGGAGCCACTGATTTGTGCCCCAATTACATAATACGTTGTGTATGGTGCAATACGCTACGGAATCGAGCAATAGGTGTCTTCTTTATTATATGGCAGATAAAACAACAAAATAGATGAAGACTAAAAGTAGTTTTTATTCAAAATTCAACACAAATGTAATAAATTACACCTTTTACCTGTTAATTACCTGAAAATGCAGGTAACCTGATAAAAAATTTACTGAAATAACTGCCTAACATTACAGTTCATACTCTCCTGAGCATTTTTCATGCAATAACTTTCTCTGTATCTCTTATAATAAAAAAGATACAGCAGTCTGAAAAGGAATATACTGTTCTAATGAATGAACACCAAAAAAATGCAGCAGCAGCAGCCATTTTTCTATTTTTTTGTGTAGCGTTGAAAGGGTTAATACTCTGCATTATTAAACACACAACACAAAGCAATATTGCATGTTATGATTTATGACTGATTGATTCAGATCACAAAAGTTCACTATAAAAAAGGAGTTACGCACCCTTGAATTTTGCGCCTTAAAAAAATCCTGGGGAGAACACTGACTATGTATGTTGTTAAAATAGAAGCGAAGTCCAGTTTTCATAGTGTGCATTAATTAAAGAAAAACATGAAAACTTGAATGAAGCATAAAATTTTGTTATTTATTAGTATAGTATATTAGATGATCTGAATTAAAACTGCATATTAATATGGAATGAGTAAGTAATTTAAGTTTTGAATGATAAAAGAGCGCCATCTACAATAAATTAGTAGAAACAGATATCGCAAAAGTTAGTTACTGTTGAAGTAAAATGTTGCAGACAAATCAAATCTGAATTAGGGAAAACATTTTAAGTATTGGTCAACTATCGGGTCATTTACGTTTGGATCAAGATTTTTTCGCAAATCATGAGGCAACATTTGGGGAACTTTTACTGAAAATAGAGTGCGACATAAACTTCTCCTTGGAGATTCTCTAAAGTGACTTTGTTTCACTTCGTCTGGTGTGGTACGGGTGAACCCTTTTAATTTCTTATAAATTTAAATATATAATGTTATTGTGAAGTCCTTAGATTTTACAGAACCCAAAATTTAAGTCAAAAGCCACCTCAGTTGCACTGGAGAAAAGAGATTTGTTAAACTGCAATGGCTATTTATGAAAAAATAGGGTTATGGATAATCATAATTTTTGCATATTGGTAAAAATCAAAAGATTATCACCTTTTCTTCCATGAATCGATAAATAGCTATATAAATAGATTTTCCTTTAAGTATTGATTAAGTAAAGGTGTCACTACCATTCAAATGACTGCTCTAATCAAATTGTAATCTGACTCTGCCATTTGAGTTTTTGATTCATTAAAAAAAAAAAGTTAAAAAATACATGTATTGAAGCCTAAATTGCTTACTCAAGAAGTTCTAAAATTAAACGGAGAAGTTGTCTAAACTTGAAGCAATTATTGTTAGATAAATCAACCTGTTTCTAAAGCCTATCTAAACGTTGGAGATTTTGACGCACGACCATAGATTTCCACACGGTTTATTTGACCATTTATTTCCATAGCCTATCTGGTTGGCGATTGGCTGCCAGTCTATCCCGACTACAATCACGGCCACTCATTGTAGAACAAGCTTCTAGGTAACAGTTAAAATTTAACAGCATTTTACTTATCACCAACGGAGAGATAAAGCAGAACTTTCACATTGATACAAGGGAGATTACTCTCCCAGGAAACCAGACCCTATCAGTTTGTGTTAGTTTTTATGTATCTGTTATCACATGTAGTGATTACGTTGTAATTCTAGTTTGATTAGGGTTATAGGGTTATCTAATACCTGTATTTACCTATATATAGTAAGTATAGCTACTTATTCTAATCACATCATTTGTATTTACCTATATATACTTATCTTATGAAAACAGCAGGTCACATACAATTGATACATTGTTTGGTGGCATTCCTTCAATAAATATACAATAGACTATTTTCACATTACCTGCTTTTGACTCTGGAATATATATGTTGCAAACTTGCAATTTAGAGAAATTAACTTGTTTTCCAATGATTTATAGAAAACATACAACATATACCCCCCCCCCCTCATTTGCACCTACTAAAAGCTTTTATTTACTTGCTCAAGTGTTTGTTACCTGTTCGAGTGTCGTAAAATTATGAACTTAGTGGTCAAAAGTCTGTTATATAAAATGCATGTACTGGTAGTCTATTCAAGCTTTTCTGCAAAGTAATTTTAGCTTGCACAAGTTGCTATTAGGATTGCATTTCCCTTTGATATAGGTATGGTATTTAACAGTATCTTTTAATGCCTCCAAGCCAATATTTGATAAAATAATATTTCATTAATGATGAATTGTCATAATAGATAAGGTATAAAGAAATTTTTTTATTTGTACTTTAGAGTATACTGTTTAAATGTATATAAAATATAAGGAGATGTGATATGACTGCCAATGGGACAATTCTTCATTCAAGACTAAAAGAACAAGGACGATTTAAAAAGTGTCCATTAAAAAAGTGTTAAAGGTCATTTAAACCGTTGTACAGGTAAACAAATTCAACTAATCTTCTTATCTTTTCAAACTTCATGAACTTTTATTGAATTCCCTCTATGTGTGCCTCATTTAAAGCGTAACTGTCAATAGAAGCCCTTGATTGAACCCCTCAGAGGTATAAATAAAAAGTCAGGATAGTATTGGAAGTTTTTACAGTGTGTTGATATAAGGTTTATGTGATATGTTATAGGACTGGTCAACCAAGGTATTCCCCTGTTACGGGCCGTACAGTGGCATACAGTGGAATTATCACATAACATGGTAAGTACAAAACTTTTTAAAATCCGACCTGCTTTTATAATACGTTCTTGTCCATTCGTTTTTGATGTGTTTTGTCATTTGATTTTGCCATGTGATTATGGACTTTCCGTTTGGATTTTCCTCTTGAGTTCAGTATTTTTGTGATTTTACTTTATAGTACTCCAAATAGACACAAGACCAACATCACATGTCCTGTAAAAAATACATTCGGTCCAGGCAATTTTTGTTCATTTTGTTGAACATTCCTAAGAAAAATCTGATCATGAAGAATCATCAATTCTTTCCTGTAAACATCAAATCCTAATTTCTAGGACTGCCATGACTTGTTAAACATTTATAAACTAGATTGATAGAAGACATGGCTTGTAATAAAAAAAGAAATTGATATCCTAAATTTTATTTGACATACATAATTTCATAAATTGTTCAAGTGTTCATGTTGCATTCTTTATATTAGTGTTTTATATTGCACCTTTAAATTTCACTTGAAAATCCTTTGATATTTATTTAAAGCAAATTTGAACACCTGAAAATTTAAAGTACTGTTATTTTTGATTTTTTTTTTAACCAATATTGAAACAGGTAACTTCATTTTTTTTTCTTCAGGGTTTTAAAATTAGCAGGGTCCACTCACCAATGGCCCCTAAAATTTGGTGAGGTCTACTACTTGAATTTCTGTTTTTCTTGTATCATCATGATCATGTATAGAACTCATTCTATATATAAATTGGTTACCAACATTTATAACTGCCAAACTGGGTATTTCCATATAGATCATATTATATACTAGAGTTGAAGGTTTATTTTCTTATACATGTACAAACATCATTTGCTTGATATATGTACATTGTACCTCGATACTCCTTATTGAAAAAATTACGAAAGAAACTTTTAAGGTAAAATTGAGAATGGAAATAAGGAATGTGTCAAAGCGACAACAACCAGACCATAGAGGCTATTTCTTAGCTTAAAATAAAGGGTAGGTAGGGAAATTTGAAACACACATTACTTTTTGATTTGGCTTAGAGGCTTGTTAAATAGATAAATAAATGATTTATAGTATCTTTCTAAAAAAAAACAACTTATAAAATTGAGCTCCAAAAGACTCCTGGAATGTTTGTAGTTTAAAGGTTTCTGACTACAAAAAATTTGCATCAGAATAATAATAATTTTTATATTTGTATATTTTTCTGATGATTTACATTTTCTAAAAGAACCAAACGGGGATTGCTTGAAGCATGTTGATTTTAAAAGTTTAACTTGAGTACTGAAAACAATATAATTAGTTATCACAGGTACCAGGATTATAATTTAGTACACCAGAAGCGCGTTACGTCTTCATAAGACTCATCAGTGACGCTCATATCAAAATATTTATAAAGCCAAACAAGTACAAAGTTGAAGAGCATTGAGGATCCAAAATTCCAAAAAGTTGTGCCAATTACGGCTAAGGTAATCTATGCCTGGGATAAGAAAATCCTTAGTTTTTCGAAAAATTCACAAAGTTTTGTAAACAGGAAATTTATAAAAATGACCACATTATTGATAATCATGTCAACACCGAAGTGATGACTACTGGGCTGGTGATAACCTCAGGGACAAAACGTCCACCAGCAGTGGCATCGACCCAGTGGTGTAAATAGTTATCAAAGGTATACTGTTCTTACCTTTTGACAATAACTCAAACAATAGTCTTCCTTGGTATTCAATAACATTATAATAGATTTTCATTCAGTCAAATTTTATTAATTGTATATTTGACTTGTAAACTATTGACATGTGTGGTAAATGTAACCATTTGTTTGATTAACTTTGTTACAGAAACAATATCAACCTTTTGTCCCAGACTATTGAGTGCATAACATGTTGCCACTAAGGCTGTGTGGCCATTCTAATCTGTTTTTAAAGCTGGCTGTGCGGCCATTGTAATCTATATTTAAATCTTTCCAGTTTATATTAATTCCAAAGAGTGTGAAGTGTTTTAAATTAGGGAGCTACCATTTGATTTTTATGGGGGGGGGGGGGGGGGGGCTAGGATGAAATTTAAAAAAATAGGCAGGACAGGAGTTTGGAGTATATAAAAAAAAAGGCAGGATGAGACACTTGCAAAAAAAAAAAAATCAGGACCAACAATTTAGGTAAAAAAAAGTCAGGATAAACTAAAAAAACAAAAGAAGGCAGGACAAAATTTTTCATCCTAGCCCCCCCCCCCCCCCCCCCCCCCCCCGTAGCTCCCTTATGACATGAATGAGTTTGTTGCTGTTATATTTATAGTGACAATATAATGTGTACATGAATAATGATATGTTTGTGAAGTAAACCTTTTCTCTGAATCTTATAAAAAAATAGGCTCAACTTCAATGTGCAATCATGAACAAAGGGAAATAACTACAATGTGGAATCACAAACAAAGGGAAATAACTACAATGTTCAATCACAAACAAAGGGAAATAACTACAATGTGCAATCATGAACAAAGGGAAATAACTACAATGTGCAATCACAAACAAAGGGAAATAACTACAATGTGCAATCACAAACAAAGGGAAATAACTACAATGTGCAATCACAAACAAAGGGAAATAACTACAATGTGCAATCACAAACAAAGGGAAATAACTACAATGTTCAATCACGAACAAAGGGAAATAACTACAATGTGCAATCATGAACAAAGGGAAATAACTACAATGTGCAATCACAAACAAAGGGAAATAACTACAATGTTCAATCACGAACAAAGGGAAATAACTACAATGTGCAATCATGAACAAAGGGAAATAACTACAATGTGCAATCACAAACAAAGGGAAATAACTACAATGTGGTAAAAAAAAAAAGATGAAAGTCACTACAAGGATGCAGTGGCGGATCCAGAAATTTTCATAAGTGGGGGCCCGCTCCAGTCACGCTTCAGTGATTCCCTATATTAGCAACCAATTTTTTCCCAAAAAAGGGGGCCCCCCCCCCCCCCCCCCCCCCTTTCCCTAAATCCGCCTCTTGGATGAAACACAAATCTACTGCTGAAGCCATTAAATTTTGAAATAAACAGTAGTCTGTACACATGTTTCAATAAGCGGAATGATACTCCAATTTCTGCAGATATTTTACACAAAGAGTCCTTCATTTATACATTAGTTGACCTATATTGAGATGAAAACTTGAGGGTCTGGATGCATGCAGCCTTAACCACAAGTCCTATGGCATTGGCTTGTAAAATTCTGCTCTACAAACTAACAGAATCCAACTGAAATTTTCTAAAATTGAGCTTCTGGCTTGTGGACTCAAAAAGTTAAGTGTGAAGGCTTTGCATATGGGTGAACAGAATAAGGATTAGGAGGCAAAAAATAGAAGAAATGGTTATTTTGACTTGCACGATAGGTGCATTGCTAGACCTATCAAACTTGGCTCATTGTTTCCTGTATGACAATTTCTCTAAATTATAATTTGAAAACTGAATACTTGTTTCTTTGATAATCAATTGTTGTACTTTGTTTTTTGTGTCCAGTTAGACAATTTCTCTGATGTTAGAATTGAATATGTGGTTCATTGACAATCAATTGTTGTACTTTGTTTTTTGTGTCCAGTCAGACAATTTCTCTGATGTGAAAATTGAAAACTTGGTTCATTGACAATCAATTGTTGTACTTTGTTTTTTGTGTCCAGTCAGACAATTTCTTTGATGTGATTTAGGTTTGACTATGATAAGCCTGGTGTAATGGTTGGGATTTGAGCAATGCAGTATATTATATTTGTATTGCACTTGTCCCGGCCTTCATACTTTGCTAGTGCCACCTCAGAATCCATGTAAATATCTTCTCTATTTTTATCTTGTCTCTTATGTTCCTGTTTGTTTGTCCTTTGTATGTAAGGTATCTCTATTTTCAGCTCACCTGGCCCAACTTACGTTTGTTTCAACCAAATGTTATGAAACTTGTGAACAATGTTTATTACCTCAAAACTCAGATCAAGTACCGATTTGGGTAGCATCGCTGTTTTTTAGTTCTTGAGTTAATGTTATATGCTTGCAGAGGCATCATCTGTGTCCCCATGGAAACATTTCCCATTTATTTTTATCTATGTTTTGGATGATTTGACTTGCAAATATAAGCAGCTGCTAAAGTCAAACTTAAGCTAAATTGGGCAAAGAACTTTCTAAAAACTCAAGATTTTTTCCTAAAGACAGACTTCAAGATAAACTTTCGAGTCCTCAATCCCAAAGTTCAATTTAAGATTGTTTCTGTTGGCTTGAAGAGAAGAATTTTACAAGCCTGAAAGCAGTTTTTCAAGCCATTGCTGTAGGACTTGTGGTTAAGGCAGAAGACTATTAAGAAAATTAGGTAAATTTGTGTAGGGTTTTGTTCTCGAACATTGAAGATTATCATGTCAATATCATCAACAACTATGTTATATTTGATGTATTTTACCATGAAAATTCTTGTGGTTTCTTTTGACCTGATATCAGTGCAGTTTATAACATTGTTCTATCCTTCATTGAAGAAGGGATGATTGTTCTGCTTGGGTTACCGTCAGTAAATAAAAGATGTATAGGACGGATTCTATTTAAATTTGGTTGTATTATTATTCAATAGAACCATCAGTTTAATAATTCGGCATTTAAACTTGATATAACAAAGTCCTTTATATGGATGCATGGTTAATTGACCGGGAATAAATACAAAGAAATAATAGTACTCATATAAATGTGCATAGTTTTGAGATCAGATTTTTCACAGTGTATTATATATAGATGGGTTTTGTTCATTGGTTTTATATTATCTTGATAAATACTTTGAATGGCCCTAAAATGATTATAAATGATGTGCATGATCAATCTGTCTTCAGTGATGGGTTTATTGGACTTTGAATGGACTTGTTTAGAGGTCTGTCTTCAGTGAAGGGTTTATTGGACTTTGAATGGACTTGTTTAGAGGTCTGTCTTCAGTGATGGGTCTTTTGAACTTTGAATGGACTTGTTTAGAGGTCTGTCTTCAGTGATGGGTCTATTGGACTTTGAATGGACTTGTTTAGAGGTCTGTCTTCAGTGATGGGTCTATTGGACTTTGTATGGACTTGTTTAGAGGTCTGTCTTCAGTGATGGGGTTATTGGACTTTGAATGGACTTGTTTAGAGGTCCGTCTTCAGTGAAGGGTTTATTGGACTTTGAATGGACTTGTTTAGAGGTCTGTCTTCAGTGATGGGTTATTGGACTTTGAATGGACTTGTTTAGAGGTCGGTCTTCAGTGATGGGTTATTGGACTTTGAATGGACTTGTTTAGAGGTCTGTCTTCAGTGATGGGGTTATTGGACTTTGAATTGACTTGTTTAGAGGTCGGTCTTCAGTGATGGGTTATTGGACTTTGAATGGACTTGTTTAGAGGTCTGTCTTCAGTGATGGGTTTATTGGACTTTGAATGGACTTGCTTAGAGGTCAGTGATGGGGTTATTGGACTTTGAATGGACTTGTTTAGAGGTCAGTGATGGGGTTATTGGACTTTGAATGGACTTGTTTAGAGGTCAGTGATGGGGTTATTGGACTTTGAATTGACTTGTTTAGAGGTCGGTCTTCAGTGAAGGGTTTATTGGACTTTGAATGGACTTGTTTAGAGGTCTGTCTTCAGTGATGGGTTTATTGGAATTTGAATGGACTTGTTTAGAGGTTGGTCTTCAGTGATGGGTTTATTGGACTTTGAATGGACTTGTTTAGAGATCTATTAAACTTACTTATATATACAGTGAAAACTGTCCCTTCAAGACTGAGGGTTTTGTTCATAGTACAAATGTAATAGCAAGGTGCATATGGTATTCACAGGTGACGGGGCTTGTCAGGAATTGATGTTAAAATATTGGCATCATAGCCCACATCTTATATTTTGTACTCAATATATATAGTTTGTATACAAGAAAAGCAGAAATT
Organism: Mytilus edulis; assembly: GCF_963676685.1. NCBI lineage: Eukaryota > Metazoa > Mollusca > Bivalvia > Mytilida > Mytilidae > Mytilus > Mytilus edulis. Next base: position 83,641,125 of record NC_092354.1, on the reverse strand, counting down.
TTAGTAGCCCATACCAAATTAAAAGGGCCATTGGAGAGCAGGTCCCTGCTAATTTCAAACCCTGCTTGTTTATAGGTCTATTAAACCAAATAAATATAATGATATATTCACAGTTTAAACTGTCTTGGAGGGACTGATGTTTTGTTCATAGTGGACAGGTATTTGCCTTTTGCAGGTAAAAGTACTAGTTCAGAGATCTGTTTTTATACGCCCGTCGTCTTTTAGACGGGGCGTATTATGGTATACCGTTGTCCGTCCGTCCGTCTGTCCGTCCGTCCGTCCGTCGTCCACACTTCGGACAATAACTCAAAAACACTTTCACCAATTTCCATGAAACTTAAGTGAATTGTTTATATCTATTGAAGTAAGCTCCCTTTCGTTTTTTTTTAATTTCAGATTTTAAGTTTTGGATTTATGGGGCTTTATTCATAAAAAAGGGGGGATTTTCAACACTTCGGACAATAACTCAAAAAAGCTTTCACCAATGTCCATGAAACTTTGGTGAATTGTTTATATCTATTGATGTAAGCTCCCTTTCAATTTTTATAAATTTCAGATTTTAAGTTTTGGATTTATGGGGCTTTATTCATAAAAAAAGGGGGATTTTCAACACTTCGGACAATAACTCAAAAAGGCTTTCACCAATGTCCATGAAACTTTGGTGAATTGTTTATATCTATTGATGTAAGCTCCCTCTCAATTTTTATAAATTTCAGATTTTAAGTTTTGGATTTATGGGGCTTTATTCATAAAAAAAAGGGTGATTTTCAACACTTCGGACAATAACTCAAAAAGGCTTTCACCAATGTCCATGAAACTTTGGTGAATTGTTTATATCTATTGATGTAAGCTCCCTTTTAATTTTTATAAATTTCAGATTTTAAGTTTTGGATTTATGGGGCTTTATTCATAAAAAAAGGGGGATTTTCAACACTTCGGACAATAACTCAAAAAGGCTTTCACCAATGTCCATGAAACTTTGGTGAATTGTTTATATCTATTGATGTAAGCTCCCTTTCAATTTTTATAAATTTCAGATTTTACATTTCCGTGTTATGAATTTTTATGCTTAAAAAAGGGGGGATTTTCGAATTTTGGGACAATAACTAACACTTTCACAAAATTTTATGCAACTTTGATAAATTGTTTATATCTATTGACATAAGCTCCCTTTTCATTTTTATAAATTTTAGATTTTACGTTTTCTTAAGTAATGAATTTTTATACCTAAAAAAGGGGGATTTTATGAAACTTTGGTGAATATATTAATGTAACATCTCTTTTGATTTGTATATATATTTCTAGTTGATCATATAAATTCATTTAAAGCATAAAAGACAAGTTAAAAGAGCAACGGGCGTATCATGCGCTAAAGCGCAGCCCTTTATTGTAAATCCTATAGATACAGTAATTTGAAGGTTATGTTTTGAGTAATTGGGTAGTTTGATGCCATGATAATGGGTAACCACATCTTCCTATACCGATGTACATGTTATCCAATCAAAATGAATATCTTCCTATACCGATGTACATGTTATCCAATCAAAATGAATATCTTTCTATACCGATGTACATGTTAGGCCGAGAAAAAAAAGATCGATGTTTCCGGTAACCCGACCGACCCTGTTTTTTAGCCCCGACCCTAACTTTTTTATTGGATCTTCAAAAAAAAAAAAAAAATTTTATCAACCGACCCCGTTTTTGACACAGGCTTCTGATAGATGACATAATATTTTTTCTCTCTTGCTTCTACTTGCATAGAAAGCCAGTAAAACATTTTATTAATGTCAAAAGGTATTCCAAATAGGTTAAAATCCAAGAAATTTGCACAGCAGGTGCTTCAAAAACATTGCAAATGGCACACTTCCGGTTTTTGAAACTAATTACGGATCCGGACTTGGAAAAACCATGATAATTTTCCGGATTTCATTTACGATGTCAAAAAAAAAAAAAAAAAAAAAAAAAAAAGCCGACCTTCCGACCCTATTTTTCAAAATGATGTTACCGGAAACACATATCTTTTTTTTTTTAGGCCTTATCCAATCAAAATGAATATCTTCCTATACCGATGTTCATGTTATCCAATCAAAATGAATATCTTTCTATACCGATGTACATGTTATCCAATCAAAATGAATATCTTTCTATACCGATGTACATGTTATCCAATCAAAATGAATATCTTCCTATACCGACAGGGGTGTGGAAATGCTATGCCTGACTCGTACATTTGAACAACCGGACAAGTAATTATTTTTGTCTTGGTTGCCCGTGGACAAGTAAAAAAATATACAAGACAAAGTTCAAATCCAACAAAAACATAAAATTAATTTCAAAACGTATAAAAATGTTTAATTCATGTAAAATAAACCAATGTTCAGCAAGTGAAAACATCAATGTTCATGACGATAAATATTATATGATACTGGAAATAGATCGATTACCAAAATAAATAAAAATAAGTATGCGAACCAGAGTCGCGTAACATTGCATTGGCTTTGTCCATTGACCCGGGAATCGTCGATCAAGTTTCAACCATCATTTACTGGAAGTGTCATTTCTTTAAATTTTGTATCGAGATTCAGATTGATAAATAAAGTTTTTGTCTTATTTATAGATGAAAGGTCAACATTATTTGTTGTCAAACTGACAAATAGAAGGGACACTTTAGTTGCCCATCAAGACAATAAATAAATAATCAAGAAAAAACAAGTGTGTCACAGTTGAGAGAAACACCATAAAATCAATAGTTAATCTATTATTTAGTTTACATTTCTTCAATCACTGTCCTCAAATTAATTATAATTATTATGTACCTACTGGCTACAATTGTTATTCCAAAACTGCTGCAAAATTGTCCTTTACATGTCATTTCATTGGTTGGTTTGCTGTTAGGTTTCTGTCCCATTGATGTTAACCCATTTCCTACTTTTCTAAATTTTTGACACATATAAACAAATGGATTTCATTTGTTTGTGATGCACAATAGTGCTAAGTAAGAATCATATATTAGCTAATTAACAAGAAATACTTCAATATTTATTGGAATCATCAGGGCAAGTAAAAAAATTTCCGGACAAGTTAAATTTTTAGTTTTACTTGCCCAGGGACAAGTGCTCACAACAAATATTTCCACACCCCTGACCGATGTACATGTTATCCAATCAAAATGAATATCTTCCTATACCGATGTACATGTTAGGCCAAAATAAATAAATAGTGTGTTTCCTATTTCACCCCGAAAAAAATTAGGTAGGGTAGGTAGGTAAAACATTTTATTTTATGAAAACTTTTTATTTTTTTCTATCGATGACAGCAGAAAAAGTTTCCAAATGAAATCATTTGATGAGCCTGCATGCTTCTTTGATAATACATGTAGTACTAAAATCTACAGCTTTTTCTGTTTTCTGTCACACAGGGTATGCATGTGGGAACAGATTCCTACCCCTTTTTAGCTCACCTGGCCTATAAGGCCATGTGAGCTTTTCTCATCACTTGGCGTCCGTCGTCGTCGTCGTCGTCTGTCGTCGTTAACAATTTTTCAAACATCTTCTCCTCTGAAACTACTGAATGGATTTGAATGAAACTTAACATGATTGTTCCTTAGTATATCCTGCACAAAATGTGCGCTTCGATTTTTGATTCGTCAAAAAACATGGCCGCCGTTTCTTAAAATAGAACATAGGGGTCAAATGCAGTTTTTGGCTTATATCTCAAAAACGAAAGCATTTAGAGCAAATCTGACATGGGGTAAAAATGTTCATTAGGTCAAGATCTATCAGCCCTGAAATTTTCAGATGAATCAAACAAACCATTGTTGGGTTGCTGCCACTTAATTGGTAATTTTAAGGAAATTTTGCAGTTTTTGGTCATTATCTTGAATATTATTATAGATAAAGATAAACTGTAAACAGCAAAAAAGATCAGCAAAGTAAGATCTATAAATAAGTTAATATGACCAAAATTGTCAATTGACCCCTTAAGGGGTTATTGTCCTTTAATGACAATTTTTCACAATTTGTTCATCATATTTGCTAACTTTAAAAAATCTTCTTCTCTGAAACTACTGAATGGATTTGGTTAAAACTTAGCATGATTGTTCCTTAGATTATCCTGCACAAAGTGTGTTCTTTGATTTTTGATCCGTCAAAAAACATGGCCGCCGTTACTTAAAATAGAACATAGGGGTCAAATGCAGTTTTTGTCTTATATCTCAAAAACGAAAGCATTTAGAGCAAATCTGACATGGGGTAAAAATGTTCATTAGGTCAAGATCTATCAGCCCTGAAATTTTCAGATGAATCAAACAAACCATTGTTGGGTTGCTGCCACTTAATTGTTAATTGTAAGGAAATTTTGCAGTTTTTGGTCATTATCTTGAATATTATTATAGATAAAGATTAACTGTAAACAGCAAAAAAGATCAGCAAAGTAAGATCTACAAATAAGTTAATATGACCAAAATTGTCAATTGACCCCTTAAGGGGTTATTGTCCTTTAATGACAATTTTTCACAATTTGTTCATCATATTTGCTAACTTTAAAAAATCTTCTCCTCTGAAACTACTGAATGGATTTGGTTAAAACTTAGCATGATTGTTCCTTAGATTATCCTGCACAAAGTGTGTGCTTTGATTTTTGATCCGTCAAAAAACATGGCCGCCGTTACTTAAAATAGAACATAGGGGTCAAATGCAGTTTTTGGCTTATATCTCAAAAACGAAAGCATTAAGAGCAAATCTGACATGGAGTAAAAATGTTCATTAGGTCAATATTTATCAGCCCTGAAATTTTCAGAAGAATCAAACATCCAATTGTTGGGTTGCTGCCACTTAATTGGTAATTTTAAGGAAATTTTGCAGTTTTTGGTCATTATCTTGAATATTATTATAGATAAAGATAAACTGTAAACAGCAAAAATGATCAGCAAAGTAAGATCTACAAATAAGTCAATTTGACCAAAATTGTCAATTGACCTCTTTAGGAGTTATTGCCCTTTAAAGACTTTTTTCACAATTTGTTCATCATGTTGACTTACTTTAAAAAATCTTCTCTTTTGAAACTGCTGTATCAATTTCAGCCAAACTTAGGCTAAATGAGTTTCAGAGTTTCAGAGTATCTAGTATAAATTTTATATTTCATTTCCTTGCATGTCAAGAAACATAGCTCCTATGGCTAAAATAGAACATAGGAGAAAATGATTTTTTTTTGCTTTTGAAGAAAATAGGACGATTCAAAGAACATTTAAATAAATTGAAAAGCAAAAATAATCATTGATGAGAGATTAAACCAAAAAAATTCAGGTGAGCGATTCAGGCTCTTGAGAGCCTCTTGTTTTAGTAGTAAAAACACTGAAAATTGATGCTAAGCAACAACTTATTATGATTGTTCGAGGGGTAGTACTCTTGCACCCTCTTTATTTAATGAACAGATGTGTTTTGATGTTCGACTTGTTGACAGAATTTAATCTTGATGAGTGGGGTTCTGAAAATATTGTTAAAATTTCAGGTTTTGAGAATAGTGAGAATTTTTCTTATTAAATTTATGGGAAAAAAATGTAGATATTTTAATAGGACATGATTTTTTTCCTTCTCTTTCTTCTTCTTTTCCATATAAACTGTTGTGGGACCAGCCTGGGAAAATTTAAAAGAATAAAAAGTAGACATGGTGCAGGGGCAGATTCATTTATAAATGAACATGAATCATACACCATGTCTGCCTACTGGAGAAAGCTTTCTATTTCTTTTTACACATTGTCAATTTTTAGTATTTCCTGTCTTTTTGTATCACTTTACAAATATATTTGACGTTGACACGACTATTTCTTTGTTTTCTAGCAGTGTGCAGTTTATTTTGAAAAATCCTAGGATTTTTACCGAGTCACTGTGGATTTTAACAGTAAATTAACTCATTTTACTCTTAAATATTTTGCAACCATGTGATTATATTTTGCATATTTGACAGCCAATATGCTGCACGGTTGTTCAAAGCCATGCATGTTTATTTAAAATCTAGGTTCTTGAAACGCTTGACTTATCCGTATTGGTCATTGCTATCAAACGTTTTGAAGATAGTTTTCTAAACGAAGAGTCGGATCCGGAAAGAACGAAAAATCCGGATTTTTGATATTTTTTTTATTTTTGTCAATAAAATGTTTAGGGTCGGCGGCAGAAACGGAGGTAGGGTCGGGAAACCGGAAACACACTATTTATTTATTTTGGCCTTATTTAAAATCTAGGTTCTTGAAACGCTTGACTTATCCGTATTGGTCATTGCTATCAAACGTTTTGAAGATAGTTTTCTAAACGAAGATTCGGATCCGGAAAGAACGAAAAATCCGGATTTTTGATATTTTTTTTATTTTTGTCAATAAAATGTTTAGGGTCGGCGGCAGAAACGGAGGTAGGGTCGGGAAACCGGAAACACACTATTTATTTATTTTGGCCTTATCCAATCAAAATGAATATCTTCCTATACCGATGTTCATGTTATCCAATCAAAATGAATATCTTCCTATACCGATGTTCATGTTATCCAATCAAAATGAATGTACAAACAATGTTGCATTAGAATAATGAATACACAGTATGTAATGTGTGAAGCCTTGTTAACAAAACTCATTGTATATGTACCTGATATTAAATGATCTTTTTATTTTCTTTAATAATGAGGTAATCAATTTTAGGGAAAAATGACTGGTTTGTTATATAAACCTACAGATTAAACTATGTAATATCATGGCTTCCAATGTCTGGGTTGTTATATAAACATACAGATTGGACTATATGTTCACAAAATATATCATGGCTTCGTTTATCCCTGGACGTATGTAAATAAACTCATCATTTCATGATGGTCTTAGACAGGCCAGCTAGGTTTTCCAAAGAAGCGGCCCCCAGACCCCTTGCTGTAAAGCACCAAGCTGTTGTCCGGCTTTGCCAAACGCATGTTACGGCCACCTACAATTGTAATTTAGCCTACTACTTCAATTTCAAGGGGAAAGCCCCTTGGTCTACTGTGTATTTATGCCCTAATGCAAAAATTATTTGTGCAGTAACCAGTTATGTTAATGTGGTACCTAACACTACAGGGAGATAACTCTGTAAGAATCAACTAAACATTTTAATAACTTTGTATTGTTGTGAAATATTACGGTTCTTAATGATTAAAAGAAGCCCGCCGTTGGGTTTGTCAAACTGCTATATAACCAATGAAATTTTTCTGATAAAGTGGTTGGTTGAAATTTTTTGAAAGTTATATATTCTTGTCAAAGTGTCAAAGTAAACATTTTGTCAAAATTTTATAAAAATTAAATGGGACGAATCAGTTTTAGTCAACATGGTCAAGGTGTTGGGTACCACCTTAAATTTCATAAGTTGAACATAAGTTGAAATAAAAAGAAAATTAGAAAAAAAATAAAGTTTTTTTGTTGTTGCACGTTTGATAATTGAAAGTGTTTGACTGAATGAGATGCGTATTTAAACATATAACATCCCTCCTCAGCAATGTGTATTTAAATACATAACATCCATTGAGTAACGAGATTTGTATAGGTTAAAGAAATCTGTCTGTATTTAATATGTGTCTATAAGATTATGTCAACATGCCTATATTAGATATTGACAATTGTAAACGCATATTTGTCAATTAACTATTAAACATAAAGGCGGGATTCAGGTGTAGCTTGCAGTAGCTTGTTTTCTTTAAACACTTCTCTACATCACAGAAAGTGAAATTAAATTATTATTTTAAATTTCAGGTCCAATAGGAGTATTAACCATATTTAAAGAATGGATTTAACTTGGAAATCGGAGGCAGGGAAGCAATACAAAATTATAAGGTAACAATGATCTTGTTATTAATTAATATATATTTGAAATATATGCCACTCGATTTGAAGCAAGAAACAATCAATCTCTGATTTGAACCTATACATAGTCCAAATTTGAATAGAGGTGAAATAAACTTTTTTGTATGACTAAAAGATCAGAAACAAGATTTAAAAAACTTTTTTTTTGTTTAATTTCTTATTTTACTGATTATGATGATTACATTTCCACTCTAGCCCTTGACAGTGTCTACAGCAAGTGTGACACAACTTTTACAAGTTTCATTTATTGTCATTTTTTTAATAAATGTTTATAAATGCTAAGTAAAACATTGCTTGTTAATTTCCCTGTTAGAAGATATTTTCTGTAGGTTCCTTAGGCCATAATTAAAAATATGTTTATTTCCCCTCCTCCCACCCGGGTCAAAAATAAGCCCCCGGGTCAAAAAAATATTTTCCACTAAAAAAATCGAAATTATTTTTTTCCTGAAAATAATTTGTTTCCATTTTTGGAAAGTGCTTGAAAGCAGAAGGATTGATAATCTAAATAAATACACTCAAATTGAGCACAAACAACTGATAAGTGGCCTAGACTGGACAAGTCAAACCATTCATGTGACCATGCTATGACAATCACATCCAGTTAAAAAAAAAAAAAGGACTTTCTGGTCTGTTTACAAAGGGTAGACGCGGGGGAGGGGAAACAGACATTCTTTTAAATGTGGCCTTAAGTACTAAAGTACATTTTATTTTCTGACTCTTGCAGTACATGTACTGGATATTTTTTTTTCTAAAAAAAAAATTATTTTCAATGAATCCTTATAATTATTCATGTTGTACTTAGGTCCAGGATTTTGGAAATGGTGAAACCCCCCTGATTCGAATCACTTTTAAAATTTCCTACTTCCAGGGTAGTGGTCTGCTAAAGTCACTAACATGAATATTAAACACATGTTTAACTTAAAATCTTGAATAAGGTATTAGATAAGGTAGTTCGTATTTATAATCCAAATTGATTTTTTTCTTATGACCAAAAACTTTTCAAGAGACGAGTTATGAAATATTGAATGTGTAATTTAAACAAGTTTAGACAACTCTTGGCAGGTTTGTCTTCGTTTTGTGATTTAAGACAAGAATTGGTAACGTGGAATTAATTTGATAAGCAATGGTCGATAAAAAAAGGATTAAATGTTGTGTGTATTGCAAACCTAAGGTTTAAATTCTTTACAAAATGATAGGTAATAGAAAAAACTGCAAGAGTTATTGGAAAGTATAAACACTCTTCATTTGAATATTTATTTACAATTTGTGAAAGAATATGAAATTTGATGTATAATTCATCCTTTTAAAAAGTCTTTAAAGGCCGGCTTTCGTTCTTTTAACCTGTGTACTTTTGATATTCTTACCCCTTAATGAATTGAATAGGCCAAGCAAAAGATATCCAGTTTCAAACTTTTCACTCTAAATTAAAACTTGTATTTATAAAAATATTGCAGAGGTTGTGAAATCTTTTTTTCCCTGGTGATCCTTGAAGAAAATCTGCAGGTCCTCGCTATTAATTCTATTGAAAAATACTAAAATTGTGTTAGTCCTATGCCAAATTTTGGTGGTAAAATCCTGAAGACCACCACTTTTCGCGAACTCTGATAAATCTATAGACAACACTGACTTTAGCTGACTATCTTCCATTTGTACTATTTGAATTTCAACATTTTTTGTTGCAGGAATTAAACTAGGGTAAGCTACATTGAAGACCTGTTGGTGACCTTCTGCTGTTGTTTTTTTCTATGGTCGGGTTGTTGTCTCTTTGGCACATTCCCCATTTCCATTCTCAATTTTAAGACAGGAGTTTTTTAAGAGTATGCCGATAGGGGGTTAACAGAATAGCTGATAGGGGGTGAACAGAATAGCCGATAGGGGGTTAACAGAATAGCCGATAGGGGGTGAACAGAATAGCTGATAGGGGGTTAACAGAATAGAGAAAAAGAGCAAAAAAATAAAGAAAAGAGAATAACAGGTTGCTATAATATAAATACATGTTATAGAGGCGTACAAATTAAAGAATGCAGAAATGAATAACCCCCTATCCACACCCTGAATGGGGCAATGACCCAGCTTTTATTTAATCTCTGCATGGATTAACAGATTAGTGGATTAAACTAATCTGTATTAATTAGTTGATTATTCAGATGTGAACTTTAACCGTGTTTTAGACATATGCCCCATTTAAGGGCATTATGCTTTCTGGTCTGAGTCTGTTCATTCATCTGTCCGTCTGTCCAACTTCAGGTTCAAGTTTTTGGTGAAGTTGAAGTCCAATCAACTTGAAACTTCATACACATGTTCCTTATGATATGATCTTTCTAATTTTAATGCCTAATTAAAGATTTCCCCCATATTCATAGTCCACTGAACATAAAAAATGATAGTGTGTAAATATTATACTCTACAAACATATTATGAAGGTCAATTGGGTGTCTTCTATTACTTGGATGTAAGCAGTTTGTGTAATTATTTATGCCTAACCAGCATGGCAGAGGGGTCTTTAATTATTACCCTTGTCCATCCCATCTGCCTGTTAAAACGTAGTTAAGCCTTGCTGTAGCAGAGGGGGAGGGGTCTTTAATTATTACCCTTGTCCATTCCATCTGCCTGTTAAAACGTAGTTAAGCCTTGCTGTAGCAGAGGGGGGGCATTAATTTTTATACGCCCGTCAAAATTTTGACTGGATGTATTATGGTATACAAATGTCCGGTGTAAACATGTCGCACCGTAACTTGAACGACTTATCCAAATTTCATGAAACTTAACATAGTTATTTCTTATGATGGTCAAATGATCTGTATACTTTTTGGTGAAAATAAGATTAAAACTTTTTTAGTTACTGCACTTTGTAACTAAAACAGGGGTGTGGTTTTTTCACATGTTGCACCGTATCTCAAAAACGATTCTTGATTATGGCTTTAAACTTTAAACACTTCTTAGTTATATTAATCTTAATATCTGTATACTTTTTGGTGACGATTCAAAATTTTATTTTTGAGTTATTGAGTATATTGTAAAAAAGGGGGAGGGTTTTTTTTACATGTCGCACCATATCTCAAAAACGATTTATGATTATTGCTTAAAACTTTACACATGTCTTTGTTATATTAAAACAAAATTTAAAAAAAAAAGGGGGGGGGCTAGATTTTACAAAAAATTATTTTGCTTATTTAAAAGACAACTATCTGACTATCAAATTCATCATAATAAACATATTTGATGGGTGCAGTTGGGGATTGAATTTATGTTCATTCAACTCGGAAGATAAAAATCTAAAAATCAAGTCATCAAAATGTAATGGCAGAATGATTTGTATTAATTCAATTATTTAAATGTTTTTAATTAAGATCACATTCCTTAGTCAGCTGTCTGCATCAGGAGTCCTGAGATTTTATGATTATTGGAACTTGTTCATCTATCAGTTAGAGATTTTAACAAAATAATTTCAAACTCTTGTCTGCAAGTTTTAATTCTTTGCTTTGTGTATGAATTTCATAAAATTTGGATTAGAACTCGAGTTAACGGAAACAAAAAGGGGATAGCCTGACAGAAGGTTACAAAAATGAAATTTATCAAAATAATTTCAATAAAATTTTGAAGCTTTCTTGTAATATTTTTTTGCATAACATGGCAACTGATTACTGATTGATTGTTGTCTATTCTTTTCCCTATTACTTCATCTGCAGCTTCTGTGTCAGACTCCCCTTTATCTTCAAATCCTTAAAATTAGCATGAATGAAATTCACCAAACTTAAAATAAAGATGGTCCTTTCCTTTATTTATCAAATTGCTGAAAAAAAAGTGTCAGGAAGGTATTGGTTGAGCGAATGTTCATGACGACATGAGTTATTTCTGAGATTAACTGAGCTGAATCACAAAAGGTTAGATTTGTTGATTAAGTTAAGGGGGGGGGGGGGGGGGGGGGGGGGCTTTCATGGGAAAAATTTTGTTGATTATATAGGGATTCACTGATGCCTAACTGGAGTGCCATGTTTGTTATCTGGAATATCGTGAAATTACACTTACATAGAGAAAAGGAATATATAAATGTACTATGAACCCAAAAAACACAAATAGCCTGCTTCTGTGGTAACCATTTGGGTATTGTAAGTTAACAGCATGTTTAATGCCATGAACTGATTAGATTGTTTATTATCCAGCGGCAACCATTACATACTTATTCTTTATAAAACTGGTACATGTATGTATGTTGGTTGGTTAATTAGTAGAAAACTGTACAAAGCATTTTTGCTTGTTAGTTACTTGGTACTGTTAAGTAAATATTTCACAAATTATCAGAACAAACATATAAAACAATTGGTCATTGAAGGGTCTTACTACTCATTGTTCAGAGAAATGACTTTTTATGTAGCCCTATGTTATAGTTCAGTTGTATGAGATATTTATCTTGGTAACATGAAGCTTTAGAACAGCCATGGTTAAAGCATGTTAACTTAACTATGTGCATTAATACACTTTGGTTCACATTTCATGTATGTTCATGGTGAGATGTGACACAATATCCAAGGAAGACAAGGAGGGTCCATAAAGGTTTTGATACACACTTGATGCTACTGTAAGTGGTATGCAGAGATGGGAAGATAAAGTTACATATATAGGGTTTGAAATGAACCCCTTACGGATCCAACGTGAGTGAGACCTCTTTCGACTAGTGAGTCCATATAGCAAACTGCAAACAGGCCTGAGGGGATTTTGCTGCCAAGTTTTGGATTAACATTAAACAATGATGAATATAATACAAGTGTAGAGCAATAATTGTAACCCTAACCTTAAACTGTGTGACCCTCTAGTCGACCTGAAGTGCAATAATGGTCCTTAAACAGGGTTCGAAATAAGCGCTATCCCGCTTGCCCGAGGCAAGTAAAATCTGCAGCGGGCAAGTGAATCCCATTACATAGTTGTCCGCCGGGCAAGTTGAAATTTTGTGTTTGTGTTTCATTCTATCACGTCAATTAATATAATAATATATGCAATAGGTCTTAACCATTAATTGTTAATGAATTTGTGCCAATAAAATATTTGTATTTGTATAACTATGTCAGACGTAATTTTCTACGATGTACAGTGTGTATTATTGTATTACTATTTTCGTCATCTTTATTTATTTCATATGCGCATGCCAGGAAAATCGTAAACATCGTAGTTTATCCCGAATAATTCTATTGGTCAATTCCTATGCGTAAGCCAATGAGCGCCGGCGTTTTAAAATGTTCAGTCGCACCTGCTCGGGAATTTCCGCTACTAATCGTGAAAGGAAGTCGATACAAGGATCCAATCAGAACGCGTTTTGCAAACGACTTTTGAGTTGATTTTAAAAATGAAAGTAGAAAGTAGAAAGAAAATGGAACATTTTTTAGTAAATTTTGTCCCCCCTTAAAACTTAAAGAATCCAAAGTCAAAGGTTGAGCAACAAAAAAAATATGAAGAGGGAAATAGAAAACGCAAATTTTTAACAAAATGGCTGGATGAATTTATTATTTAAATGGCTGAAATCTTTTGTCACTTTTTTTTGTAAAAGTAAAAGTTTTGTTTAAAAAAGGGTGTATGGAAACTTGAAATCATCTGCCAGGAGAGGTCTAGAATGCAGGATTTGGCACCATTCATCCCAGAGCTTCTGGGGGCCTTAAGCGGCCCCCAGACCCCTCGCCGTAAGCGCGACAAGCTACGCTTGTCGGCGCGGACGGCTTTGCCGTCAGCATTACTCGGGCAAGTTAATCTAGATATTGACTTGCCCTTTGGGCAAGTCAATGGTCTTTTCTTATTTCTACCCCTGTTAAACTGTGTGACCCTTTAGTCGACATGAAGTGTAATAATGGTGTTTATAGATGCAGTACGTATTCTGTAAATGTAAAGTAAAAACTGCTTACATTTTACCATGATACAGTACTACCAAAGATACACGGTTTTCATGGAACCGAAAATATGTGAAAACTTCTTAATGAGGTCCAGGTTAGTCTGGTGAAAGTTACCTAGAAGTTAGATGTACACAAGTTGTATCATAACGAAATGTGTCATATTACCCTTCAACCTTGTTTCCAAGGGAAATAACTTTTTCAAAGTGTTGGTAAAGAGAAATAACTCTTTCAAATAGTTATCAGAGGTACCAGGATTATAATTTAGTACGCCAGACGCGCGTTTCGTCTACATCAGTGAAGCTCATATCAAAATATTATTTAAGCCAAACAAGTAAAACATTGAAGAGCATTGAGGATCCAAAATTCCAAAAAGTTGTGCCAATTACGGCTAAGGTAATCTATGCCTGGGATAAGAAAATCCTCGTTTTTCGAAAAATTCAAAGTTTTGTAAACAGGAAATTTATAAAAATGACCACATTAATGATTTTCATGTCAACACCGAAGTGTTGAGTACTGGGCTGGAGATACCATCGGGGAAGAAATGTCCACCACCAGCAGTAGTATCAAGTGATTGCAATTACTTCCCTTTGCCATCACTAAGAAAGAGTTATTTCCCTTTGCCATACAAAGTTATGGTAAAGGGAAATAACTCTTTCAAAGTGATGGCAAAGGGAAATAACTCTGTCGATTTTGTGACAAAGGGAAATAACTCTAATAAAGTGATGACAAAGGGAAATAACTCTGATAAAGTGATGACAAAGTGAAATAACTCTTTTCAAAATGATGACAAAGGGAAATAACTCTGATAAAGTGATGACAAAGGGAAATAACTCTTTTCAAAGTGATGACAAAGGGAAATAACTGATAAAGTGATGATCATGCTTTATAATGGTAGTGTATGAATTGTTTGGGGGTAATTACAGAGCCTTTGTAGCTTACTTTACTTCTGATGAAGTCTCTGTTTAATGAAGCCTAATTTTAATGGCCAAAATTATGAGTGAGTGTGTTTAATCCCCAAACTTATCACAGAGGATGGTACAGTGTTAAAAAAAGGGCATAACCATGTAACCATTGCAGACAATTTTTGATGTCAGATTTTATGGTCAAAACAATGTATCTTTTCTGACATAAGCTGAAACTAAATCTGCCACTGAACGAAATATAAAAAACTATCTTAGTCTGATGATGATCTGTTGAACATTCTAGGAATTGTGGGTAAAAATGTGCAGGTACAAGATATGGGACGACACAACAGGAATTTTATTGGTGAATCGTGATAATTGAGTTTTACTTTGGATTTGATATGTCTGATTTATATTGTTTGAAATCAATAAAACAAATAATTACAATAGTTGACAATGTGTATCTATCTATCCAACCCTAATCCACGGCTCAATCCACGGCTATATAGATAGAAATGTTAAGTGTTTTCCTGTCTGTTTGTGAGAGAAGTGATACATTTCTTAGGTTGACACATGTTTGACTGCAAGGTGCCCCGTTACTTAAAATTGAGAATGGAAATGGGGAATGTGTCAAAGAGACAACAACCTGTTACATGAATGTTTAATGATTATGACTCGAAAAAGAAAGAAGAAATTTTACAGCTGTTACAGGAATCTCTCCCTCCTCAAATTATAAATAACAAGCCCCATATGAAAAGTCCAAGACCAAATGAACACTTTATTAAAAAAGGGAAAACCATTAGATTTAAAGGGGGGAAGGTACGAGGTCATTTAAGTCTTGATAACAAAAAGTAGATGACTGTTTCATGCTTTTCCCAGACAGAATATATGACCGTTTTGGAAGCCATGACGAGGTCTGCTTAGAACTGAAACAATGTCAAATAAAAACTTGCTCAAAAGAGACATAAATGATTGTCTTGCACAACACAATACAGGATTTTTACATGTAAAAATGTGAAGCTGCAGTGGCAGATCTAGAAACTTTCATTATAAGGTGCCTGCTCCAGTCATGCTTCAGGGATTTCTCATTTAATCACTTTTTATTATCAACCAAAATTTTGCATCAAAATATGTGATCTAGGAATTCTTCCCCCCTCACACACACAGACGCTAAATCCGTCTCTGAACTACGTTTTTTGGGCCTAAAACCATGTCGGTCAGTTAAAAAAATCATATTACGCGCACTTTCTCCCTCCCAGAAATTGAAGGGTCTCACACCTGTGATGTCATAAATTTCGATAGTCCTTTCGCTCATTGTGTCATTATATTTTACAATGTGTAACTAGTCTGTATTGATTTTCTATTGAAGACTCTTCACTGTGTATCTCTTTTAAAAAGATAACTTTGAGGATTTGAAAAGTTGTACAAATGTTTAAGCAAAACAATACATTGAGAAATAAATTATGTGTTACGTTATGGCTGGGACTATTATAGAAATGGGTATTATAGTCCCAGGTTATAGCTATCGGAAAACCTATTTCCTAGTCATTATCGTTCTTCTTTAGTAGAAGCTTAGTATACATTACTCTTTTACCAAAAATTCATTTTACCTAGATAAATTCAGATTGTAGAGAACTTTTGATATTTTAGCGAATTATTATCAATTATGGGTATAAATTTCAGGACTTCGATCTTTTCAAATTAAAACAACTTTTTCTTAAAGCATTCTGAAACGATAAATTCAAAATTAAACATCCCCAAGAACAGATTTATGGTGATGTCTGAAAAAAATTGTAGACCATTCCCTGTACATAACAATGATATAGATTCTATATATTGGTTCCCTTAAACGGCCTCTTTACGCTTTGAAAAAGTTAGTTGACAAAAGTCATTCATATAATTTCCCCAACAAACAAAGCCCCATAGAAGATAGTTACGCCTTATATTCACGCTCTATTGATTTGTATGTTAAGTTTGTACACATGGGGATCGGTCTATTGATTCTAAGTACCCAACAAAAACGGTATTTCAGTTACGGGGGGATTTATTAACCCGTGTAATACACGCTAACGGTCTATTGAGAAAGTGTTTGTATACATCGAAGGGAAAGCCATGATAACGACCAGGGAATAGAAAGAATTATGTAAATCAGATTTAGTTAACTTTGGGTCTGTGAAAAGTTCTTATTGGGCGGAATATTAACGATATTATGAATCAAAAAGATGTTTAAAAGTAATATATATTCCCTAAAAGTTTAAAAAAAATAATTTAAAAGTTCTAGCGAAATTTTGTAATGATATCTTCAAATGACATATAACACTTTATAATATATACAAAAAAATTTATTAAAAAATGTTTTACAAAAGTCGAGCAAAATTGTTTAATGTTTATTTTAAATGATAACACGTGTTTTTTGTTTGGACTTGATTACGAAAAGATCATGCTTCATTTTACCGTTTGTTTCAATCTGTTCCGATCGAGTATATCAGTCACATTTCAACAGTCAGTGCGAGATAAAGGTTTTTAAATATTACCCTGATCCCCCCTACAGAGCCTCATTAGATTTGAGATTAGTGTGTACCTGTATCGATCGCCGAGACATTAGAAGTTGTTAACCCTGCGATTTATAAGAATTCCTACGAGAGAGTCGGAACAAAGACGTAACCTACAGTTGTTAAAATGCCGGAGAAAAGTTTGTACACCTTCTCGTCCAGTTTGTTCAGGTAAGATATTTACCTGATATTTACCTGTCGTTGTATAAATGTCGGAATTTAGGTTAAGAGCACGTGGATTTATAAGGTAACTTGTCTTTGTTGTTCTAATTTTTATTTCTTAACTTCCATGTCAAATATGTTAATGAGTTTCAAAAGTTTGTGTAATAAATGTTCATCGGAATTTGAAGCGACACCTATGAACTAGATCTTTACTTGTATTTGTTAAACATGCATGTACACCTACCGGTGTGTGATTTACGATATGTATAACCATTAGTTAATAAGGACTATAACTTATCTTGGAAGTCATTGGAAACAAGTTTAGAAATGTTTAAAGAACCTTTCTGGCGCTCTGGCTATTTCTTCTTTAGATACAGCAGGTCCTGTCTTCTCGATTTCTATTCTACATTACCCATATTCTGTAGAGAGGTGTAAATGCTGCAACTTTTACATTGTTCCTTATTCATTCACCCAAAACTACCTTCTTTGTAGAAAAAAGGGGGAGAGCAATTAATACATGTAAAATTGCAACCTTTTTGTTACAAGTAAAGATGTTTAAACTGCATGTAAAAAACTTTTAAAACGTTTGTCAATGTGGGCCTATACGATCTACTATGTCACAAGCTTCTAGAACAATGGTCAATGTAGGCCTATACGACCTACTAGAGAAGTCACAAGCTTCTAGAACGTTGGTCAATGCATTTGTAGGCTATAAGATCCAGTAGTTACATGTAAAACAAAGCTTGTATAAATTGTGTATAATTAGTATGGTGTTTAACCATGTAAACGATATATGCCGTATTTTAATCTCTTTTATTAAAGATTATCTCCCCTTTATATACGATGAGATGATCGTTTTGTCAGTGTTGTTATTTATCAGATACCGTTAATTGTTACCTTTGTGAGAAATGATTATAAATGATTAACAGATAAACTTGATGAAAAACTATAATTGTAATGCTAGCTTTACATGTATAATGAGATAGGGACATCTTGGTCACACTCGGGTGACCATACTATTCAGTTTGGTCCGTGAACTGTATGTTAGATCTTTATATCCTGAGACTTTGTATTGACTATAGGGATATGAATAGTGATATTTATACATGATTACAAAACTTCGATCAATATTGATCTGAACTGCTAAGAATTTCTACAAGTTTAAACGCCTGTATTTAAATCTCAATAGGTAATGATTTAAAAAAATATGTATACATATTAGATCTTACATTTAAGGTGTCGAAGCATTGGATTTGTGAACTTTACATGCACGTTCAGTTAACTTATTTCTTTTCACAACCTTTTTGTTGAAAACTCTATTTTAAAAAAAGTGCATGTTTTGTTTACTTTTTACTATGCATAACGTTTTGGCGGAATTTCAGTCCGGTAAGAAATTATTATAGATGCGTAAGGATACCATAGAATTATCCAAGTGATTCGATGAGAACAATTGAGTTTTTAAGTCCATTGTTATATGATCTGAAGTGCGATGTTGCCGTTATATAGTAAATCATTTGATATATTTATTCTTTCAACAGAATTTCGGACTTCATTGACTTCGGATATTCGATACGCCGCCTTTTATATGTTTACTTTATTTATAAATTTAGAGAGAGTTATTTATACAAGTAGAAAATACCACTATAGTTTAAAATTGCCAGCGGACCTTGGACTCGTAAATCTAGGAATGCTATATATTTTTGCTGCTGTTATGGGAACCAGACGATAAGCACCTGGTTACGGATTTAAATTGGCATCTTATGGAATCGGTATTCGGCTAATGGTAATTGTTTAATAATGTTCGTATATCACATGAAGGCAACTTTGTTAAAATTGGCGAAAATGGACGTTGTTAATTCCTGTGTCTCTTGTGGAGCGTTGTCTCTTTGATAATCGTATCATGTCTGACTATATTTGAATCTATGTTGGACTTTGTGACTTGAAATATGTGACCACTTGCAATTGTTAAAGAGAAATACGAAATATTTGACACTGGAAACACATAAGGCAAAGGATCTGGAAACCATGTATGGCCTTCATATTTAAACACAAAAAACTGGATCAGATTTATTATTTTCGTGTTTGATATGCATTTCCAAAAATTGAAATCGCCTGACCAAGTGTTCTATGAATTAAGGAGAATTAGTTAATTTGGTAACCTCATTACAACGAAAGTTTAACAACATAATGGAACATTGTGTTTTTCTGTCATAACTGTGTCTAGTGTGTATCATATGGCCCTCTTGTTTAAGCCTGTGTGTGTTTCTGTTATAACTGTGTCTAGTGTGTATCATAAGGCCCTCTTGTTTAAGCCTGTAGATTTGTCTGCTCCACTTGAAGTATACGGGGGTATGTTTGCTTTGCTTTCATTTACAAATAATTGACGGTAAGACCTTCCCTCTTCAAACATTATAACTAAATACAACGTCTTATCGATAACAATATTAAAATGCCAGGTATAACTCTCATCGTATAACTGATAAAAAGGGAAATTTAACACTCCATACACAGAAGGAAACGGCGGGAAGAAAGCATTATTTTCTTTTTTTTTAAATACGTAACAGTGTCACAATGTTTTTTTATTTATAAGTTCACATTTTGATCTAATAATGAAGTATTTAAGACAGTGTGTTTAAGTACAACCATTTCAATGTGTTTCTTCCCCCTTTTAAATTATTTTGTTTGTGAAGGCAAACAATAAGTCTATGCAAGAATGATATATTTTATTATATTATTAAATTTAAATTCGAGGTATCAAGTAAATTAATTGTTGCTGTAAAAGAGTGTGTCGCCTAAATGCTACCAAATTTTATTAGCTTTTTCTTCTATACAAAAAATGGGTCCCAACTATTTCCTCTTTCTTATTTCTGGTATAATTTATTTGATTAATTTTTTTCGCGAGTAAAAACTGTGTGATTGTGTAGTGAGGCAGTTCATACTCCATACATGTACAGAACTATTAACATACAAATTGTCCTGCCTTTTGATAAAGGATTATAGCTTTGCGTTCCTAAACTTATTTGTCCGCGCTTTAATTTTATAACTCGTTGCCCTCTTTTTAATTGATGAAATGTTCGCGGATTTATTGAAGTAAAGATCTCATTGATTGTGTAGGGTTACTTATACCGTATTAAGGACGATTATGTTATTAAATCAGCCTTTTATTTCGCTTGTGTAGACTTTCAAGGTCGGAAGATTTGTAAAAACGATCAATACTTCGTATAATTCAGTATATACCCATGTCAGTCATATTTCAAACAATAATGCACGCGTATAATACCCTTTAAACTGTAATACACACTGGTCAGTAATGACCGTTAAAGTCTAGATGTTTAAGAATCAAAAGGTTTCTCTAGTCGGAAATGAGTGTACACTTAAAATGAAGTATAATAGTATGAACCGCTGAACGTTTTGTCTGGAGCAACCATTACCTGCCACCTGTAACATTAGGGGAGGTAGCCAGAAACAATCACCCATTGACCATTGGTGGAGAAAGCTAGAGTGAAACACCGACCGACCATTGGCATGCAGGAAAACTGTCATACCTAGTTCGTTACAAACTTGGTAAGTTCTTTATAAATGTAACAAGGTATGTTATTGGTACTCTCCTGCGTATAGAATGTGCAAGGTTCACGGAACTCAGACAGTTAGACATGTAGGTTTATAGAATTCTTTATAGTTGTGCAAGGTTCACAAAACTCAGACAGTTAGAAATGTAGGTTTATAGAATTCTTTATAGTTGTGCAAGGTTCACAAAACTCAGACAGTTAGAAATGTAGGGTTATAGAATTCTGTATAGTTGTGCAAGGTTCACGGAATTCAGACAGTTAGACATGTAGGTTTATAGAATTCTGTATAGTTGTGCAAGGTTCACGGAATTCAGACAGTTAGACATGTAGGTTTATAGAATTCTGTATAGTTGTGCAAGGTTCACGGAATTCAGACAGTTAGACATGTAGGTTTATAGAATTCTGTATAGTTGTGCAAGGTTCACGG
Source organism: Mytilus edulis (assembly GCF_963676685.1). Lineage (NCBI taxonomy): Eukaryota > Metazoa > Mollusca > Bivalvia > Mytilida > Mytilidae > Mytilus > Mytilus edulis. The sequence goes on along the minus strand of NC_092354.1, from coordinate 83,619,764 downwards.
AATTCAGACAGTTAGACATGTAGGTTTATAGAATTCTGTATAGTTGTGCAAGGTTCACGGAACTCAGACAGTTAGACATGTAGGTTTATAGAATTCTGTATAGTTGTGCAAGGTTCACGGAACTCCGACAGTCGGACATGTAGGTTTATAGAATTCTGTATAGTTGTGCAAGGTTCACGGAACTCCGACAGTCGGACATGTAGGTTTATAGAATTCTGTATAGTTGTGCAAGGTTCACGGAACTCAGACAGTTAGACATGTAGGTTTATAGAATTCTGTATAGTTGTGCAAGGTTCACGGAATTCAGACAGTTAGACATGTAGGTTTATAGAATTCTGTATAGTTGTGCAAGGTTCACGGAATTCAGACAGTTAGACATGTAGGTTTATAGAATTCTGTATAGTTGTGCAAGGTTCACGGAATTCAGATTTATAGTTCTTGTAGGTTCACAGAATTCCTATAGTTTTGCTGTGTTCGTGTAAATCAGTTGAAAATTCACAGAATTCATAGAGAGTTGTGCTAGGTTGAGTAGGTCTTGATAGGTGTAACAATTCAGTCATGTTCTATTGAATTGCACCTGTCCCGGCCTGCTGAATCTGGTGTTTATCAACGGAAGTGGTGGATTCTGCAGAGTGTTGCGTTTATTAATAGTGGTCTTAAAACGGACATAGTTTTACTGTTACTATTTTATAAATTGTTATTTGGATTGAGAGTTGTTTCTTTGGCACTCACACCACATCTTTCTATATCTATATGATGTATTGTAAATTTACTATGTTGATTTATGTATGCCTTCAACCCATATGGGTACAAATGTGCATTATATTCAATAAACTATATAGCGATGATGGACTCTTTCTCTCCCATTGTAGTACTGTAGATCTTACAACTGGCAAAGAACACAAAATGAATTTGTTAAATTTATCTGGATTACAACGCCGTTTTCAAATTCGATCTTAACTGCACATGAACGAAAAAATTGCAGAGCACCAATATGTGTTGGATATACAGATATTGACGAATTACCATGACAACACATTCTAACTATCGCAGCTGGACGAGACTTGTATTACGAGAAGGTCTGGACAAGTGTAATATTTGGCTATATTTGAACCAATTGCACTCGTCCCGGCCTGCCTCGTGAATGAATATCAACAGAGCAGAAAAGACACAAGAAAATGATAGAAACACGGATTTGAGCAGGTTATTTTGAGGAACTTGCCGGGAACATGTTTTACATCACCTCGGACTGAACGAAGGTGACTTCAAGAAAAAGTGCTTGAAGTAAGCTTGTATTTAATGGGGCCCATGGGGGGACTCATTTCGTCGATTTAGAAAATAGTATTGCTATATCTAACCAAGTTACATGTTTGTATTTCCATCACACCAACTTCTGTAAGTGTAATATTCAATACTTTTAAATAGCCGAGTCCACATTCTATGATGAACTACTGAATAATATCAAGCATTTCGTGTATACCTATACAAATTATCTATTTCATTTTGTTTTTCAGAATGACATTTACTCTGAGATTTTCTTTCTGTGTGAACATTTAAATGTCTTGCTAAAATTTACTTTCAATTAGCTGAAACCACGTGACGCTGAAGTTGCCGAAACGCACGTGAAGTTAAGACGGGCGTGACTTTTGCAATCTGTTTATAATCATCAAATTGCACTCGTCCCGGCCTGCCTTATCTTCATGAAAACGACACAGACACAGATCAGTTTATTTTCCGGAGCTTCAAACTATCAAGTGTAGGTATAATTTCGAAAAATGAGTGACGCCTAAGAATCCAATTTCAATATCTGTTCACAATGAATTATACAACAAAGTTGGTAGCTATGTATAATGACCGAAGAGCAAACATACTGAAAATGCATTTTTATATAAAAAAAATATGTGGTGTGAGTGCCAATGAGACGATGCTCCATCCAAGTCACAATCGGTGTGAAATCTAAAAATATAGGAGTGCAAGTACGGCTTTCAACACAGAGCATTGGCTCACACCGAACATCAAGATATCAAGGGCACCAAAATACATAGTTAACAAGAATGTGTCCATAGTACACGAATGCCCCACTCGCACTATCATTTTCTATGTTCAGTGGACCGTGAAATTGGGGTCAAAACTTTAATTTAGAATTAAAATTAGAAAGATCATATCATAGGGAACATGTGTACTAAGTTTCAAGTTGATGTAACTTTAACTTCATCAAAAACTACCTTGACCAAAAACTTTAACCTGAACTTCGCACTATCATTTTCTATATTCAGTGGACCATGAAATTGGGGTCAAAACTATAATTTGGCAGTAAAATTAGAAAGATAATATCATGGGGAACATGTGTACTAAGTTTCAAGTTGATTGGACTTCAACTTCTTCAAAAACTACCTTGACCAAAAACTTTAACCTGAAGCGGACGGACGGACGAACGGAGGCACAGACCAGAAAACATAATGCCCTCTACTATCGTAGGTGGGGCATAAAAATAAAAAAAAAAGGGGGGAAACGGTCTATTATGAATTTAAAACTAGGAATGAAAAACCTATATGAACCACACCAATTAACGACAACCATGTACTATACACATTAACCTCGATGTCAGAAGAGGTATCCAACGAAACTGAGCAAAATGACAATAAAACATGAATTAACAAAGGACTACTGCCAGTTATTTTGATTTAGAATAAATGTGTTTATTTCCGATGCAAAGTCCGTATATTTTCGATTTGCAGGGTTCAAAGCTTCGTCACTGTAAAGGGAGTGGTTAGGATTGTCCCGTGCATTTGTTAGTTTTTTCATATTTATTTATAGTGGATTGGGGAAACAAATTATTACAACTTATCAGGCGCGGATCCAGGAGGGGGGGGGGGGTTCCCGGTGTTGGAACCCCCCCTTTTTTTGGACGATCAATGCATTTGAATGGGGACATGTAATTGGAACCCCCCTTTGTTCTAGATTAGGAACACCCCCCTTTTTAAAATGGCTGGATCCGCCCCTGCTTATATTAATCCTTTCCACTTTGAGGGTGTGGGTGCTGCCTTGTACAAGTTGTAGCGGCATTGGTCTGGGTTTTTTTCGAAATCTGTAAGGATTTCTTTTACGTACGGCTTTCTCTTATCACGGGTCAGTCATTTCTCTGTAAAGTGTTGGGTACCTCTTTTTATGATCATCAATGCTTTTGAATAGGGACATGGCTTGAACCCCCATGTATCCTTTGTTGGAACCCCCTTTTAAAAATGACTTGATCCGCCCTTGCAGGAATATAATTTACACGATACCTAATTATGTCTCTCTAGTTTAAATTATACGACGCTTAATTCTAGTGATCTTGCCGAAATGATCACACACTCTGTCTTAAATCTTTTCAGAGACGAAAACTATTTAGCACATGAGAATTTATCAAGCAAAAATATTTAATGTTTTTCTATTTATATTTATAAACAGTGATTTTAACTCAAATTATTTAGTCATTTTGGAAAAACTTTTACTTTTTTGTAAGTTTATCTGTGATAATTAATATTTTTCTATTGTTATTTCTTATTTTTAAAGCTCAGTATGATGATAAGTTTATCTTTTTAAATCTTTTTTAAATTTTATTTGAATTTTTGAACATTTAGACTACAATGACTTGTTTAATGAAGTCTTTTAACTTTTTGATTTTAAAAATGTTTGTACATAAGTGTCTCATAAGTCTCAGAAGGCTGGATATTTGGTCTCTATATTTTGTGTTGTTTATGAAATTGTGTGTATATATATGTTTGATCAAATATGTGACACTATAATAAAATAAATCATTATTTATTATTATTATTTTTACTTGGAACTAGCATACATGGCCTCTGTTCAGTAAAAAAGAACAAAAATCTTATTCACCGGGGGTATGTTCTAACATGCAAGCTTGTTACGTAAGACTTTAGGTACAAATAAGAATTAATGTATAATTTAAAAAACGATCAATTAATTTATAAATACCGCTATTATGTGTCAAACTTGTTAACACATGGTCAGGAACACAAGTACCTTTAATAAATTATTGGATTTCAAATCAAATTGAAAAATATATATACATGTATATTAAATGTTATTTGAGCGGGAAAACATGTATTAAATGCTGGTTGCACGAATGTAATGTTTTAAGTACAACATATACAATATTGAGAATGTTAGAACTTGATACGTTTAAATACATCTTGCATCGGTGACCCTGTGATATAAGAAATAGGAATCGTAGGATATTGTTGGCAAAAGACTTTTTATATGATAACAAATATGAATCGTAGTACATTGTTGAGGCCCCTCATGGGGGGGTCCTAGTAATCACATAATCACCATTTTTTTGCCAATATAATCACATAATCATTAAATATTTGCTTATCTTTAGTAATCAAATAATCATAAACTAAAAATACAGTCCCAGGTAATCAAATAATCATGAAATATTTGGCTTAATGATCAAATAATCATTAAAAAAACGGCCAAGTAATCACATAATCAAAAACCCCATGAGGGCCCTCATTGTTGACAAAAGACTTTTTATATGATAACCTTTTTCAATACAAAGACGACAGAAAAATCGAACATGACCGTGCGTTAAATTAACATCAATAAAAAAAAAAGACAAAAAGAAGACAAAAAAAAAATTAAGAAAATTACCATCCATTAATCAATCAATCAAGTCTCGATACCGCTTTTATTTCTGAAGCTGAACTTACTCCATTTTCCTCGGGCAAAGTTAATCCCTTATTAGCTCACCTGGCCTGAAGGGCCAAGTGAGCTTTTCTCGTCACATTGGTATCACGTTGGCGTCGTCGTCCGAATACTTTTTCTCTTTTTAATCGAGGATATACAATGCAAGGTCTCACTATGCTGTTGAATATTAATCCTCTCAAAAAAATGTTTGAAGAAATTTTCTTTTTATTTATGAAATCTGAAATGAGAAAAATTGACCCCCCCCCCCCCCCCATTATTTTTTTCACATTCCCCTTTACCTTATTCCAAAACTGATCTCAATTCAAATTTCTCATGGAGTTTGCAACAATAACTACTCATTTTTTTTAAAATACATAGTGAATTGCTCAAAGGCAAAACAAAAAATTAAGTTCGTTAGACCACATTCATTCTGTGTCAGAAACCTATGTTGTGTCAACTATTTAATCACAATCCAAATTTAGAGCTGAATCCAGCTTAAATGTTGTGTCCATTCTTGCCCCAACCGATCAGGGTTCAACCTCTGCGGTCGTATAAAGCTGCGCCCTGCGGAGCATCTGGTTCAACACTACATTGCTTTAAACAAGATTTATGAGAATTGGCAGAAAATATACGAATATGCAAAGTACTTTAGTTACGGTGACCGGTAACGACCGGAAGAAATATTTGCAATTGAAACAGAGAAATTTATCGGGAACATCGTAAAAGTGACTCTCTGTTATGACTGTTGATATTAACATTGACGGCAATGAGACGGATAAGTTTACTTTTAACATAAAATTTTAATTTTTAATTACTTAATAAAAAATATCACAAAAAATCTGATTTAATGAATGAATGAATCTTTATTGCAGAAGCATAGACATGCTATGGCAAAATTAACAACATATATTACATAATATAAAACATGAATAGACAGCAGAGAACAATAGTATAATACAATGACATGACATATAAAGTTATGAGACTATATTTGATCGTATATTCCATGCAGCTTTTACATAATTTAATCGTAAGAGACTTGCTAGAAGCTTGTAGTATATTTAATAGTTTTCGATCATTAGGCCAAGAACAATAATACTTGGGTAAAAATTGGGTTCGTACAGTTCTATAAGCTGGACAAACAAGAACAAAATGATATTCATCTTCAATAACACACATTTTACAACATTCACATAAACGATTTTCTCTAGGAATATTATAATAACGACCTACTTCAATATTTAACTTGAATGTTCCACTACGTAATTTTGTTAACAGACTAACATTATTGATATAAGAAAGATATTTTCCAATATAAAAAGTTAATTTAAATCTACAATAAAGTGACAGTTTACTACATTCCTGAATAGTAGTTGAACAATTCTGCAAGTATTGATCTTTGATACGAGTTTTAATAGTATTTATACATATTGTGGTAGCATCTTGGTTTAGCCATACATAGTTTAACCCAAGATCATATAATATATCTCGTATATTTTAGGCCCAGTTTACATAACCATTAATAGCATCGTCATACAAGAGTTTATACACATCATATACAACTTTGGGTTTATTTGTAATAATATGTAACCCATATTTCAATATTTTTGTTTTCTAACAATAAAAAGAGGTAAATGGACAAGTTCTCCACATAAAAAACATGTTGGTACATTTCGACCCAATTTTAACACAAATCTACAAAAACGATTATGAACAAGTTCGATATCTTTAGCACGATGGAAACCCCATATTTCTGATGCATAGCCAAGACGGATCCGACCATACTGTCGAAAAGAAACATCTGTTCTTCTGGAGTGATAAAGAATTGTTTGAGAGAGTTCATTAAAGATGACATGGCTCTAGATCCTTGGTGCTAGACGTTTTGAGTATGTAAAAACTTCCCGTTGTAATGTAATAATACACCAAGGTACACATATGAATTAACAACTCGCAGTTCCTTGTTATCATAGTAAAAATTAGTGTCTACTGGTCTAAATCCATTTCTAAATACCACTACTTTGGTTTTATCAGCGTTTACTTCGATATTCCATTTGTTGCAGTAAAGTAAAAGTTTATCAAATAAGTGTTGCAGAACAGTCGATGTTTTTCCAAATAAAACGGTGTCGTCAGCAAAAAGTAGTAAATATATAGGAATTCCATTCAAAGATATGACATCTTCGTTTACATCAGTGGAGATATCTTGAATAATGTCATTTATAAAAAATAAGAAAAGTAAGGGAGATAACGGCTCGCCTTGTTTTACACCAAGATGGTTATCAAAAGCCTCTGACAGTATTCCACCAGACCGCACACGTAAACGCACAGATGAATAAATAGAATTTACCATTGATACGAATTTACTGCTAACTCCAGATTTGAGAAGTTTATATATCAAAATTATTCTGTCCACCTTATCAAACGCCCTTCGGAAGTCTACGAAGCCACAGTACAATTTTAATTTATGCTTAAGAGTGTGTGAAATAATTCCATGTAGTGTAAATATAGCGTCAACAGTAGACCGTCCTGGCTGGAATCCAAATTGGTTGTCTATTATATGATTTTCGTCCTGAGACCACGATAACAAACGGTCAGATAGAATACTAGTGAACAACTTTGACAGGATGCTTACTAATATTATAGGTCTATAATTAATCGGACTCGTAAGATCACCACTTTTAGGAACAGGAATAACTAAACATTCAGTCCAATTTTCTGGATATACTCCGATAGCGAATATCGAGTTGAACAAAGTTTTTAAAATAGGTGCGAAAAATGAAGCACATGACGAAAACATCTCACCTACAATTTCGTCGTTACCTGCACTTTTCCCGGATTTCAATAACTGTATATCCGGTCAGTTTATGTTTCCGTTCTTACTTGGGTATGTAATTAGGACAAAATCTTCATCTGTGACAGAGTCGATCTCAACTAATTAACACCCACTTACAGAAAAGTCAGTAATATTTTATGTGTAATTATCGTCTTTCGTCCTCTCTCCTTCTAATATAACCTCCTTGGTATTACGTTGTCGTCGTCGTCCGAAGACGGATGGTTTCTAACTCGAATAATTCAAGCCCTTTCCGTGTCCGATTTTCTCCCACACAAAAGATAGATTGGAATTGATTTAAGGGGTTATGATCCCAACGGTTTAGAAATTAGGGGCCCAAAACAAGCATTTATCTATTTTCAGGACAAAAAGTTGTGTATATAAGTATTTCAATTGCTCTGAAATTATACCACAATGTTCATACCATTAGGTAGGAGTTTGGGATTTATTTTAAGGGTTATTAGGCAAACAGTCTAGGAATAAAGGGCCCAAAACAAACATTTTTGTAGTTTCGGGACAACAATCTAATTAAAAACCGATCTCTCATCGCTCCTGTTTCTGATATGTCGCGTGGGAGCTCGACATATCAGAAACAGGAGCGATGAGAGATCGGTTTTTAATTAGATTGGGGACAATAACTTATGTATAACTATATGGATCTCTCTGACATTATACCACAAGGTTTCATATATCAAAGGGAAGGCTTGGATTCAGTTTGGGGTTAATATCCTTGAACACCTTGGAATAAGGGGCCAAAAAGAAGCGTTTTTCTAGTTTACAGACAATTACTTTTGTTCAAGTGTATCATGTGTATGGATCTCTCCCCACAAAAAGAAGGTTGGGATTGATTTTGGGAGTTTGGTCCCAACAGTTTAGGAAATTGGGGCCAAAAAAGGTCCCAAATAAGCATTTCTTGTTTTTTGTCCAATAACTTTAGTATAAGTGAACAGAAATCTATGAAATTTAAACACAAGGTTATTAATCACAAAAGGAAGGTTGGGATTGATTTGGGAGTTTTGGTCCCAAACAGTTTAGGAATTAGGGGTCAAAAGGGTCCAAAATTAAACTTTGTTTGATTTCTTTAAAAAATGAATTATTGGGGTTCTTTGATATGCTGAATCTAAACATGTACTTAGATTTTTGATTATGGGCCCAGTTTTCAGGTTGGTCCAAATCGGGGTCCAAAATTAAACTTTGTTTGATATCAACAAAAACTGAATATATGGGGTTCTTCAATATGCTGAATCTAACCATGTATTAAGATTTTTAATATTTGGGCCCGGTTATCAAATTGGTCCACATTGAGGTCTAAAGCAGTAAAAGGTCTAAATTGAGCATTATTTGATTTCATCAAAAATTGAATTCTTGGGGTTCTATGATATGCTGAATCTAACCATGTATTTAGATTTTGGATATTGGACCATAATAGGTAAATGTCCAATTTAAAAATTTTAAGTTTTCAAGTTTAAGTTCTTAGACCACATTCATTCTATGTCAGACACCTGTGTTGTGTCAACTACTTAATCACAATCCAAATTCAGAGCTGTATCAAGCTTAAATGTTGTGGCCATACTTGCCCCAACTGTTCAGGATTCGACCTCTGCTGTTTTATAAAGCTGCGCCCTGTGGACTGGAGCATCTGGTTAACAATTTGTTTGTAAATTTTTGAAATCTTTTACAAAAATCTTCTCTTCTGAAGCTACTAAGACAAATTTAACCAAACTTGTCAACAACCATCATTAGGGTATCTAGTTAAAAAAAAGTATCCGATGACCCCGCTCGTAAACCAAGATTGCCGACATGGCTAAAAATAGTACATAGGGTAAAATGCTGTTTTTGGCTCATATCTCTGAAACCAAAGCATTTAGAGAAAATCTACTACGGATAAAATTGTTCATTAGGTCAATATCTATCCGCCCTGAAACTTTCAGACCGATCGGGCAACTTGTTGCTGGGCTGCTGCCCCTGAATTGGTAATTTTAAGAAAATTTTGAATCTTTTGGTTATTATCTTGAATATTATTATAGATAGAGATAAACTGTTAATAGCAATGTATAGAAAAGAAAGACGACAATTAAGTCAACTTGACCTAAGTAGTCAATTGACCCCTTAAGGAGTTACTGTCCTTTATAGTCAATTGACCCCTTAAGGAGTTACTGTCCTTTATAGTCAATTGACCCCTTAAGGAGTTACTGTCCTTTATAGTCAATTGACCCCTTAAGGAGTTACTGTCCTTTATAGTCAATTTTTAACAATTTTCATAAATTTTGTAAATTTTTACAAAATATTTTCCACTGTCACTTCTGGGCCAATTTTATTATAGATGGAGATAAATGTAAGCAGCAAGATTGTTCAATAAAGTCAGATCTACAAACACATCACCAACATCAAAACACGATTTTGTCATGAATCCATCTGTGTCCTTTGTTAAAATTTAATATGCACATAGACCAAGGTGAGCGACAGAGGCTCTTTTAGTCTTTAGAGCCTCTAGTTGTCACATATGATAGTTCCTTGCGTGTTTATTTATTTATAAATCCCTAGCATTCATATGTTAAGTGTTCCTGATTGAGGTAATTCCAAAATTCTCCCAATTTTATCAAAATTGTATTTACTTGTAACCGACCATTCTGAATTATATGACTGGGGAGGGGCTTATATGACTGGGGTGGGGCTTCATATCGTTAAACCTTATGTTTATTACCCCGCCGTAGTGGAGGGGGAATTAAGTTTTACCCTTGTACGTTCCCAAATTGGTTGTTTCCGTTCTCTAAACCAAATATTATGAAACTTGTACACAATGCACATTACCACAAAACACGGATCAAGTTTGAATTTGGTGAGGTCATTTTTACTGTTCTAGAGTTTTGTCCCTTTACAAATGGAAAAAAATATTGAATTTTCGTTTCCCTTCACTAACTTCGGTTTGCCTCAACTAAATGTAATGAAATGTATACACAATGGTTTATTGCAATAAAATTCAGATCAAGTACACATTTCTTGAGTTATGTCCCATTTATTTTGAAATCATTTCTCTCTAAAACAAAATCTCTATTTTATTCTGCACCTTTTATCCATTCTCTATTCTGGGGGGGGGGGGGGGGGGGGGGGGGGGGGGGGGGGGGGGGGTGGCTAGAATGAAAAAAATTGGTCCTGCTTGTTTTTTAGCTGTAATCTCTGCCCTGCCTTTTTTTTTTTTTTTTAGTTTATCCTGACTTTTTTTTTACCTAAATTGTCGTCCTGACTTCTTTTTTTTGCAAGTGTCACATCCTGCCTTTATTTTACTCAAAACTCCTGTCCTGCCTATTTTTTTCAAATTTCATCCTAGCCCCCCCCCCCTAAAAATCAAATGGTAGCTCCCTAAACCCCATCCAGACGGTGTAGTCGATTTTATGACGGTCGTAATGGGGGTGGGTACCTTCATGACGAATAACGGTAATTTTTGGTGTATGACGATAAAACGACTTTTTTACAGAAGATAAAATCATCGACTGATTTTGACGAATCAATTATTTTCCAAAAATGACGGTATAAACGATAATTATTTGAGACCTGTGACGAATCACGGTGAAATTATAACCAATTTGTCGTTAACGGTAGCCGAAACGACTGTTTGACGCCTGACGATAAAGGGCATTGCTACCCTCTCCTGTACGTTTTGATCGTTGAGTCTTTACAGTTACCATGCCCTACTCTTCAGCGTAATACCTTCCAGTTTCTACGATACTAATAAACGTCAATACGGTTTCAAGGGTGCCAATACAAAAATTCAATACAAGACAGTCCGGTTTTTGGGGAAAGACGGCTTCAAGCCGTCAATCCCCTATGGCCAATGTGACAAGCCCTCACGTCAATCGTTTTGTTTTGATAGTTTAGAAAACCCCCCAAAAATCTTACTGAGATTGAGGAGGAGGAGACACAAAAATGAATAGATTGAATTTAAACACTTTTTCTAAATATATCCAACTTATTATATTATAATGACGCCAGTGTTGGAATGCCACACTACGTAGAAGCAGGGATATCCTTTACTGATTATTAAAATCATTCTCAGAATGCATTCGCTCATGTATGTAACAATGTTTTAGATTTTAACGAGAGAAATTTATGTATTACTGAAAAATTATTACACCAGGGTTTTCGATATCACAAACTAGTCAAAACATTTACTAAATTTTATCATCGGTATAAGGACATCATTCGTAAATATAGCTCAACATACAGACTTGTTATACATTCGGGTATTTCACATCCAATTTTTTATGGAAATATTCTTTATAAAGCACAAAAATGTCAGTATTAACCTCAGAAACTAACAAAACCTTTAAATAGACTTATCAAGAAGGGATATAGTTACGATACTGTTGTCAGGTCACTAAATATTGCTTATTTTGGCGTTAATATTGATTCACTTATAGGGTCTTTGCATCGGAACTAATCGCATTTATTAAAAAACCAGTTATTGGAATGACACGGGTTATGTTCTTCTCATATATGTTATGATGGTATGATACTAAACCCCTAACGGGAAGGATTGTGCCTGATATTCATATGATGAAATCATAATCTTTCAATCAGTTTAATTGAAGTCTGGAGCTGGCATGTCAGTTAACTGCTAGTAGTCTGTTGTTATTTATGTATTATTGTCATTTTGTTTATTTTCTTTGGTTACATCTTCTGACATCAGACTCGGACTTCTCTTGAATTGAATTTTAAATGTGCGTATTGTTATGCATTTACTTTTCTACATTGGCTAGAGGTATAGGGGGAGGATTGAGATCTCATAAACATGTTTAACCCCGCCGCATTTTTGCGCCTGTCCCAAGTCAGGAGCCTCTGGCCTTTGTTAGTCTTGTATTTTTTTAATTTTAGTTTCTTGTGTACAATTCGGAAATTAGTATGGCGTTCATTATCACTGAACTAGTATATATTTGTTTAGGGGCCAGCTGAAGGACGCCTCCGGGTGCGGGAATGTCTCGCTACATTGAAGACCTGTTAGTGACCTTCTGCTGTTGTTTTTTCTATGGTCGGGTTGTTGTCTCTTTGACACATTCCCCATTTCCATTCTCAATTTTACTAATTTAAAATCGGTATTTGTTTACAATAAACATAATAATGTTTGCTGTAGATGATTCAAACATCAACATGATGCAAAGATTTAATTTCTAGGTCAACTGACTTGCAATTTATATCATGAGATTGTGTAGAGAAACGGCAGTTTTCATTCTTTCTGTAAAAGTCTGTTTTGAGAATCTTCCTCCAATACAGGAGCACCTCAATTGATGAGTAATTATCCACTAAAATAAAAGTTAATGTATCTGAACACTGACAGTGTGGCATTTAGTATATGATAAGTAGTCTTCCATTTAAACCAAATTTTGTGTACTAACATAATCATTGTAATGGTGAAAAATATAAGAAATTAAAAATGTTTCACTTTGTAGTTTAAACCTATGTATTCATGAAATTTACTAATATATCAAAATGTAGGATCTGGAAACAAGCTTCACACAGCTTAATTACATCATATTGCTTTTTATAAGTACATGTATCCCTGTGATGAGAGTTGTAACTGGAACTTTATCAATGGAAATTTAAAACTGAATAGATTTTTCAGTCCTCACTTTCTTAAGAAAAAAGATTAAAAATCTTAAAGTACTGTCACAATGACCCTAGCCTGCTGTTCAGTGGTACACAATTAAAATGTTGTTAATTGATAAAATTCAGTTGATTTTAGATAATTAACTTTCAACTTTAATCAAATGTTTTGATTGAGAAGGTGCAGATCTCTTCCATTGGTCCAATTTGACTCCATTATGAATTCTTAACTAAGGAAAGGAAATCACATCAAACAACAATTGATTGCACTATGGTCAACCTTTCTACATGTTCTAGCTGTTCTTTTGTTCATTCGTTGTATAAATGTAGACTATCAAAAGATGCCCCCCCCCCAAAAAAAAAAATTACAACAAACAATTGCCGTCTTTCCCCTCAGAGCTCTTCAGCTTTTTGATTATGAAGCAGTTGTTTAACACAACACATTGCACATTCCATGGTGGCAAAGTTATGCTCCACGGAAAAATTAGCAGCATAGTGCCCGTCCGTTCGTGTGTCTGACACAAATGGTTTCTGGATAATGAATTCAACTTTCCAAGATTTTGAAAATATTGAAACTTTGCAGAGAAATAGGAAGAGGGCAGAGGCATATTGTTCATCGGGTCAATAGGTCAATCGTCAAGGTCATTGTAACTTATCAACGGATTTTCTTTTAATATATTAAAGAAAATGTGGTATGATTGCCAATGGGAAAACGCTCCACAAGATACCAAAATGACACAGAAATTAACAACTAAAGGTCACCGTACGGCCTTCAACAATGAGCAAAGCCCATACTGCATTGTTCGCTATAAAAGGCCCCGAAACGACAATTTAAAACAATTCAAACGAGAAAACTAACGGCCTTATTTATGTAAAAAAAAATGAACGAAAAACAAATATGTAACACATAAACAAACGACAACCACTGAATTACAGGCTCCTGGATTGGGACAGGCACATGCATAAATAATGTGGCGGGGTTAAACATGTTAGCGGGATCCCAACCCTCCCCCTAACCTGGGACAGTGGTATAACCGTACAACATAAGAACGAACTATAAAAATCAGTTGAAAAAGGCTTAACTCATCAGATGGACAAAACTATCAACTTCATCAAAAACTACCTTGACCAAAAACTTTAACCTGAAGCGGGACTAACAGACGGTCGCACAGACCAGAAAATATAAAGCTTTTTTTCTGTCTTCTTTTAAATAAAACTTATTACATCTATAGTGTATAATTGATATAACGTCTCCACGTGCCTCGTATAAGAGGAACAGATTTCTGCTCATTAAGAACACTTTCAACAAGTCTGAAAAACCTTGTCAAACAGACCCTCAGTTCCATGCGGTTGCAGTCGGAAGTTCCCGCCTTTCGTGAAAAGTGAAGTTTCGTCTATAAGGGTAATTCTTTCTCGTTCTCAATACGTATGTAATATTTGCGACTGGACGTTAATCAACCACGAATATTCTCTTGGTTGTGGTTACGAGAACAAAATACAAGTGTAAAAACCATCCAATTTCAGTCACCTAATATTTATTCAGTCTCTTTGCGGTTCGCATATTCATAAAATTTCATGGATTTATGTTGTCTGTTAACGATTGATATGTATGGACGTTGATGCCGAAAATATTTCATAGTTAGAAATAAATAGAAAAAGTGAATTTCTCTGGGAAAATTTCGGCGCATTGTTTAGTCGACGCCTGTTTATGCCAGAACGTAAAACAGTTTCTGAAATACTTTTTAATGCAAAAAGATGGAAACGGGAAATACTACTTTTAGTATTTTGATTATTCAACAATCTGATTAAAATTCAGATCCATCGGAACAAACAAAATATGGTCCAGATATAACGCGACGATAGGTACACGCACACAATAAGATAAGATCAAACCACTTTTAATCGCGCACACGTCTCCCCATTTGCCTATCTAGACATCAAATTAAAAGAAACCCGTACATTGTTCTGTCGACTAACTTGACCCTGGAAATAAAAAGGTCACTAAATTTGTAAAGACGCATCAACATGTAGTGGCTACTCTCAGTCTAACATAAACAAATGCACTTCATTTACCGATGTAGGTACCAACAAAAACTTTCAAAGTACAAAAAAATCATTGAATGGGAAATAACTCTATATTATTTTTGAAATTCTTTTGTTCTTTTTTCCCACTAGAGTTATTTCCCATTTTATACATAACATACGTTATATAGAAATATAGTTCCAGATTTCACCAAAATGTCTGATGAGGAAAAATTTGTATTTATGTTTACTTTTAATGAGTATGACGTAACTAAAATTATTGTCAAGGGAGTTAATGATTTATATGTATTAAGAAACAGCCTAGCTGATAAGAAAAACTAGTGGATGTAAAAAAATTATGACTATTTTATATTTTCTTATAGTATTTGTAATGATATATTTTATAACAATTGCATTAATATGAATGTTTGTACTTGTATTTTCAAATTTGCAAAGGTATCACCTCCTCCAAAACATTTAAATATATAGTCTTATAAGAATATGAATGTTGTTTAAATTTAGATATTATATGTTTGTAATGATTGTCATGTTTGTCTTGGTAACAATCCAATATTTGGATTTTACACCAATAAAATGATTTGATTTGATACGATAGAATAGCTCGAATAGGTTATTATCTAAAAAGAAAAAAGGGTCTTAGACTTTAGTTAACCGGTTCTAAAACCACGCTTCAGTTCTAAATTGATTAAATTAAGAAACAATTCCTTCATGTCATGCTCTATGCTCATTTTAACATGGGTAGGCATTATATTTGTCGATATTTTACACTGAGCGTTAGCGAGGTGTAAAATGTGGTCAAATATAATACCTACCCATGTTAAAATGAGCATAGAGCATGACATGAATGGCTTGTTTATGTCAAGTTGCAAATATTTCAAGTGTATATTCCGTATTTATTGATTTGTTTATTGGGCTTTAATGCCTCTTTTCAGGGCCTAGTTTTCATAACTCAAGTTTTATTGTGACGACATGCAGTTTTTATTTGTGGAGAAAACCAGACAGAATAACAGGCATTCAAAAGGGGAAACGGCAATCATAGACAATTGCACATTTACAATTGCAAATGCACGCAGGAAGAGAACAAATTAACAATTAATGCAAATGTTATAGATTCTTCTGAAAAGTCGGTCGGATTGGTGAAGTCAGTCTAGGAAAGCGAAAACTTATAACTTGTATAAAACCACTGTACAATATAAAAACCCTGTACAAATTAATTTGTACAAACTTATATCTTTTCTATATATAAAAACATGAAAACACTAGTACCCGGATGATAATTATAGAGTGTATGTTTTACAGTGAAACTTGTCTAAACTGTCTAAACTCAATTTCTTTTGGGGTTTACACATTTATTTCGGTTTGGGTAGAAGTTCGAGTTAATTAGGTTCACAATGCATAAAAATTGATTTGACAGGACTTGAAGAATATGTTTGGTTTAAACAAGTTTCCGAATCATGCAAGTTTCGGCTAATACATGTTTTACTATACAATTTTATTATGGAAATTCAAATATGACAAACCTTTGAATATTAAAAAAAAAAATACTGTCTGTCTGTTTGTTTGTTTTTGTTTTTGTTTTGTATTTTAGTAACAATCCTATTGTTTGGATTTTAGTCTAAATAAATTTCTTAATCTTATTCTTATTTTGTAATCGGTAATTAATCAGCATATTCCTCACGGATTGTCAGATTTCCTACTGAAAGTCAATTTTGGTTTCCGGGCACTCCAGCTTTCATCGCCAGTAAAAAAACTAACCGCCACGAAATGAATCAATAGTGCCGAAAGTGGCGTTCAAGTCCAATCAATCTATCAATAATTTTTACCATTCATCATTCAGTCCCGTTTAGTCATTATAAATGAACGGACGTGCTTGGTCCACGCAGTTACCCGCTTTATCTACGATTTTAGTTTACTGATAGATTGCTTAAGTGACGTACTATACTTTTGATGAATATTTTAAGCAAACAACAATCAATTAATCAATACTTTTGATGACAGAAACCAATGCAATTCTGTATTTTGTCAGGTCACTGTCCCATCTGTAAGAGAGAGTTATTGTCATTTTAACTGTGTCCACAGACAAAAATAGCTCACAATCTTCTATATACATACGAAATTTGTACATGCACACGTATAAAAATTGCGGTTTTTATCCAACGCAATCAATTCATAGGTTTGAACGTAGTTTTCAATTTAGACTCGTTTATATTTTTTCGTTTGGGCTTGTATCATATTTTCCCTCCGGTTTATATGATCCGTTCATCCTATTTTGACTCTTAAAATTCAAGAGCCTTATCTAAAAATGAGGGTACTTTTTATATGGCCTTCCAAATACCGTTTCGATCCCTAACATCACTGAAGAGACATTTATTGTCGAAATCCGGATCTGGTGTACTAAAAAAAAACATTGACACCGTATTTTTGTGGCATAACATCGTGGCCACAAGTTAAATTTCTTTTCTGTTTAGTATTAAATTTATATTAAGATCCATTTTGTTACATCTTGTGATCAATTTTATTTGGCAATCGCCAATGGCAGTCAGCAGGGTTAAAGAACATCAGTTGTTCGACCTGTTAGTCAAATGCGTTTTGTTTAACTATACTTTTTCACTTTTTTTTGTCTTTTGGAAAATGTTGTTTGTGCTGTTTTTAGACCCTTCTACAACGAAATTTGTTTTACACGCACACGTATAAAAATTACGGTTTTTATCCAACGCAATCACAGGTTTGAACGTAGTTTTCAATTTAGACTCGTTTATATATATGTTACAGTAAATAGGTGAAATTAGGAATAACACGTAATTACTAAACATTTCAGTAATTACCTGTAATCACTAGTCAATTTAGTAATTACATGTATTTACTGATTGTTTTAGTGATTACAGGTATTTACTGATTTTTTTTGTCATTTTTACAGCTATTTACTAACTTGATATTCTTGTTTAAAAATTAAAGACATAATTCAAGATATCAAATAAGAAAGTAAGGGGATGGGATTTTTAGGGCTAACTTAAGAATAAAGGATTATAAGGCACATTAAAAGTGCATACTCTTCCGTGTTTGTGAATTGAAACTGGAAATGGTTGTTTTATAAGTTTAGAAACTCCCTAAAAATCATTTTCAGCATGCAAGACAATGATATCAATCCAAAATTGAAAAATACATTTTTGAAAAACATTATAGGCAACTTAGCCAGCTCTTTTTTATAAGATAGACATTAGATTATGGCAAATTTGGTTAAATGATCTTGATAATTCTTAAAATCTCATAATTTTGTTATATTAAAATCTCCATCAGGCATTCTATGCATATCAACTTGGCCAATGACATGAGTTAAATTCCTTTTACAAAAATAGGTTTAAATACAAGTTCTTTTGTGAGACATTTGCAATGAAGCTTACATTCTCCACAAACACATTTATATACAAATTGATTGCGTTAAGAGTCACATTTTCATATTTCTGTGTTTTTATGAGTTTTTCAAGACCTCCAAATTGAAGCTTATATACCTCCAACAAAATTTTATCATAATTTCTTCCTGTATAAGAATGATCTTTTTATGGATTAAATAAGTCAACTAAATAGTCCATCCCTTTTGTTTTTACTTTCAATGTTGACATTCTTTTCTCCTTTTGTCGAGCCTTTGTTTTTGTCACAAAAGCGAGACCAACCTTATTTCCATCGCCAGCGGCATCCACAAATATTCGCTCTTTTTTAAATTTTGATCACTTTCTTAAATTATCCTGGATTTCTACCAAACTTGAACAGAAGCTTGTTTCTGATCAAAAGATAAATTTCAAGAAGTAAATTTTGTAAAAATGAAATAAAGTTTTTCCGTATTTTACTTATAAACGGACTTAGTTTTTATGCCGTTAACATTACATTCACACTGTGGTTATTTTTTTTTTTTTAATTTGAATACCATAATATCTAGAAGTAAAGTTTGTAAATAAAAATATCCTTTTTCGTAAATTACTTATTTAAACGGACTATTTTTTTCAGTTAACATAGCACACACTCTGCAGTTAAAGTTTAGATTTCATAAACCATCCTAAATTTTTGAACAAATTAGGACAGACGCTTCTTACACAAGTTGTCAAAAGATAGTATCTTGAGGAAAATTTTAAATATTTTTCCCCCCTATTTTTGTTGGGCCTGCGACTCACAGTTAAAGAAGGCGAGACACTAGGTTCTGCAAAACCCTTAAGATTTTGATAGCTGAATACTCACTGATTTTCTATTTAGTATTACCATAACTTTTGATCAGTTGACCATATTACAACATTGTTTTAACAGTAATTACTGGGCAGTTTTAGGAATTACTTGTATTTATTAAGTGCATCGGGAATTACATGTAATTCCTAAATTTTAGTAATTACATGTAATTCCTAATTTCACCTATTTACTGTAACATATATATATATATATATATATATAAACCTGTCATTATTTCTCCCAAAGGGATCCCCGATACTATTATTAATCGCTTTAATCAATCTTTATAGACATATCCCAATCATAACATTACCAAGGGCACTTACGGGGAGACAGCTATACGGTGAAATCACTCCTAGTGGAGGCAAACTGTCGTCCGTCAATAACGTTAATTAAGTATAATTAACATTAAACATGGCTGGGGGTCGAGATTCCAAGATCATAGGATTAACCTAGGCAAAATGGCGCTCGTCCTTATATATTATTGATACCGACCACAGATTATTGTCTCTAAGCTTCACAAACTAGACAATCGTTTCTCTTGTGATTCCGTTTGAACATAAATATGGCAGACCTGATAATAAATCATTTGTCGGGAAAGAAAAATAAATGCATTGTCAAGTATATGGAGACAACGGTTACATTTTACGGAGAATACAAAAAAATAGTTTTACTGCTCAACATTGAAAATGTTTGTGAAAATAAAAAAAAGTAACAACCACGGGGCGGATCCAGCCATTTTTAAAAGGAGGGGGACCAACCCAGGATAAAAGGGAGAGGGAGTTCCAACAATATGTCCATATTTAAATACATTGATCGCTAAAAAGGAGGGTCCATACCCCGGACCCCCTCCCTTTTTCCAAAATTCAACCTTGATCTGCCCCTGAACAACCTTTATCTTTTTTTTTAATAATAAGTGAAATTGAACTTTATATGTTGTAATATATATTCCTATTTATTATAGGTAGATAATGTCTGTAATATTCAACTCATATAATACTCCCAGTGTTTATTTAGCAACTCATGATATAAAACTGTTGAGGTCCCGGTGGATCATTTGTATATTATGTTTCCCCCGATAAAATGGTCTGGTACTTTCACGGCCGACACTCGGCTAACCGAGAGTTTGGTCGGTTAATCTATATTGAGTATGCGGCTATATCGACGGTTGATCTGTTAATCGGGTTGGTTATACGTCTGTTAAGAGTAAAACTCACAATTTAATGTTAAACTCTGTTAAATATACAGATTTTTGCCATATTATGAGAACCACATCAACAAAAGAAAAGTGTCTGACAAAATGATATCTATCATAGAACATTTTCCACCAGTAAAAAAATGCAATAGCCTGCGCAGTTTTAAGTAAAACGAAAAGGCGTCTCGCAAGTATGTGGTTTTTATGCTTGTACGCATAGCAATATTTTGGATAAAAGGCTAAAAAACATTTTTATATATGATTTAAAGGACACAAAATAGTACTTTGGTTCTAAAAAAATAATTGTCATTGTCAAATATTTCATAATTGTTATATAAGTTGAGTAATACCACATTTTAATGAATATTAGGGGAATACAGTCTGTTAATGGGTTGGACAATTTAAATCGTGTCAGTTAAGAGTTATTTAGCCACGACAATAGTCTTACTACCTTTAGTTTATATTTTCACATTTAAAAAAATGAGATTTACTTGTGACGAAAAATTTACAATACGATGCAACAGTATCCTTATAGAAAGAGAACTTTTAATTTAATTTTATTTCTTTGCATTTCATTGAAGGGTGCATGTGTCACTTCAATATAGCGTTATATGGACTGATTGGCCGCTCGAATTCGCACGAATTTATTATTTACGCCAAGTTATCAATCAGCCTTATTTTTTTTTGTCTGTTCAAAGTCTGTAACATCTATGAATCTGTCATGTGTTTCAATGCAGCTGGTTAAATTCCGTGCGTTTTCTTTGAAATACTAAGGCTTTTGAATTTCTACCTCAGGAATCGATTACCTTATGCCGGCGTCACACATTGGCGTATAGACCGGCGTGCACCAAACGTACAGAGAAAATTGACAAAGTCGGTATGCGTTAGTTGCATGCCATAGGAACGCTTAGCAATCGTCCAAAGCGCGTTGCATAAGTTTGTAGTACGTCGAAATACAAACGTAAAATTGAGAAAGGAAATGGGGAATGTTTCAAAGCGACAACAACCCGACCATAGAGCAGGCCAAGGCCACCAATGGGTCTTCAATGTAGAGAGAAACTCCCGCACCCGTAGGCGTCCTTCAGCTGGCCCCTTAAAAATATGTATACTAGATCACACAAGACTAACAAAGGCCAGAGGCTCCTGACTTTGGACAGGCGCAAAATTGCGGCGGGGATAAACATGTTTATGAGATATCAACCCTCCCCCTATTCCTCTAGCCAATGGAGGAAAGTAAATACGCTTGATGAACGCTACAATCCCAGAAAATTTGTATGCAGCATAAAAAAACATACAACATACGCCAACATACCCTTCTAGTACGTCCAATACACGCTTAAAGCTCGTTTTGCACACGTTACAAATATGATTGCCTTTTTTTTTACCCAAAACCCCTGTCCTGCCTATTTTTTTTCAAATTTCATCCTAGCCCCTTATCTATTTATGTTTTATATATTGATGTTATACTTTTTTTTTAATTATCCTTGCAATGTTTTCGTTCGTTATTAAAGTCACTACTTTTATTTTTTGTAATTTTTATTTTGTCATCTTTGGACTTTAATAACGATTAACGCCGGGTACCAAATTTTTTGTACTACATGTGTATTTCGGTGATGGTCTATGCCAAAAAAAATTAAAATCCAAAGCCAAAAAAAAAATAAAAATGAAAAGTTTATAAACCAAAAAACACAAACAAGTACAACCAAACCAAAGTCGGGAAATCATGCATTTCTTTACATATTTTTACACGAGGAAGAAATACAATATGATTATTGATTGCGTCCTTTATAAATATTTATTTCAAAACTTATTGAAAAGACAAATAACTCTGACGATTGCCTGACATGGTACCGAAGTACTCTAGCTGGTAGAGCAAAATCTATACAGGGGTGTCCCACAGGGAAACTTTACAACAGAAAATCTACGACGAAAAGCACTTCTACGTCCAAATATGCTAGGGATTGCTATATCATATATATGTTCCTGCAAGGTGACAAAACGCAAATCGACGAAGTCTTCAGAAAAGATGACAATAAGTTAAGTGTTGTTGAGCATAACAACGAAGTGGTTTCTAATGAAATTATCGAGATGCGCGCAAATATTCATATTTTATTAGAGAGAGTTTCGGAACTAGAAAAATCAGACCAGAAAAATGAAAAATTCATTAAAATCTTACAAACTGAAAACAGTAAACTTCGTTCGCAATATTTAGATTTAAATGAACAACTCGTTACTCATTTAAGGGACTACGAGAGAAAATCAACACAAAACGATGCAAAATTTAAAGTGCTGTCCCAGTCGACAAAATCATTGGATGATTTTGATCTGAATAACTTTCAGCAAGATATTAAGACTATGAATATCGAACTAGATAGGCATACCAAATTACAATTGGTTATGCAAAAGTCATTAAATGATCTAAAATTAATTGTTAAACCGTCTTACGCATCGATAACTTCCCCCAGTAGAGCCTCTGGTGAGTTAAATGTCAGCACGTCGTTACACTCTACGGACACGAAAAAGTCACAGATCAATGAACATTTAAATGTACAGACTACCCCAGGAAAAAGTAACGGTACGAATGTAACCTTGAAAGAAAGTGACCATTTGTCATCGCAAGTAGACCATTCAAAACATTTTGTGTCGAATCCCGAATTAGATCAGTTAACGGAAACATCGAAAGTTCAAAATAAGGATCATTTAAATTTTAAAATTCCGGTACGTGTACAAGGTAATACCGAAGAAATAAAACCATTAAATGAGAATATTTTTGTTGGTGTAACACCAAGGAAACGATCCGCTAGATACTATTTATCCGGAATAGATAACAAATCAACACGATCTGGAATTTTACAGTTTCTCGAAGTGAAAGGTGTTAACAGTACGTTTCTACAACTTTTTCACGGCAAATACAATTATTCACGGATATCAGCTAAATTAAACGTCACAGAAGAATCCGCTAGCATTATCGAGACCGAATCATTCTGGCCCACTGGTGTACGGTGTAGGAGATGGCTGAACAATCACGACTGGCAAGACAGATGTAATGATCACTCATAGAAAGATACAAGACGAACACAACAAGACTATATAACACTTAAAATGTTGTACATGTATATAATGTTAATATTTAACTTATGTTTTTTCATTAATGCTTTAATGAGTCTGAATATTTTATCATGGAATGTCAGAGGGATTATGTCCTCTACCTTATGTCTTGCGAACTTACTAGAATCTACAAACTGTGATCTTGCTATAATAAGTGAACATAAGCTAAAACCGAATTTATTGTCTTATATGAATAGTATAGATATGAGATACAAGAGTATTTCAAAAACTGACAAGTTAAATGATTTATGTAATTGTACACATGGTAAAGGTGGTATTTCTATTTTATACAAAGCATCTTTACAATTTTCAATAGAAGAAATCACAGAGACAAATTCAGATAGAATTGTTGGTGTTGAGCTGAAAAACAAAAGCTTTGGGTCAATTTTTATATTCGGTGTATACTTACCTGCTGATGGTTCGATCGATAATTATAGACAAGAGTTAAACGCCCTTGATGATTTATACACATATTACATTAACTACGGCAAAGTCGTTATTGCAGGTGACTTCAATGCCAGTTGTATAAAAAAAAATCTACAGTTTACAAACACCACAAAATCAAAAGAACTTCAAAATTTTGTACATAGACACAATATTTGTCATCCATATATTAACACATGCAATACACTACTAAAAGGTCCAGAGTTCACATTTACATTAAAAAATACAATGTTAGATTATATATTGATAGACGAGACGTTAGTCAGACAACTAAGACGGTATGAAATCCTAGAAGAAGGAACGTTTAGTACGACATCAGATCACCTACCAGTAATCGCCTGTATGGAACTAGACGAAAATCCACATATTGACTTAAACAATTTTTCCAAACTTCCAGCTTGGCATAAGATAAATGAACATAGTATTAAAGAATATCAAGATAAATTGTGTCCTCCTTTAGATAAACTAATACAAGAAGCGCAGAGTAATGACATCGACATAAACCTTTTTTATCATAATCTTTTGAATACGCTTATAAATACTGCGAAAGATACAATTCCGTGCAATATGTATAATCCGCACACAAAACCTTACTGGAATGCCGACGTGAAGCAAGCACACACGAAAGAACGAAATATGCGAAGAGTCTGGATGCAAGATGGAAGACCCAGAGGTATGCAACACGAGTCGTATTTTAATTACAAACGAGCCAAACGTGATTTTAGAAACATTCAGCAACTTGCTAATGAACAATATATCGAAGAAACGTATGATGACATTAACAACGCTGCCGAATGTGATATACGACTATTCTGGAAACTTATTAAGCGCCAAAAACCAAAACATTCAAAAGTTTGTCAGCAAATTATACATAATAACATTGTTCATACATCACCTGAGTCGATCTGTAACGCATTTGCGAATTATTTCGAAGATCTGTACACACCAGCTGATACGTCAACGTTCGATGATCCGACCCTTAAGGAAATGAATAAAGCTTACCGCGAAATTCAACGTGTATGCAAAGCTGATGAAGACCTATACTTACCTGGTGGAATTATTACTTGTGATGATGTAAGCTCTATTATTAAGCAACTAAAACGTAGAAAAGCGTGTGGCAATGACATGATCCAAAATGAACACTTGATATATGGTGGACCAAAAGTTTCGGAATGTCTTTACATTTTCCTTAATATTGTTGTAGAGAAACAGCAAGTTCCTAGTGACTGGCAGAAAGGACTGGTTGTTCCCTTGTTTAAAGGAGGCGATAAATCTAAAGTGAGCCCGGACAACTATCGACCCGTGTGTTTACTATCTAGTGTATTGAAGCTTTTTGAAAAGATAGTACTTATCCGTCTACAAACATTTGTCGTATTACCAGAGAAGTTTCCTAATCCTCTCCAACATGGATTTCAAAAAGGTCTTGGTTGTCTGACTGCGTCCTTTTGTCTCCTTGAAACAATTTACCATAACATAGAACAAAATAGCAAAGTTTTTGTAGCGTTTTTAGACAGTAGAAAGGCCTTTGATACAGTATGGCGCAAAGCACTTATGTTTAAATTATTTAATTTGGGTGTCAAAGGGAAAGCATGGTCCCTGATTAATGATATGTATAGTAAAACACAAGGTTCAGTTGTTGTAAATAAATGTAAATCAAATGACTTTGTAGTCAAAGAAGGTGTTAGACAAGGAGGGGTATTGTCTGGTTTTTTATACTTAGTGTTTATTAATGAACTAATTAATGAATTGGAAAGATGTAATAGAGTCACTGGTGTTAATAGTATAAAATGTTGCGCTCCATCACTTGCTGACGATATTACATGCATTGCTACAACACCACAGCGTTTACAACACATGCTGGATATATGTACAATCTATTCAAATAAATGGAGGTTTCAGTTCAACGGAAAGAAATCATGTGTTATTCAATTTTCAAAATCCTCAATAAAAACAGACTATAACTGGAAAATTAACCAAGAATCTGTACCGGTTGAAGACAGTCATATTCATCTAGGCATTGAACTTAACGGAAAATTAAACGCACTTACACGAACGACAAAAGCTTGTAGGAAGGGTAGAAACACTTATTTTGCAATTGCCAACTTAAGAGGCGAAAATACGAATCCTTTGGTTCTCGTCAAACTGTACAAGTCAGTAGTAAGTCCAACTTTTTTATATGGCTGTGAAGTTTGGTGTGACCTGAAGAATCAAGATATCACATTACTGAATAGACTTCAGCATTTTGTTGTAAAACACGTACAAAAGTTTAAGACGTCAACAAGATCAGATATGTGTGAAAGCATGGTTGGACTACGTAATATAACCTGTGACATTGAAAAACGTAAATTATATTTCTTTGGAAAACTTTGTAAAACGAAAAACTCTTATCTTGCAAAACAAATCTTTCTACAAAGACTTTTTTCGTGCCTGTTAGATGGACGAAACCATATTGGATTTATTCCAGACATATTAAACATTCTATGTAAATACAATCTGTATGAATTTCTTATCACATATATTAGTGATGGCAACTTTCCTGATAAGCTGCAATGGAAACGTTTAGTTGTAAATGCAGTTGAATCAAAACATGATAATGACTGGCTGATTCGCATTAATTCAGACAATGACTTTAGGAGGTTTAAATATATTCATAAATCCGTATCTGCAGCTCATGTGTGGAAATTCCCCTCGAACAGCTCTGAAATTCGCACTGCATTGTTTATTGGAAAACTTATATCTACCGCTCCAACCCATGTTTTCAAATTTTGTGAAATTTGTGACCGTCCGTTCACTGACGTTTTCGTACATGCATGCTTTGGCTGTACGTGTACATCAAATATGCACAGCACTTGGATGGACTTAATAATAGAAAACTTTTGTCTCGACCTCTATGTTGAACTAAGTGAATGTGATGATGATTCCTTATATACAATCTGTCTAGGAAAAAACCCTTCAACCATGCTTAGTGATCCCGACTTAGAGTCATTCAAGCGACTTTGCTACATCCATGTAACAAAATCTGCATCCGAATACAATCGTCAATTGAACAATATAGTATAATGCTAGCACATGTAATATCGACAGCACGCGATATAAACTCTTTTGCTTTTGAACTGATCACTTTCATTTATATGTAAATATTGCGTATTTCTCACAACTTTATCATTTATATGTTCTGTTATTAATGTTTTAATGTATTGTTCATGATTATATAATTCATGTAATCTCTGTAAAGAGGAAATAAAGATATGAATGAATGAATGAGTAATAATGAGAAATATAAATGTGGCCATTTAAATGGTCCGATGTACATGTACCAGATGGTCAGGTATGTACATGTACATGTATGTAAATAAAGTTCACTGAGGAATGTTAATTTTTCCCTTTGTTGTTCCTCACAATATTGTGGAGTATGGTGTTCACGAACGTCATAAAATGACATTTATATCACGAGAATGCACGTCAACTTTACCAATAGGATTAATTAGGATTATCCAACACTTTAATTCGCTGTTAGACTTCGGCTACTGTTATCTTATGAAATGTCCATCCAAGTGTGTATCGGCAGGCGGTCTGCAGTGTGTGATGGGAAAAGTCGCGTGCATACGTCTGCTTCTGCTACCGATGTCACAAATGTAGCGTGTACTCAAAATAATAACATCGAGTGTGTAAAATGTGTGGAAGGCGATTCGAATAATAGGAAGAAATTCAACATGCAAAAGGCGGTTTCCAAAAGAGAGCAAACTTTTGACATTTATGATGCTTTGACCGACAAACTTGCAAAAAAGAAAACAACATTGGACAGATCAAATACTAGGACGTCTACAAGTAGTGAAAGTGTCAGCATGGAGAAAACGGTTAACAGTTCAGTGCAACCTAAAACCAAAGTAACAGGAGTGAAAAAGGGAAAGAAAAGGACCATTGTTTTAACAAAGACCAATAAAAACAAAGTGAACTTGAAAAAGGACGACGTTAAGAAAGTTAAGAAAGTCCCAGTTACTTATGCGTCTGGCATAAGAAAGAAACCGGCAGCGAATTCAAACTTGATAACAATTATTTTGGACGAAAACAACAACGTGAACAAAGGTGACGAAAAATCAAAGAAAACTGATAAAAAGTCTGTGAACATCGTTAAGGTGAAAAAGACGATTATAAAACGAAAAAAAATCGATATGAAACTAAATTTGAAACAGACATCAAAAACAAGTGACAACAGTACCGATAATCCTGCTAAACAAAGTGATTCTACCTGTGACAAAGGCACACAGAGACAGATTACAACGTGTACTGCATTGGGCAAAAATAAGAAATGCTTATCTGTACGAAACATTCATAGTAAGAGAATACGGAGTCGTTCCATTAGCTCATACCGAGGCTCACATTCGAATAGTTCATAATCATCTAGCAGTTTTGAATCGTCTTTCTCGGAATCGTCGTCTTCATCGTTAAGAAAACGTTATAAACACTCTTATTCCAGAGATAGAGAACGCTCATATTCAAGGAACATCTATCGATCAAGTCAATCATACTCTACTGAACGATATAGCAGATCATATTCTAAAGAACGATATAGCAGATCATATTCTAAAGAACGATATAGCAGATCATATTCTAAAGAACGATATCGCAGATCATATTCAAGGAACCGTTATTGTGAATCATATTCCAGGGAACGATATCGAAATCGTCGATCATATTCCAGGGAAACATTTGTATCTCGTCGATCACATTCAAGGGGACGATATATGCACCGACGTTCAGGCTCAAATTTAAGACGTCGCCAATCGTCTTCCAAAGATACTTTTAGCAGTTCTAGTGATAGCCAGTGCTTGCATTCCAGATCTCGTAGTCGACGCCGACGTTCTGATTCAAGATCTCGTAGTCTACGCCGACGTTCTGATTCAAGATCTCGCAGTCGACGCCGATGTTCAGATTCAAGATCTCGTAGTCGACGCGAACGTTCTGATTCAAGATCTCGTAGTCGACGCCGACGTTCTGATTCAAGATTCCGATATGCACGATCATCGAGAAGAAGACATTCATGCTCGGATAGTATTTCATCTCGTTCGTTTACTTCATATTCGTCTACCTCTGACTATGACTATGACTATTTTCCACTTCGAGACTATCCATATACCGATCCTTACTACACTATGCATCGATATTCTGTGTATTCCGATGATTGTTCAACATATTCCCGAAGTTATTCTCGATCCAGAAGCAGATCACACAATCGATCCATGTCTAGATCTAGTTTTACAGAATTTTCTTCAAGTTGCGACTCGTCACCGTCTCGCTCATCTAAACAGGATAGTTACGCACGAAATAGTGCATCATGCGCAGCCGGAAAAACGAAACCGAAAATGAAGAAGCGGGCTGTTGTCTGTAAACAAACCAAAAAGACGTTGAATAAAAATCCAACCTGGCCACTGTGACGTCAAAACCTAAGGTGATTACATCCTTTCAACCTTCCGCGGCTATAACCACCAATCTGCCACTGGTTATATCAATAAGCGATAGCGATGAAACAACCGACATCCCAAATGAAATAAACAGTACACCCGGAAGTAGTTCTTGTGCATCGAGATTAAATGCCGATCAGACGCACACCAATGATCAATCCGTGCTAAGAACGTCAAAGAAATATGAGTGTGTCATCAAATCAGTCCGCGACTTACAACCGACTAAAAGGACCGTAGACGTCATCAAATCAGTCGACTTACAACCGACTAAATGCGCCGTAGACGTCATCACATCAGTCGACTTACAACCGACTAAAAGCGCCGTAGACATAAATGAGTGTAGTAGTCAAACTAATACTGATCGCAGGATTGTGACCTTGACCTCTGTTCATTATGACAAAAACTTGAGCAGACAAAAATGTGTTGACACAACAACAATAGCGCTCAATGCTACTAAAACACAAAATACTCAAGGAAATGTCAAATTCAAATTGACCAACAAACTACCTACGATTTGTTACATAGGCCGCTCACAGGATAACACTATCAGACCTCAAACTATCGGACCTCAGATGATACAATCCAAGTATACCGCCGAACAATTAAGAATGTTAATAGAAATTGGAATCTCTTTACAAAACATTTTTAAAGATGTTTCGGAAAAAATCGTTGGTAAATATTCTCAATAGACAAGTGTACATTATCACGATTATGGTGCATAAAAATGTTGAGAAAAAAACACTTATTAAGTTTGATAGCTAAAATGAACTAGGATTATTTCAGTTGAATTGAGTTGTGCTGTGGTACTAGTATTCGTGTTGTGACAGTTCTAAGTACTCACATTTCAAAAGTGCTATATTCGCAATATTCATTGTTCATTTGTTGTTTAATCATGTTAACATGGTTAATGTGGTATTGAGGAAAAACGTTATTGGCAACTTTTCGAATCAAACATTGGACATGTTGGACAGTCTTAAATAGTGAATATTTTCCATGTAGAAACATTTATTTTGTGAATTTGTGGTTCAGGTTACAATGTCAGCCTTTAACTAACACCCGTTTAGTGTGAAAGTTTAAAAATGTTTTCACTCACATTACACAATACAAGTATGTAAAAAAACTACTGGTGCTATACTATTCATGAAATTTTGTTTGTGTTATCACAGGAGTTTGAAATCCTATCAGTAAGGGGGTAAAAATAAACCAAAGTCGACTATCAGAGTAGAGCTTCTCTCCAAGAGTCGACTTTGGTATATTTTTACCCCCTTATTGATAGGATTTCAAACTCCTGTGGTGTATATATATGTACAATAGCGGACAGACTGATAATCTGAAAGTGTGCGGATTATCTACATGTACAAAAATTTAAATCGTCAAAATCATAAACTTTTCACGGATTCAAGAAACATTTAAACTGTTAAAATGTGAAGTACTGATTATTTGAATTATTAATGAGGGCCCTCATGGGGTTTTTGATTATGTGATTACTTGGCCGTTTTTTTAATGATTATTTGATTATTAAGCCAAATATTTCATGATTATTTGATTACCTAGGACTGTATTTTTAGTTTATGATTATTTGATTACTAAAGATCAGCAAATATTTAATGATTATGTGATTATATTGGCAAAAAATGGTGATTATGTGATTACTAGGACCCCCCCCCCCCCCCCCATGAGGGGCCTCGTTAATATGAACATAAGAATTATGAAATGAGACGAACATGACAAAGTCGATTTTCAAATTATATTTGACTGCATTCTATTTTGAGAAAACTATATCCAGTATACCTGTATACTATAATGTTGAATTCATTTATCATTTCGGTGCCTTTTGTAGCTGCATATGCGGTATGGGCTTTGTTCATTGTTGAAGAATGTATGGTGACCTATAGTTGTTTATTTCTGTGTCATTTGGTCTCTTGTGGAGAGTTGTCATGGTTGTCTCATGGGCAATCATTTATACCACATCTTCTTTTTTTTTACAGTATATCATATATGTTGCTTTTTATGATTAATCACATGTAGTTGACTGTGTCGCCTGGATTTTCTCCAAAGCTCTTCATTAGGGTTATTTCTACCCAATCAGTCTTGTATCATATCCTGGAGTCGATTTCACAAAAACTTACGACTAAGATTGATCGTAAGTATACTGATTGGTTCTTGACTTGACACCAATCTTAGTCGTAATTTTTTTGAGAAACCTATTCCTGATCACCAATCATTACCTACCGAAATGAAAAGCAAACTCTTATATCTGTGAAATAAGAACAGGAGGAATTTGCATGTGTTAGGGTGTACGTGTGGATTTTTTTTAAAGGAATATTTTAAAAAGACGGCATTTTTTTTAAAGAAAAAGGAATGAACATGTATATATTGGTATGCTTTACCATGTTTACCCTACTATATATAGATCTTAAAACTGCTTTCTATTGAGAAAGAAAACAACAAACGTAGTATGCTTGCCAATGAGACAAAATAACGTCGATGTCCGAAATAATGGGTCATGCATGATTGCTTTTACTTCTATATTATTAATTTGCACGCTTAACATGCTTAAAGTCATAAGAAACCTCAAATTAAAAAAAATAATGCATATGAATTTTTATAACTCAATGGATAGTTTTCATTATAAAACTTATGTACATATACTTTTTTTCTGAAGAAAATTATTTAATTTGTTCGTATTTAGAAGAAGTGTACTTTATGTTAACTTCTACCTTCCAGGAAGTTGCTTATATAGGGAATCAATGAAGCGGGACTGGAGCGGGGCCCCCTCTTCGGAAGTCAATGGGCCCCCACTTATGAACATTTCTGGATCTGCCACTGCTCGTAAAAATCCGGTGATCGAAATACGCATGGATATCCTTAAAATAAACTATAAGTATCTGATTGTACATGTTAAAAACGTGCTCAATATCCATGCTTTTTGTTGATTGTTAACAAACACGTGACAATCGTTAAACTTCGGCTTCAAAGCACGAACTTTAATTACCTGCCATATTTTCATATCAACACTGACTGATTGAAAATAAATGACGATTATACGAAACTTACTCGAAAAAAATGATAAATCGTGCACAGAAGACTAAGTTTATGATGTGTGTATGCATTGGTACAAGAATTGGAATAACATTATTTTTCACCGGTCACTCGTTTCATACATGACTTTATTAATATCACAATGGTATGACTGTGTTCTTGGTTTTATATTGAGATAGTTAACTCACTGATCAAATTTCTAAACTACATCGTTGGTCTAATTTCTACCGCTACATCATTGGTGAAATTTCTAAGGCAACATCACTGATCATATTTGTATCGCCACATAATTGGTAAAACTTCGATTATCACACCACTTGTTAAATTTCAAACGCCAAATTACAGGTCATTTTTTTTACGCCGATTCATTGGTCAAAGTTCTTGCGCCACATCACTTGTGAAATTTCTAACGCCACATCATTGGTCAAATTTCTAATTCACATCACTGGTCAATTTCTAGCGCCACATCACTGGTCGAATTACAAACTCCACATCACTGGTCGAATTACAAACTCCACATCACTGGTTGAATTACAAACGCCCACATCACTGGTTGAATCACAAACGCCACATAACTGGTTGAATTACAAACTCCACATCACTGGTCGAATTACAAACGCCCACATCACTGGTTGAATCACAAACGCCACATAACTGGTTGAATTACAAACGCCACATCACTGGTCGAATTACAAACGCCACATCAATTGTCGAGTTCTAACGCCACATCACTGGTCAAGTTTCTTACACGCCATCACTCATAGGAAATCATTTGAAACATATCACACATAATGCTTTTGATTTTTAATCTATGGATGATGTAGGTACAACAGTAGCACATCGGGTATAATGATCCGAAACCATGGATTGATCTGAATCCCTACAGGGCCATTTATCAAAAAGAATTGTATTGTGCCCCATATTGTAATATTGTATTGTGTTGTTCATTGAGGAAATAAAGGAAGGAACGACACGAGTACCTTGTGGACAGGTCTGGTCTAGGTCCTTATAGGGTTAACAGTGGCGGATCCAAAAAGAGTCCATAAGGGGAGCCCACTAACTTCATTTATAGGGGTCCGCTCCAGTCATGCTTCACTGATTTCCTGTATAATCAACAAAGCTGTTCCCATAAAGGGGCCGGGAAGGGCTCCTGGATCCGCCTATTGTTTATGTGATTTCCTTATTTTTTTTGCTTTTTTTTAATTGATTTATATCTTCATCTTGTATTTATAACATGTGAATAAACTCATCATAGATACCATGATTGAAACTTTATATGTGCGCTAGACGCGCGTTTCGTCTACAAATGACTCATTAGTGACGCTCGAATAAAAAAATGTTAAAAATGAACAACGGTTAATTACTACTTCCTCTAATTTATATATATTAATGTGGAAAATTACATTTTTAACTGTATAGTTAGAATAATAGTCCCAGAATTGTTAAACCGATCGCGATATATGTATATTGTATTATATATATAAAATATATATGAATTAGACCGATACATTTATATTGTCTTCGTTTCAACTACGTTGATTTCAAGTGATTATGACAGAAACCATTGCAATAACCTATTGTACAATATAAATGGCGCCATATAGAAAATCTGCAACAAATAAAATTGTTTTTGAGTAATTTGAATTGAGGAGATGTCATCAAGCAATGCCATTCTCGTGTTATCTCGCGTTAATCGCGTCAGATGCAGGCGACAGACACTCGTTAAGCTATCTTCCTAAATCTACAATCAATGCATTACCATCTATAAACTTTTAAATATTTAATGATTGGGTTTTTATCCGATTCCTGAATAAATACGAAAATGAAAAGATATCTTATTAGTTTCAAATTCCAAATGACAGGATTGTTATCAAAATTTTACACCATCATAGGTTTACTTGGGGAAAAGCAAAAAAAAAGGTGATCCCCCCCCCCCCCTTTTCCAAAAAAATAAATTGCTCCCCATTTTTCTGCAAGACATTATTTTTTCGTTACTTTTTCTTAAATATCAATCATATTAATATTTTCTGTGTTAAATTTGTGTAAAAATTAGAAATGTCAATTGATATTTGTTTGCTAGTATATTGATGGTCCCGGTGGTATCACCGTCCAGGAGCCAGTACTTCGGTACTTTATGGCATGAGAACATGAGATGTCCGCGGGGGGTATCAACATTTCAGGAACCAGTATTTAGGTATAAGATTTTCTCGTATTGATCTGATTCGGATGATTCCTTTAGACTTAATAGTTTTTAGTTTTTCCTAATAGCTTTTTTAGGTTTTGCATTTCAAATATGTTGTCGTCGAGCATCACTGACGAGGCAGTTGTTGAAATGTGAATCTAGATCTGCACGATGCAGAAAATTAGTACTGTGATCGGACTTAGAAATATAGTTAATCAGTTAATGGCAATACAATTGAACTGAAGTTTAGCGACTTAATTTATGCTCAGAGTTGAGCTGTTTAACAGTACACGATAACAACGTAGAGTTGCGTCCCTTTGACTTCGATCTGATAAATCATATTAAAAATGTGTAATTTTTCCTATCAATATAAGCTAGACAATTAATTATGTATAAACCAGACTAAAGTTGATACCATCAAATTTTCTGTCAATTTTGTCGCCTTGTTTTGTTTTACATTTCATTTGCTCAACCATTTTGTAAAAGTTATCAAATTTTATATCATAACTGTTATTCTAGGTGGTATTCAGATATTTTATCAAGTATTGACAAATTTTCTATATTATTTGATCTTTGATATCCCATGGCAGTTGGCGCGTGCATAAATTTACAGACGATCGGATTTGGCGCCAATTCCATCTAACTTTCTCAATGGTCGTCTGAAAGTCGGAGAAAATATAGAAAAACGATACTAAACGAGTTGTTTGGTCAGTTTGATTAAAATAATGGACAATTCATGTCTGTATTGTCCAGCCGAGGCTATCTATCACCCTGACAATCTATGTTAACTAGGCGTCGGAATCAAGCCATTAAAATCCAATAGTTTGTGTTTCAGAAAACGGCCATCTCCGACAGGCAATTAGTTTTTGAGGATAATAACAGGATTATAGATTATAGATTATAGATTATAGGATTATAGATTACAGGATTATAGATCGACGGTGTTGTTTTTTTTTAAATTCTCATTTTAGTTAAAAGTGTGAATTTCTAAAATAAAATATGAAACAGACATAAAAAAAAAATATATTGGATATCAAATACAACGACAGTTGCTTGGGACATGGACCCCACTTACTTAATTACTTTGTTTTCTATGTTGTATAATTTTCTTTTTACGAATTTTAAAGCACAAACAAATATTATTTAACAAATATACCCCTAGCGCCTCTTCTTGGAGCTAGCTCTGTTTTAACCCCCTGCTTTTTGCTATTCCTTCGGGTTTTTTTGATTATACAAATAGTAAAATAGTTATTATTTGCGGATCCACAAAAGGGGGTTCCAATACCTCGACCCCCTTTTTACAACTTTTGTCTTTATATGGGAATATATCGTTGAAACACCCCTTTTTTAAATGCTGGCTCCGCGCCTGGTAAATGACACCTATGAGCAATTACCACAATGCACCGACTGTTTTTGTGCTCGTACTCAAAAATCAACCAATCAAAATGCTGGATTTCATATTTCGAGCGTGAATTGTGTGCAAAGTGGGTCTTTGATTGGAAAAAAACCCACCAACGTTAGAAATTGAACTACTTAACACTCTATGCATTAACCTAACATTAAGCTCCATACACCCCCCCCCCCCCCTAAAATCTGACTTTTTAAAGATATTTTTACGCTGACTAGGTGCGGATCTAGAATATTTCTTATTTTAATCTTTGACGAAAATTTATTTATTCAAACAAGCAAAGACAAAATTCCTTTACTGGCCCCTTCTGGTCCCAAGGAAAATTGTGCTTATTAGTACGTTTTTATCATTTTTTGACTCGTGTCCTTCTGTTATGTAAATTTTGTCGATGGGCTCCTATTTACATGAACAACGCATTTTACAAGTTTTAGTAGAACGTAAAAATGTGACCCAAGCACAACAAGCGGTGGTGGTGTCCCTTATTAATTCGCAAACTACACTAACCACAGACAGAGGCGGATCCAGGGGGGAACCCTGGGGGGGCCCGGGCCCCCCCTTTCGTGGGAAAAATTTGGTTGATTATATAGGGAATCATTGAAGCATGACTGGGGCGGCCCCCCCTTAGGTCAGTCAGAGCCCCCCCCCCCCCCCTTTTAGGAAAAGTTCTGGATCCGCCACTGACAGATCATGGATCCGCAACTGAACTTGAAACGCCGTATCTATGTATCAATCACGTGGTATCAATCCCAATCAATAAAAAAAGTCGCGTTTGTTTGAATCCTCCTCTTACAAGTGTCATTCGATAACTTGGCGTTCTAGCATATATATCTCTACAGTGGCGGATCCAGAACTTTTTGTAAAAGGGGGACGCTGACTGACCTAAGATGGGGGCTCCAGTTACGCTTCAGTGATTCCCTATTTAATCAACCATTTTTTTCCCACGAAAAGGGGTCCGGTCCACCCCTACCCCCTGGATCCGCCTATGCTCTATACCATTGCACTCCGGTTTAATATATAAGCCCCGCCCCCATTTTACGGCTTAATTCGAAATTCGTGCCCTTACCCGCAAATATACAAAAATATTTTTTGTGATTCATTTCGAATAACGCGACATTCCTCGGTCTAAAAAAACGAATGAAATCGGCTATCAATATATTCATCGTCATTGAACCGAGAAAAAATTATGAAACTGAAACACATAAAATAAATAATTATCTGAATTATATAAATAGTTATATAAAACATAAAACTTTTAGAAATGTAAAATTGTTTTTTTTAATAGGCCTATATGTGTGAAATATAAAAAGCTTCTTTTTCACACTTTTTTTTTACAGGTATATAGTATTATCCTTTTTTACGAGACTTCATTGAAGTAAAACATAGCGTTATGAATGAAGTGTGGAGTCGGATTAATATCTTTATGAAATATATCATTGCTGTCATCAAGTTGTCTTTTAAAATTATTTTAAATTGTTTCCCCGAAGAAATCTTGTCAAATAGAGTGCTTTTCAAATATTATACGGACTATCTGATAAAACATTTTAAGCAACGAGTACTGGCGACATACACCCGCGCCAAAAAGTCTAGACGAATCACGTGCTTGTAATTGACCAATCAACCGGACCGTTATCTAAATAACTAACTGTGTTAAAGATTTGTAGGTAGTTTACACAATTTTATTAATTATGGCAGAAAATGAATCTTTCAAAATAAAAATACGAAATTAATTGTATAAAAAGCCTGAAGTTCCAAAGTTTATAATTTTTGGGTAAAATCTATACTTATATTCACAGAAATCGAAGTGTAAACAGATGCATTTCAATGAATGGCCGTACAGGTAAATGATTTCTGACCTTGCACCCCTCGATCAACAATAGACTAACCCAGGTCAAAGCAGCTATGATTGCAATGTTTTGAACACGAAATTCTAATATTTGTTATGAATTATGGTCATTTTAAAGCAAAATGGATTAGAACATGATATGCGACAGTTCAATCAATACACGAAATTGAATTTGGAGATTTTTCAGTGACGGAATTCTCTTATTTATTTACCTGTTTTGGATTTTACGGAAGGTGTGTTAAACTTTGTGTAACAGAGCCCCCATAATTATCAAAGGTGTTTGTATATTTAATTGACGGGAGCTTCATCAATTACAGTTGTTGTAATTATCGGATTAATGCTAATTAACAGTTTGATCTAACGGGCACCTGCTGAGATAATTAGGTCGAGCAGTGTTTACAAACCTATACGATTGTGACACAAAATGTGATTTTCATTAGAATCAGTGTTAATTAAACCGTTAGAACATCTACTGTATCTCCATTCATCAACAACGTTCTCGCCAAGGTATTCGGTATAATATTGTTTTCTACTGTCTCTCCATTCATCAACAACGTTCTCGCCAAGGTATTCGGTATAATATTGTTTTTAAAGAACATCTACTGTCTCTCCATTCATCAACAACGTTCTCGCCAAGGTATTCGGTATAATATTGTTTTTTAAGAAGTAAATAACAAAGAGTCAAATGTGGCTTGTTTACGATTTATGTTCCGTTCTAAAAGGTCTTCCCACGTGAAGCGCTTGTGGAAAAGTCGTCTCGCACAACATGAAACCGAGAGTTCGGATGAAAACAATCCAGAAGAATTAGAGAAAAAATCAGTCACTCAATCAATACTGAAAAGATTAAAAGAAAAACAATTAGAAATGTTGATACAAAGTGTGGAGAGTAAAGGCGAGGAACACTCAGGGTGTGTGTTGTTACCTAAAGGAGATTTACGGCTCGGGAGGAGGTGTGTTGAACCTCATATTCTGTGCCTTCAGATCTGGAGATGGTCGGACATATCAGAGAGTTCAGAACTTCGGAGAATGCCGTTCTGTGAGACTGTTGACGATGATGTTTACGTGTGTTGTAACCCTTATCATTGGAGCCGAAAGTCAGGTAATTCTACAGACATTCCATAAACTTATAAACCAAATCAGGGGGCCTACAAAGGGGAAGGTTTATTGTAGAAAAAAGGGGGGTTTGTGTTCATGTCGTTAAAGTTATGATGGGCTACACACAGACAAAGGGGGAATGTTTATTGTAGAAAAAAGGGGGGTGTTGGTGTCCATGTAGTAAAAGTTATGATTCTTTCTAGTGAGTACGTAGTAAAGGGTACCCAATGCTATTTGTAGAATAAAAGGGGGGTTGGTGTTCATGTTGTTAAAGTTATGACCCTTTCAAGTGAGTTGTATCTTTGGAGCCATACATGTACATCAGTGTAACTGGGGGAAATGTTTATTGTAGAAAAAAGGGGGATGGTGTTAGTGTGGTAAAAGTTATGATGGGCTACAAACAGACAAAGGGGAATGTTTATTGTAGAAAAAAGGGGGGGATTGGTGTTCATGTGGTAAAGTTATGACCCTTTCAAGTGAGTAGTATTTTTGGAGCCGTCACTGATACAGGTACTTTATATAGTGATAGTACTGTAGACACTTCACAAGTAGATTTATACGTTGTCGGTTTATCTATAGTATAATATATTTGGGCAGTATAGGTAGTACGTTATAGGGTAAATGTTAAGAATGTCACAGGACATAAAGTCGTAAATTATTATTTGAAAGGATAAAAGTCACAAATAATAGAACAAAAAGTCACAAAAAATTGTTTTAAAATATTTAAGAGAAAGATCTAAAACAGTTTAGTAAATAGCATGAATAGTACTATCGTTAAACTACATGTAGATAACTGGAGATTTATATCTCTGTACCATCAAGCTGGTTATAACTTAGTATACCAAGCCACTTGACATTTTGTTTTCTTTATAATAATTATTTATTTGTAAAGTAGCTCTATAAACATGCATTGGCGGATCCAGGGGGGGGGGGAGGGTCCGGGGGTTGGAAAAAATAATCTCTAAACTTAATTGTGACTTTTTGTCCTCTGCCTCTCAGTCCTACATTCATGACATTTGTATATAGTTTTTGCTCTGAAACTACTTAATAGTTCAAGTTTTTCCATACAAAATTATGACAAGTCTACCTATATATCTCTAATGTTAATGATAAACATGATAAATAGTTACATGTACATAAATAATTCAATATCTTCCTAAGTTTTGATCTTGATGTCTGTCCCTTTACTTGTTATTAACAAATTCAGTTAAAAAAGAAAAGTAGCCCATAAACTTGCTTAACTTGTGAATTTTGGAAATTTAGATTTAAGCAAATAGAAATAAGAAGATGTGGTATTATAGCTTATAGGACATTAAGTTTTTATCCTTGTCTGTTCTCAGTTATGTCCCTTTATAACTTTATATGATATGCAAACAGGGGCATCATCTGTGTCCCATGGACACATTCTCCATTTATTTATAACACAATGCCAATTACACATTGCAGGTAAAAAATAAGTTTGTCTATTGTCCATTGTACCTTAGTTACTTTG
Organism: Mytilus edulis; assembly: GCF_963676685.1. Classification (NCBI taxonomy): domain Eukaryota; kingdom Metazoa; phylum Mollusca; class Bivalvia; order Mytilida; family Mytilidae; genus Mytilus; species Mytilus edulis. The sequence goes on along the minus strand of NC_092354.1, from coordinate 83,579,115 downwards.
TGTACATCATTGTACAAATATATCAGTTAAAATATCACCTTGGTACTGTTTACCTTACTAAAGGTGACCCAAGAAATTATCACTATAAATCACAAAACTCAACATAAGTTTTAAGCATAATTTGTACCTTTTAACACATATGATGTACCCTTTAACACCTATGATGTACCCTTTAACACATACGATGTACCTTTTAACACCTATGATGTACCCTTTAGCACCTGTTTCACTTACCTGTCAATATAATGATGTCTTCATTACATGTCTTCTTAATATCTATATCAATCCACAGGAACACAACCTACCAAGTCTACAGGAAAATAAAAAAAGAGATTCTTCAGGTTGTAGTGGTCATCATGGTCAGTGGCTGATCCAGGGGGAGGGTATCTGGGGTTGGAAACCCCTTTTTTTTGGAAGATCAATGCATTTGAATAAGGATATATGGAGACCCCCCCCCCCCCCCCCTTTTATTCTGGGGTGGGACCCCCTTTTGGAAATAGTTGGATCCACTCCTGAGTGGATGTTCTTCATTTAAAACTGACTGCAATGACGCACTGTGACTGGCAAATGATTTCTCTCTTAATTAGACCACTTAGCAATGCTAAAGGAGCACATTTTGATTTGTCAATGTTTATAGAACAACTTGCTTAGTAAAAACATTTTTAAGTTCAGTCCAGAAAAACACATTAGATACATATTTGAAAAATAAGGCAATTGTAGTTTTATTTCTGTGTCTTTATCATGTACTGATACCTCACTGTATTCATAGACTAAATTGGCTAGAAATGTTTATATGGAATTCTTCTATGTGAAGGTGAGAAATGTTTATATGGAATTCTTCTATGTGAAGGTGAGAAATGTTTATATGGAACTCTTCTATGTGAAGGTGAGAAATTTTTATATGGAATTCTTCTATGTGAAGGTGAGAAATGTATTGTGGTTGAATGTTATATTTACACAACAAGTTAAAATAATATTTATATTTAGTTACAATTAAATGACAAAATATTTTCTTTGTGGTTTAATGTTAAAAACAAATTATTTTGTACTATAATTGTCGATAGAACATTCCTGCATGCATTCAATGTGCTTCTTTAGCATGCTAAGTGGTATAATTAACACGATTGACGTGTAAAAGACTGAATGAATTGGAGGGGCTATCAGATTCTATACAACTGTTGTTGTACATGTAGCTATGTCATGTATGTTCCCTAACATTGTTAGGATTTCTACCCAACTTCTACTGCAAAACCTGTATTCACACCTTAATGAGGTTCAGCACACAAGGATTGCTGCTACATTGTTCATGTTTATATTCTTTGTTGAAAAGTGTAAAGGTCATGGCCTCCACTGACACCAAATTCTTGGACTCAACACTTAAATGTCCTGGCAAATAGGGGTTGTGGATATGTTCTAAAAAGTAAGTAGGTATTCTGGGGAAGATCCATCATTTTTCCCAAAAACCAAGGATCAAGGGGGTACAAACCACATGTCCCAATTCAAATGCATTAATCGTCCAAAAAAAGGGGGGCTCCAACCCCCAGGAACCCCCTCCCTGGATCTGCCACTGGTAATGCAGTTTTCACTGTGAATTTATAGTGGATCTGTCACTGGTATTGCAGTTTTCACTGTGACTTTATAGTGGATGTGCCACTGGTATTGCAGTTTTCACTGTAACTTTATAGTGGATCTGCCACTAGAATTGCAGTTTTCACTGTGAATTTGAATTGAGTGATACAATTTTTTTGGGGACATGAATGAAAATTTAGATTTCAAAGTGCATCATACCACATCTTCTTATTTTTATAGAAATTTGTACATTTCTGTAAGACTTTTTATGTATTTTTGGTATATTTATAGTGTAAGTTGACTTTGATCCAGTTTTTGGTATATTTATAGTTCAAGTTGACTTTGCTATTTTTGGTATATTTATACCATTTAAACATGTTAAATTTATTTTTCAGATGAATCAGAATCACCATTTCTAGGAAGGTCAGCTTTAGAACGGGTACATATTACAGGTCAGTACAATTAGTCATGGATCTGCTTACACCACATTTAAAAATAGCATTAGAAGTTAATGAGAGAATTTTAGATAGAATAGATGATCTTTTTGCCATTTAGTTTTATGATATTATCTCCCTTGATTTTTAACAGATGTTCTGCTCAAATTTGAAAAGTTTGTTATTGACTTGATATCTGAGGTAAAATATGGGATTTTGAATAAATTTGGATAGATGCACTTAATTATAAGAAATAGAACATATGTGTTATTGCAGGGAGTGAGCAAATTTTATATGAAATATTTAACAACAATATTCCTCACCAACTCTCCTTATTGTTAAGGGGAGATAATTGAATACAGTAGAAAATGATAAAGGGAGACAAGTCTTCAAATTTGATCTTATTTACTATAATTCTTTATTTATTACACAGCAGGGGCAGTTCCAGCCACTGAACAGTTTGAAAATTTGAGTATTTATTCATTGAAGTATGATTATGATTAGACTTACTGTATCATTACTAAAATAAATCTTCCATACTAATTTTACTCTATTTTAATTTAATATAGAAGAAAAATTTATTGTAAATCATATATCAAAGTTCATCAATTTTATTTAAGATTTTGGCCAATCAGAAATGGGAACAGATGAAGTGGTTTCCACAGAAACAGGAAATACTCCCACTCCTCATCAGTTAAATTATTCAGGTAAGTTGTAGAAAAATAGGAATATTCAGTAAAATTGAAATGAGAAGTAACCTGGTACCTATTTCTACTCACCTATATTAAACAGATACCTAATACTCATGGCCTGGTATCTTGAGATGAGAACTAGCCTGGTACCTATTTCTACTCATCTATATTAAACAGATACCTAATACTCATGGCCTGGTATCTTGAGATGAGAACTAGCCTGGTACCTATTTCTACTCATCTATATTAAACAGATACCTAATACTCATGGCCTGGTATCTTGAGATGAGAACTAGCCTGGTACCTATTTCTACTCATCTATATTAAACAGATACCTAATACTCATGGCCTGGTATCTTGAGATGAGAACTAGCCTGGTACCTATTTCTACTCATCTATATTAAACAAATACCAAACTCATGGCCTGATATCTTGAGATGAGAACTAGTCTGGTACCATACTCATGGCCTTGTATTGTGAGATGAGAACTAGCCTTGTACCCATTTCTAAGTATCAGTATTAAACAGATACTATACTATGCATGACCTAGTATCATGAGTTGAGCCTAATACCCATTTCTATTTATCATAATTAAACTGGTAACCTTTATCATTCCACTGAAGTTCCAAATTAGTATCTCCACTTTATCTGTATTTGAGAGGGTACTAAAGACAGAACAGAGAACTCATCCTCTGGTACCAAACACATATCTTAGCTGAGAACTAGCCTGGTACCTATTATTCAGAATTACAATGGTAACCTAGCACATTCCACTGTAGCTGAGAAGTAGAATCTATATAAAACAGGTACTACAGTACACATTTTGAGAAAGGCTTCCCAAACACCCAAGTTTTTTCTAGGTGTGACACCAGGAAACTCCGACATCCCTCCCTAGGTTCTCGGAGAAATTTGGGAGTATTCCCTCCGACTTCCGCGTAAATTCGCTACCCTTTGTTTATTGTATTAGCGACATCTCTCCCAGTCCGGTGTAGATTTATTATCAGGTACCCTAGCTTGCACCAGCCCCTCAAGTGTTCTCTCTGATTGGCATATTATTAAATGTTTTGAAACTGATCATGACTTAGGAATTTGTTGTAGACTGGTGACTTGTAGTCTATACAGGAGACAGGGATACAGTTATCTCATTATTGTAATTATTCTGTGTATAGTGATTAATTATTGAATGATGAATTATTTCTCTGTCTTTTACCTTGATTATACTAAGTGTCTAAAGAAAAACAACACCTGTTTCTGAATTTACAATGAATATATATACTAAGTGTCTAAAGAAAACCAACACCTGTTTCTGAATTTACAATGAATATATATACTGAGTGTCTAAAGAAAACCAACACCTGTTTCTGAATTTACAATGAATATATATACTAAGTGTCTAAAGAAAAACAACACCTGTTTCTGAATTTACAATGAATATATATACTGAGTGTCTAAAGAAAAACAACACCTGTTTCTGAATTTACAATGAATATATATACTAAGTGTCTAAAGAAAAACAACACCTGTTTCTGAATTTACAATGAATATATATACTGAGTGTCTAAAGAAAACCAACACCTGTTTCTGAATTTACAATGAATATATATACTAAGTGTCTAAAGAAAAACAACACCTGTTTCTGAATTTACAATGAATATATATACTGAGTGTCTAAAGAAAACCAACACCTGTTTCTGAATTTACAATGAATATATATACTGAGTGTCTAAAGAAAAACAACACCTGTTTCTGAATTTACAATGAATATATATACTAAGTGTCTAAAGAAAAACAACACCTGTTTCTGAATTTACAATGAATATATATACTGAGTGTCTAAAGAAAACCAACACCTGTTTCTGAATTTACAATGAATATATATACTAAGTGTCTAAAGAAAAACAACACCTGTTTCTGAATTTACAATGAATATATATACTAAGTGTCTAAAGAAAAACAACACCTATTTCTGAATTTACAATGAATATATATACTGAGTGTCTAAAGAAAAACAACACCTGTTTCTGAATTTACAATGAATATATATACTGAGTGTCTAAAGAAAAACAACACCTGTTTCTGAATTTACAATGAATATATATACTAAGTGTCTAAAGAAAAACAACACCTGTTTCTGAATTTACAATGAATATATATACTAAGTGTCTAAAGAAAAACAACACCTGTTTCTGAATTTACAATGAATATATATACTGAGTGTCTAAAGAAAACCAACACCTGTTTCTGAATTTACAATGAATATATATACTGAGTGTCTAAAGAAAAACAACACCTGTTTCTGAATTTACAATGAATATATATACTAAGTGTCTAAAGAAAACCAACACCTGTTTCTGAATTTACAATGAATATATATACTGAGTGTCTAAAGAAAACCAACACCTGTTTCTGAATTTACAATGAATATATATACTGAGTGTCTAAAGAAAACCAACACCTGTTTCTGAATTTACAATGAATATATATACTGAGTGTCTAAAGAAAACCAACACCTGTTTCTGAATTTACAATGAATATATATACTGAGTGTCTAAAGAAAACCAACACCTGTTTCTGAATTTACAATGAATATATATACTGAGTGTCTAAAGAAAAACAACACCTGTTTCTGAATTTACAATGAATATATATACTGAGTGTCTAAAGAAAAAAACCAACTGCATCAGTATTTTAATTTTACAATGTATTCTTATAAACAAATCATCTCTTTTTTAAGTTTATCTGTTGTCTTTTTGGTTAAATTTGTATTGGATTGCAGGTTATAAAGATGAATTTTTCCCAAAAAATCTCAGAACTTCAGACAGTATATTCAGAAATTATTGCCTGCATTTATTATGGCTAGTACAGTTTTGAAGAACATACTTAAATAGACAATTAAATATTGCAATTTCATGAAAATCCCCATATATATATACAGATAAGTGAATGATATACAATAAAATTGAGAATGGAAATGGGGAATGTGCCAAAGAGACAACAACCCGACCATAGAAAAAAAAAAGCCTGGGAGTTTCTTATTACTGTGGATTCATTTATTTTTGTGGGTATCAATTTTCGTGGATTGCTAAAAACTTACCTTTTCCTAGATATTTGATTTCATGGTTTTGCCAATCTCTACATACAAAGCCTATTGAAAATATGTTATTCATTCAACATTTTAATTCGTGGTTCATCTGTATCCACGAAACCCACGAAAATTGGTATCCAACAAATAAAAATAAATCCACAGTTATTGAGATGGTCACCTACTCAAGTGATGGATCCAGGGGGAGGGTTCCAGGGGTTGGAATCCCACTATATTTTGGATGATCAATGTATTTAAATTGGGAACATATAGATGGAACCCACTTATATTTTGGATGATCAACATGATCAATTCATTTGCCCCCTCCCCCACACACTTGATGTTATACCCTGATATTGTGACAGTCTGCACCAAAAACTTTTCAACTTCTTGGATGAAAGTAAATATAAAAATTTGTCAATTTATACAGGTTATATGTCTTTATTAAACATGTTGAATTTTGAAAAATTTTACTGGTCAAAATAAATATTTATATATCAATATATATAAGTCTTCTGCCTCAGATTAGTGGCTAAGGGTGAAGACTATTGTGGTACATAGACAGCACTGGTACATCATCGTACATGTATTACTTGTGATATGATTTGTGATGTTAGTAAAATAGTATAATATCCATTAGGGGGTAGGGGCCTGACAGTGCAGACTATTGAGGTACATAGACAGCAGTGGTACATCACCGTACATGTATTACTTGTGATATGATTTGTGATGTTAGTAAAATAGTATAATATCCATTAGGGGGTAGGGGGCTGACAGTGCTGACTATTGAGGTACATAGACAGCAGTGGTACATCACCGTACATGTATTACTTGTGATATGATTTGTGATGTTAGTAAAATAGTATAATATCCATTAGGGGGTAGGGGGCTGACAGTGCAGACTATTGAGGTACATAGACAGCAGTGGTACATCACCGTACATGTATTACTTGTGGTATGATTTGTGATGTTAGTAAAATAGTATAATATCCATTAGGGGGTAGGGGCCTGACAGTGCTGACTATTGAGGTACATAGACAGCAGTGGTACATCATCGTACATGTATACTTGTGATATGATTTGTGATGTTAGTAAAATAGTATAATATCCATTAGGGGGTAGGGGGCTGACAGTGCAGACTATTGAGGTACATAGACAGCAGTGGTACATCACCGTACATGTATTACTTGTGATATGATTTGTGATGTTACTACAATGTACATAGTAAAATAGTATAATATCCATTAGGGGGTAGGGGGCTGACAGTGCAGACTATTGAGGTACATAGACAGCAGTGGTACATCACCGTACATGTATTACTTGTGATATGATTTGTGATGTTAGTAAAATAGTATAATATCCATTAGGGGGTAGGGGCCTGACAGTGCAGACTATTGAGGTACATAGACAGCAGTGGTACATCACCGTACATGTATTACTTGTGGTATGATTTGTGATGTTACTACAATGTACATAGTAAAATAGTATAATATCCATTAGGGGGTAGGGGCCTGACAGTGCTGACTATTGAGGTACATAGACAGCAGTGGTACATCATCGTACATGTATTACTTGTGATATGATTTGTGATGTTAGTAAAATAGTATAATATCCATTAGGGGGTAGGGGCCTGACAGTGCAGACTATTGAGGTACATAGACAGCAGTGGTACATCACCGTACATGTATTACTTGTGGTATGATTTGTGATGTTACTACAATGTACATAGTAAAATAGTATAATATCCATTAGGGGGTAGGGGCCTGACAGTGCTGACTATTGAGGTACATAGACAGCAGTGGTACATCACCGTACATGTATTACTTGTGATATGATTTGTGATGTTAGTAAAATAGTATAAAATCTATTAGGGGGTAGGGGGCTGACAGTGCAGACTATTGAGGTACATAGACAGCAGTGGTACATCACCGTACATGTATTACTTGTGATATGATTTGTGATGTTACTACAATGTACATAGTAAAATAGTATAATATCCATTAGGGGGTAGGGGCCTGACAGTGCTGACTATTGAGGTACATAGACAGCAGTGGTACATCACCGTACATGTATTACTTGTGGTATGATTTGTGATGTTACTACAATGTACATAGTAAAATAGTATAATATCCATTAGGGGGTAGGGGGCTGACAGTGCTGACTATTGAGGTACATAGACAGCAGTGGTACATCACCGTACATGTATTACTTGTGATATGATTTGTGATGTTAGTAAAATAGTATAATATCCATTAGGGGGTAGGGGGCTGACAGTGCTGACTATTGAGGTACATAGACAGCAGTGGTACATCACCGTACATGTATTACTTGTGATATGATTTGTGATGTTACAACAATGTACATAGTAAAATAGTATAATATCCATTAGGGGTTAGGGGGCTGACAGTGCAGACTATTGAGGTACATAAACAGCAGTGGTACATCATCGTACATGTATTACTTGTGATATGATTTGTGATGTTAGTAAAATAGTATAATATCCATTAGGGGTTAGGGGGCTGACAGTGCAGACTATTGAGGTACATAAACAGCAGTGGTACATCATCGTACATGTATTACTTGTGATATGATTTGTGATGTTACTACAATGTACATAGTAAAATAGTATAATATCCATTAGGGGGTAGGGGGCTGACAGTGCTGACTATTGAGGTACATAGACAGCAGTTGTACATCATCGTACATGTATTACTTGTGATATGATTTGTGATGTTACTACAATGTACATAGTAAAATAGTATAATATCCATTAGGGGGTAGGGGGCTGACAGTGCAGACTATTGAGGTACATAGACAGCAGTGGTACATCATCGTACATGTATACTTGTGATATGATTTGTGATGTTACTACAATGTACATAGTAAAATAGTATAATATCCATTAGGGGGTAGGGGGCTGACAGTGCTGACTATTGAGGTACATAGACAGCAGTGGTACATCACCGTACATGTATTACTTGTCATATGATTTGTGATGTTACTACAATGTACATAGTAAAATAGTATAATATCCATTAGGGGGTAGGGGGCTGACAGTGCTGACTATTGAGGTACATAGACAGCAGTGGTACATCACCGTACATGTATTACTTGTGATATGATTTGTGATGTTACTACAATGTACATAGTAAAATAGTATAATATCCATTAGGAGGTAGGGGGCTGACAGTGCTGACTATTGTGGTACATAGACAGCAGTGGTACATCACCGTACATGTATTACTTGTGATATGATTTGTGATGTTACTACAATGTACATAGTAAAATAGTATAATATCCATTAGGGGGTAGGGGGCTGACAGTGCTGACTATTGTGGTACATAGACAGCAGTGGTACATCACCGTACATGTATTACTTGTGATATGATTTGTGATGTTACTACAATGTACATAGTAAAATAGTATAATATCCATTAGGGGGTAGGGGGCTGACAGTGCAGACTATTGAGGTACATAGACAGCAGTGGTACATCACCGTACATGTATTACTTGTGATATGATTTGTGATGTTAGTAAAATAGTATAATATCCATTAGGGGGTAGGGGGCTGACAGTGCTGACTATTGAGGTACATAGACAGCAGTGGTACATCATCGTACATGTATTACTTGTGATATGATTTGTGATGTTACTACAATGTACATAGTAAAATAGTATAATATCCATTAGGGGGTAGGGGGCTGACAGTGCTGACTATTGAGGTACATAGACAGCAGTGGTACATCATCGTACATGTATTACTTGTGGTATGATTTGTGATGTTACTACAATGTACATAGTAAAATAGTATAATATCCATTAGGGGGTAGGGGGCTGACAGTGCTGACTATTGAGGTACATAGACAGCAGTGGTACATCATCGTACATGTATTACTTGTGATATGATTTGTGATGTTACTACAATGTACATAGTAAAATAGTATAATATCCATTAGGGGGTAGGGGGCTGACAGTGCTGACTATTGAGGTACATAGACAGCAGTGGTACATCATCGTACATGTATTACTTGTGATATGATTTGTGATGTTACTACAATGTACATAGTAAAATAGTATAATATCCATTAGGGGGTAGGGGGCTGACAGTGCTGACTATTGAGGTACATAGACAGCAGTGGTACATCACCGTACATGTATTACTTGTGATATGATTTGTGATGTTAGTAAAATAGTATAATATCCATTAGGGGGTAGGGGCCTGACAGTGCTGACTATTGTGGTACATAGACAGCAGTGGTACATCATCGTACATGTATTACTTGTGATATGATTTGTGATGTTACTACAATGTACATAGTAAAATAGTATAATATCCATTAGGGGGTAGGGGGCTGACAGTGCAGACTATTGAGGTACATAGACAGCAGTGGTACATCACCGTACATGTATTACTTGTGATATGATTTGTGATGTTACTACAATGTACATAGTAAAATAGTATAATATCCATTAGGGGGTAGGGGCCTGACAGTGCTGACTATTGAGGTACATAGACAGCAGTGGTACATCACCGTACATGTATTACTTGTGATATGATTTGTGATGTTACTACAATGTACATAGTAAAATAGTATAATATCCATTAGGGGGTAGGGGGCTGACAGTGCTGACTATTGAGGTACATAGACAGCAGTGGTACATCACCGTACATGTATTACTTGTGATATGATTTGTGATGTTAGTAAAATAGTATAATATCCATTAGGGGGTAGGGGGCTGACAGTGCTGACTATTGTGGTACATAGACAGCAGTGGTACATCACCGTACATGTATTACTTGTGATATGATTTGTGATGTTACTACAATGTACATAGTAAAATAGTATAATATCCATTAGGGGGTAGGGGGCTGACAGTGCAGACTATTGAGGTACATAGACAGCAGTGGTACATCACCGTACATGTATTACTTGTGATATGATTTGTGATGTTAGTAAAATAGTATAATATCCATTAGGGGGTAGGGGGCTGACAGTGCAGACTATTGAGGTACATAGACAGCAGTGGTACATCACCATACATGTATTACTTGTGATATGATTTGTGATGTTACTACAATGTACATAGTAAAATAGTATAATATCCATTAGGGGGTAGGGGGCTGACAGTGCTGACTATTGAGGTACATAGACAGCAGTGGTACATCATCGTACATGTATTACTTGTGATATGATTTGTGATGTTACTACAATGTACATAGTAAAATAGTATAATATCCATTAGGGGGTAGGGGCCTGACAGTGCAGACTATTGAGGTACATAGACAGCAGTGGTACATCACCGTACATGTATTACTTGTGATATGATTTGTGATGTTACTACAATGTACATAGTAAAATAGTATAATATCCATTAGGGGGTAGGGGGCTGACAGTGCTGACTATTGAGGTACATAGACAGCAGTGGTACATCACCATACATGTATTACTTGTGATATGATTTGTGATGTTAGTAAAATAGTATAATATCCATTAGGGGGTAGGGGGCTGACAGTGCTGACTATTGAGGTATATAGACAGCAGTGGTACATCACCGTACATGTATTACTTGTGATATGATTTGTGATGTTACTACAATGTACATAGTAAAATAGTATAATATCCATTAGGGGGTAGGGGGCTGACAGTGCTGACTATTGAGGTACATAGACAGCAGTGGTACATCACCGTACATGTATTACTTGTGGTATGATTTGTGATGTTACTACAATGTACATAGTAAAATAGTATAATATCTATTAGGGGGTAGGGGGCTGACAGTGCTGACTATTGAGGTACATAGACAGCAGTGGTACATCATCGTACATGTATTACTTGTGATATGATTTGTGATGTTACTACAATGTACATAGTAAAATAGTATAATATCTATTAGGGGGTAGGGGGCTGACAGTGCTGACTATTGAGGTACATAGACAGCAGTGGTACATCACCGTACATGTATTACTTGTGATATGATTTGTGATGTTAGTAAAATAGTATAATATCCATTAGGGGGTAGGGGGCTGACAGTGCTGACTATTGAGGTACATAGACAGCAGTGGTACATCACCATACATGTATTACTTGTGATATGATTTGTGAAGTTAGTAAAATAGTATAATATCCATTAGGGGGTAGGGGGCTGACAGTGCTGACTATTGAGGTACATAGACAGCAGTGGTACATCACCGTACATGTATTACTTGTGATATGATTTGTGATGTTACTACAATGTACATAGTAAAATAGTATAATATCCATTAGGGGGTAGGGGGCTGACAGTGCTGACTATTGAGGTACATAGACAGCAGTGGTACATCACCGTACATGTATTACTTGTGGTATGATTTGTGATGTTACTACAATGTACATAGTAAAATAGTATAATATCCATTAGGGGGTAGGGGGCTGACAGTGCTGACTATTGAGGTACATAGACAGCAGTGGTACATCACCGTACATGTATTACTTGTGATATGATTTGTGATGTTAGTAAAATAGTATAATATCCATTAGGGGGTAGGGGGCTGACAGTGCTGACTATTGAGGTACATAGACAGCAGTGGTACATCACCGTACATGTATTACTTGTGATATGATTTGTGATGTTACAACAATGTACATAGTAAAATAGTATAATATCCATTAGGGGTTAGGGGGCTGACAGTGCAGACTATTGAGGTACATAAACAGCAGTGGTACATCATCGTACATGTATTACTTGTGATATGATTTGTGATGTTAGTAAAATAGTATAATATCCATTAGGGGTTAGGGGGCTGACAGTGCAGACTATTGAGGTACATAAACAGCAGTGGTACATCATCGTACATGTATTACTTGTGATATGATTTGTGATGTTACTACAATGTACATAGTAAAATAGTATAATATCCATTAGGGGGTAGGGGGCTGACAGTGCTGACTATTGAGGTACATAGACAGCAGTTGTACATCATCGTACATGTATTACTTGTGATATGATTTGTGATGTTACTACAATGTACATAGTAAAATAGTATAATATCCATTAGGGGGTAGGGGGCTGACAGTGCAGACTATTGAGGTACATAGACAGCAGTGGTACATCATCGTACATGTATACTTGTGATATGATTTGTGATGTTACTACAATGTACATAGTAAAATAGTATAATATCCATTAGGGGGTAGGGGGCTGACAGTGCAGACTATTGAGGTACATAGACAGCAGTGGTACATCACCGTACATGTATTACTTGTGATATGATTTGTGATGTTAGTAAAATAGTATAATATCCATTAGGGGGTAGGGGCCTGACAGTGCAGACTATTGAGGTACATAGACAGCAGTGGTACATCATCGTACATGTATTACTTGTGATATGATTTGTGATGTTAGTAAAATAGTATAATATCCATTAGGGGGTAGGGGGCTGACAGTGCAGACTATTGAGGTACATAGACAGCAGTGGTACATCACCGTACATGTATTACTTGTGATATGATTTGTGATGTTAGTAAAATAGTATAATATCCATTAGGGGGTAGGGGGCTGACAGTGCAGACTATTGAGGTACATAGACAGCAGTGGTACATCATCGTACATGTATACTTGTGATATGATTTGTGATGTTACTACAATGTACATAGTAAAATAGTATAATATCCATTAGGGGGTAGGGGGCTGACAGTGCAGACTATTGAGGTACATAGACAGCAGTGGTACATCACCATACATGTATTACTTGTGATATGATTTGTGATGTTAGTAAAATAGTATAATATCCATTAGGGGGTAGGGGGCTGACAGTGCTGACTATTGAGGTACATAGACAGCAGTGGTACATCATCGTACATGTATTACTTGTGATATGATTTGTGATGTTACTACAATGTACATAGTAAAATAGTATAATATCCATTAGGGGGTAGGGGGCTGACAGTGCTGACTATTGAGGTACATAGACAGCAGTGGTACATCACCGTACATGTATTACTTGTGATATGATTTGTGATGTTAGTAAAATAGTATAATATCCATTAGGGGGTAGGGGGCTGACAGTGCAGACTATTGAGGTACATAGACAGCAGTGGTACATCACCATACATGTATTACTTGTGATATGATTTGTGATGTTAGTAAAATAGTATAATATCCATTAGGGGGTAGGGGGCTGACAGTGCTGACTATTGAGGTACATAGACAGCAGTGGTACATCACCATACATGTATTACTTGTGATATGATTTGTGATGTTAGTAAAATAGTATAATATCCATTAGGGGGTAGGGGGCTGACAGTGCTGACTATTGAGGTACATAGACAGCAGTGGTACATCACTGTACATGTATTACTTGTGATATGATTTGTGTGTTACTACAATGTACATAGTAAAATAGTATAATATCCATTAGGGGGTAGGGGGCTGACAGTGCAGACTATTGAGGTACATAAACAGCAGTGGTACATCATCGTACATGTATTACTTGTGATATGATTTGTGATGTTAGTAAAATAGTATAATATCCATTAGGGGGTAGGGGGCTGACAGTGCAGACTATTGAGGTACATAGACAGCAGTGGTACATCACCGTACATGTATTACTTGTGATATGATTTGTGATGTTAGTAAAATAGTATAATATCCATTAGGGGGTAGGGGGCTGACAGTGCAGACTATTGAGGTACATAGACAGCAGTGGTACATCACCGTACATGTATTACTTGTGATATGATTTGTGATGTTAGTAAAATAGTATAATATCCATTAGGGGGTAGGGGCCTGACAGTGCTGACTATTGAGGTACATAGACAGCAGTGGTACATCACCGTACATGTATTACTTGTGATATGATTTGTGATGTTAGTAAAATAGTATAATATCCATTAGGGGGTAGGGGCTGACAGTGCAGACTATTGAGGTACATAGACAGCAGTGGTACATCATCGTACATGTATTACTTGTGATATGATTTGTGTGTTACTACAATGTACATAGTAAAACAGTATAATATCCATTAGGGGGTAGGGGGCTGACAGTGCTGACTATTGAGGTACATAGACAGCAGTGGTACATCATCGTACATGTATTACTTGTGATATGATTTGTGTGTTACTACAATGTATATAGTAAAATAGTATAATATCTATTGTTAACCCCTAGGGTCATAAACATCTTTCAATGAATGGAAAATATATACAAAACTTTTTATAAATTTACATATTTTAAATCTGCAAGCCTTCTTTTTAATTTGATTTGCTATGATTTTTGTACAGCAAGAGTTTTAAATTTGACTTATGATAATGGGTGTATGGTATTCAATGTGAATTGTTCAAGGTTTACGACACAAAATCGGAAACTTTTCACCGATAATAGCTCTACAAAAATACACTCCTTCTTTTTGTGACAGTTTTTCTTTTTACAAGTTTAAAGATTTGTATTAGATTAAGAGAACATGTTGTATTTTGGTTGTGTTCAGTGGTGCGCGACATGATATAAAGGTATTTTGTCGCCTGGATAATTTGTCATGTACCTCTGATGTATGACTTTAAGTGACAATAATTGATATTTTAAGGGGGTAATGTAAGGGGGCACAACCCATCTGTGTAAAGTGACAATAATTGATATTTTGAGGGGGTAAAGTCAGGGGGCACAACTCATCTGTGTAAAGTGACAATAATTGATATTTTGAGGGGGTAATGTAAGGGACACAACTCATCTGCGTAAAGTGACAATAATTGATATTTTGAGGGGGTAATGTAAGGGGGCACAACCAATCTGTGTAAAGTGAAAATAATTGATATTTTGAGGGGGTAATGTAAGGGGGCTCAACTCATCTGTGTAAAGTGTCAATAATTTATATTTTGAGGGGTAATGTAAGGGGGGACAACCCATCTGTGTAAAGAGAGTGACAATAATTGATATTTTGAGGAGGTAATGTCACGGGGCTCAACTCGTTTGCTTAAAGTGACAATAATTGATATTTTGAAGGGGTATTATGTAAGGGGACACAACTCATCTGTGTAAAGTGACAATAATTGATATTTTGAAGGGGTATAATGTAAGGGACACAACTCATCTGTGTAAAGTGACAATAAGTTATATTTTGAGGGGGCAATGTCAGGGGGCACAACTTGTTTGCGTAAAGTGACAATAATTGATATTTTGAGGAGGAAATTTAAGAGGACTGAACTCATCTGTGTAAAGTGACAATAATTGATATTTTGAAGGGGGTAATGTAAGGGGACACAATTCATTTGTGTAAAGTGACAATAATTGATATTTTGAGGGGGTAATGTAAGGGGACACAACTCATCTGTGTAAAGTGACAATAATTGATATTTTGAAGGGGTATTATGTAAGGGGACACAACTTATCTGTGTAAAGTGACAATAATTGATATTTTGAAGGGGTAATGTAAGGGACACAACTCATCTGTGTAAAGTGACAATAATTTATATTTTGAGGGGGTAATGTCAGGGGGCTGAACTCATCTGTGTATTAAGTGACAATAATTGATATTTTGAGGGGATAATGTAAGGGGGCACAACTAATCTGTGTAAAGTGACAATAATTGATATTTTGAAGGGGTAATGTAAGGGGACACAACTCATCTGTGTAAAGTGACAATAATTGATATTTTGAGGGGGTAATGTAAGGGACACAACTCATCTGTGTAAAGTGACAATAATTGATATTTTAAAGGGGTAATGTAAGGGACACAACTCATCTGTGTAAAGTGACAATAATTGATATTTTGAAAAGGTTATTTTAAGGGACAAAACTCTTCCTCTCTTTAAACTCTATGTTGTTGGGTGCCTGGCTCATTTATGTTGATATTTTCTTTGTTCATTTGGAATGCAGAAAATTAGAATTTAAAGACAAATGAACAATTTTTATATTGTAAAAAAAACTTTTAGTGAATTAATGAATTAGCCAGTTGTCAAAACTGAAAGAATCTCTCATTCTATTTTTTTTTATTTCAATAGAAACGCTAAAATAATGTCTGCTCAGTGATATTGTTGGCTTTTTTCAAAACTACCTCTACCCCTTTTTATTGGGAAAATATACATAATTTTCATCAAATTGGGAATTTTAGAATAAACTATGACTTTGACTGAAACTTCAATGTACAGACCCCCATTTCAAGAGTCAAACCCTGCTTTAAAATAAGACCTCTTTTTGTCAGTGATGATACATAAATAGACCCTCAAATCTGCACATATAGTCATTTTAGGCATGAAAAAAGTATAAATTAGTGTTTTTCAGTTCGAATTTATGCACAATTACTACTGAAATTGCAGTGTTTGGGAAAAAAGTTTTCTTTTTGGGAATAATTTTAAGCCATTTTTTTTTCAAAGTGGGATTCTCCTCCAGGGGAAAAAGCCTTTATTCTCCATTAATTTAAGGCAAACAATATCACTGCTGCTAGAAAACTTAAAGTAAGATTTGACTTTTTAGATTTTAATTAAGTTTTCCAGATAAGTTATTGTAAAGACCTCTCAACACATATTAAATTCCAATTAAACATGTTTAAATCTCAGACTTAAAAAGAAGGGTCTTAAAAGTGATAAGAAATCATTATCCTGCTTAAATACCCTATGATAATCCCTCTTGAGTACCCCATCCAAAAATCTTGTATATAGACGCAGACGATGACCATATACTTGTAAATGTCCTAAAACACCGATCCCTTCGTTCCTACATATATCCGAAGACACGATGGCTACGTTCCTCAGATTTTAATTATCTTATTTGTATAGCATACATACATATATGTAAACAATTACTTTTACAGCTTTTTATTTTACCTGTATGCTATTCATTGTGTTGTACAAATGTAAGCTGGCGTCTTCTGACAAAAAATTAAGTTTTAAAAAAATGTGTCTCAGTTACGATTCTGTGAGAAAACAATATTAATTATTGGGAATGTACAATATACTTATTACATGTACTATCATAATGGATGAATAAGGGAAAGATTTCATTGTATCAGAGACATATAATACTGATTGTATTAATGTTCAATATATTTATAACTATCATAATTAATGGAGAATTATAAGGGAAAGATTGAATCGTAGAACAGCCTTTTCTCTTCTTTGTTCTATATTTTAAAAAAATAACTATACAATAAATCTTTCCTCCATTTGTCCTAATTTCTAAAGACAAAATAAATAAAGAGTTTTAATTTTAGAGGATTTTGTTTTATTTTGTAATATTAATTTTCACTAAAAAAATCACCCTCCCATTTCTTTAATTAAGTAACCCATTGCAATTGATAACAGTTGGAAAATAATTCTTATTTGTTTTGCTATATATAACTATGGTCATGACATAAAAGAGGGTCCAATAAAAGAACAAACTTACAAACAAGCAAACAAACTTTCACCACACACACTTACCTTACTGTTTCATTATGAACCTTATTTTATTTTGCAAAATTGACTCAAATAACAAGAGGGGGACACAAGAAAGGAAAAAAATTATATCTTTTTTAAAATTTAGAAATTCTTACAGGTGAGTCATAATACCCTATTGTAAATTATAAATAGTAATCTTCACCTGTTAGATTTGACTTTTATTGACCTTGAAGTTTTCTCCAGCAGAAAACACTTCACTTTCTTACATCTATCTCCCATACTAGATAAACTACCTTCTCTGGGACTAACATCAGGTAAATACCACAGTAGATAGACCAGTGCCTTGGTGAAAAATACATTTTAATGGATTTGAAAGGTCAAAGGTCTTAGGGTCTTACTTTAAATTATATTATCACTCAATTTTCTTTCATTTAAACCTTAGGGGCTCTCCATGGGGGAATCAACTTTTACTTTGCTTATTTAAACAGAGGCCTCAACTTTTGCTTTGCATATTTGAATTACTCTCTCCCAGGAAAGCAGTCCCACAGAAATTATAAATGTTTTTGAGTATGTTACATTCCGTATGATATATTTTGATATTTTGGCCTTACTTTTTTCTAGTGTACTCTGTTTCGGATAACAGATATCCTTCGTCAGTCAGATTCTGATGTTAAATGAATCATCTTTAAGTCTTCTTAGATTAAACTTTTACTAAATCTTGAAATTTATACAATAAAAAAGGCAAACCGAACATCAGTTAAGACGCTTGCACCATTCTAAAAATTTGTTGAATATGACATAGGTTATATGACTAATTACATCAGAGAATTTACAAAATATATGCTTTATACATATATATATATATATACAACTCGTCTTAAACATCAACCCAACAATGTTCGATCTGTAAATTTGCTTTCGCAAATTTTAGTTATATATTATATATATATACAGATTAGTTTCTGTGTGTACTTTTCTAAACTTGGATGTTGGTGTATGATTGCCAATGAGACAGCTGTCCACCAGAGACCAAATGACCCAGAAACTAACAACTATAGGTCAACAATGGGTAAAGCCCATACCACATAGTTAGCTATAAAAGTTCCTGAAATCACAAATGTAAAACTATTCAAACAATAAAACTAAGGACTTAATTAATGTAAAAAAAAAATGAACAAATGATGTTCATTTTAAGGTGCTATTATATTCAAAAATGGTTGGTTGTCCTGAACATGCCTGGACTATTTGCCACTGGACATTAAGCAACTAACAATCAATCAATATAACAGGTTGGATATCTGTTAAAGACAACAATGGACAAGTGGGTATCTTATCTCAGAGATCCTCCATTAATTTTCACTACTCCGTCACCAACTGTACTTAAAACAAAAGATAAACCGCCACTTAAAGATAAAAAGAAAAATCACTTCCACATGGAGCCTAAATTCAAGTTAAAAGGTCTATTTTTAGACGAGGAGCCACTAAGTCGGTGTACTGTGTATTCTGTTTGAGGATGATGATTTTTGGCACGTAAACTATGTAACCAGTATATCCTCCCTATATATAGATAAAATCTATCATTATAGGATATCTCTACTTGACTAATAATCTCTGTGGTGTAATCCATAGACATGTCTCCATTATAAATCTGTTAATTCTTTTTATGTTAATTAGGATGACCATTAAACTTATGTCCCAGTTAATTCTTTCTATTCTAATTAGGTTAAAAATATTAAAGTACATCTAATATACAATGTATGTACTTCTAAAAAAGTCTTATATTTGGCAAGGGAACTATAATGGGATGAATTTTAACAATGTTAGAATACTGGGTGTACTTAAGTTTACAATTAACTGTGCTTTGTTAAGGCACAACTATTAAACACTTCATCGACAAAATTTTGGATTCGTCAAACAACTACTACTACTGGGGGTGTTTCAGGACTTTCAACACCCATGTTGGTCTCGCCTAGTCAGTTTGGCAAACTCATCTGAAAACATGATTTAATTGTTCAGAAATGTACTTATAACATTATTTGGCAGAGTTAGGGAATTTTTATATGGTTTGAGTTACATGTCCTTCATTTAAATGATTTTTTGTACCCCAATTAAAGATATGACCCAAAAGTTAAATAGACATAAAATTGAGACAGACTTTATAGCTATTAGAGCTGAAATCATTACTACTGGGTTATAATTGCTTAATGTTCAGTCACAAATATTTGATGTATATCAAGTTAGGTAAGAACGTTGATCTAACCAGCCATCCATTAATTGGTACTCATCTAAAACTTATATTGTTCAATATTCACCCTATACCGAAATCGATATAGGTACAAAAAAGTTATTCATTTACTAAACTTAAAATATGCATTTCTATTATATATCACATTTACACCAATTAGAAAAGAAAAAACATACATTGATAATGTGATGTGAAGGCTTTTAATTTAATTTACTCAATTGTTAAATGGAGTTATGTCCCTTGATAAAATAAATTTGTTTTCACAACAGAACTTGACTATTTAATAGGATTAAAAGCTACTTGACTTGGGATTGGAAAGAAAATATTAATTTATTCATTTGAATGAATGTATTTTAAATGTAATAACCTAACAAAAGAGCCCATTCTTCAAGCTACTTTAAGTTATAAATAAAACGACTTGTTATATCAACGATTCTGTAACATACATCAAGTGTTATTTTTTCTCATTTTAAATCTCCGATCTTCCAAGATTATAGATTTGTTTTAAGGAAGAGTGTTGGAATCATTCCATGAATTATCAGGGGTACCAGTCAAATGTTTGAACTGTTCCTTGTTTTATCACTTCTTTGTTTTAACCAGGCCTAAGTGCATTTTTGGTTTATTTTATGCAGTTTTCACTGTAAATGTCAATTTTTGTTTACATTAATTAAAATACAAGTATCAAATATCATAAGGGAGCTACCATTTGATTTTTATGGGGGGCTAGGATGAAATTTGAAAAAAATAGGCAGGACAGGAGTTTTGAGTAAAAAAAGAGGCAGGATGACAATTTGTGTAAAAAAAGTCAGGATAAACTAGTAAAAAAAAAAGGCAGGACCGAATAGAGTAAAAAATAAAAAGGCAAGACAGAGATTACAACTAAAAAAAAAGCAGGACAGAATTTTTCATCCTAGCCCCCCCCAGAAAAATCAAATGGTAGCTCCCTAATGCAAGTTTTTATTGGGTTCATGTAATTCTATGATGTTGTCATCCTGTGTATTATTATTGTCCATTAAAGACACATTGGTTTCATAGTTCATTGGGAATGCTGGGATTGAGTTTGGGGGTAAATGCTCTAAATGGGGGGATTTGTTTAATCCTAGATATATTTTTAAAATCTTTGACTACATTTATTTTGTGTCAGAAACCTAATATTATGACAAAAATTTGATCAAATTCCAAATTCAGACAGTATCAAGATTGCATAGAGTGCCCAAATTTGCCTTAACTCTTCAGGGTTGGTGCTCAGTGAATCATTTTAGCATTGCGATACTGACAAACTCATCCAGTTACATTTTTCACATAAATAAAAAATCTTGCAATATTTTCTAATCTAACAGTATGCCAGTTTGGAGTATTTGTCTAAATTCCTATACTTCATGTTAAAGTCTAGATATCAAGCCCAGTGAAGTCTTTGTCTAAATTCCAATACTTGTGGTAAAATCTAGATATCAAGCCCAATGAAGTCTTGGTTTAAATTCCTATACTTGTGTTAAGTCTAGATATCAAGCCCAGTGAAGTTTTCGTCTGAATTCCTATACTTTTAGCCCCGTGAAAATGGTACAGTCTTTAAATTCCTATACTTTTATTTGTCTAGATATCCCAGTGCATTGTTAGTTGTGATATTTACACTGACTTTCTTTACAATTGACAATATTCTTCTTATTTCACAAAGATCCATAAATTTCAATGTAATGATCTTCTCTCAACAGAGAAATCAAATATAATTACAACTCTTATAGATTACCGTGCAATCGTCAACTCCTATAAATCATTATCTGTATTGACACGATGTCTTTGTTTGTAGTCAAAATATCGTAAATTTAAATTGTGCAAACAATTTTATGATTGTTTTAACTTTCTGCATAGAAACCTTTGACATTGTTAGATTTAGAAATAAGAAGATGTGGTACGATTACAAAAGTTACATATTGCTATCCATGCATCAAAGACCAAAGATGTGATTTAAGCCACAAGTTATTGTAATGTCTCAGGTGTTGATTCAGGATTTTGAAAGGGGGGCCTAGTTACCCAACGTTTGAACTGATGCTAGTAAAAAGTATATATGCATATATCATATATGTATCACTGTAAGGGTGTCCCCTCTTAAATCAGCAGCTCTGCTCTCAGTGTTACTGATGTATACCTGGTAACCCACTCCCACAACCTTTAGTCCAGAAATTGTATAGCCTTCAAGATTACTGATGTGCACACTTATCCCACTCCTACAACCTTTACTTCCGGAAATTGTATAGCCTTCAAGATTACTGATATGCACCTGGTACCCCACCATACAACCTTTAGTACAGAAATTGTATAGCCTTCAAGATTACTGATTTGCACTCTGTATCCCACTCCTACAACCTTTACTTTCGGAAATTGTATAGCCTTCAAGATTACTGATGTGCACTCTGTACCCAACTCCACCAACCTTAACTTCCAGTTTTTGTATAGCCTTCAAGATTACTGATGTGCACTCTGTGCCCCACTCCACCAACCTTTACTTCCGGAAACTGTATAGCCTTCAAGATTACTGATGTGCACCCCACTCAACCAACCTTTACTTCCAGAAATTGTATAGCCTTCAAGATTACTGATGTGCACCCTGTACCCCACTCCACCAACATTTACTTCCAGAAATTGTATAGCTTTCAAGATTACTGATGTGCACCCTGTACCCCACTCCACCAACCTTTACTTCCAGAAACTGTATAGCCTTCATGATTACTGATGACCACCCTGTACCCTACTCCACCAACCTGAATTCCAGAAATTGTATAGCCTTCAAGATTACTGATGCGCACATCATCATGTGCACCCTGTACCCCACTACACCAACCTTCACTTTCAGAAATTGTATAGCCTTCAAGATTACTGATGTGCACCCTGTACCCTACTCCACCAACATTAATTCCAGAAATTATATAGCCTTCAAGATTACTGATGTGCACCCTATACCCTACTCCACCAACCTGAATTCCAGAAATTGTATAGCCTTCAAGATTACTGATGTACACCCTATACCCAACTCCACCAAATTTTATTCCAGAAATTTATAGCCTTCAAGATTTCTGATGTGCACCCTGTACACCACTCCAACCTTTAGTCCAGAAATTGTATTGACCACTTATATATAGTTTACATTTGATGTTTTGATATCTTGTAATGTACAGACAAGTAAACCGCAGGTAGACAACACACTCCTACCATTCTGGCTGTCTCTCAATAACATTTGTACAAACATCTACGTGTATCACGACTTACAAGCAAAAAATCAGTATACTATATATCTCTGGAGCCAGTGTTAGCTAGACAACACACCTTTAAGCTTGATTAGGTCACCTCAAGGCATGGCCAGAATAAGTCATTTACCTTGCTCACACAAAATAACAGGTCACAAGAAGGAAAATTAGCAGCAAAAAGTTAGCTCAAACCTAAACTTATAAGTTTTAAAACTCTAAGCCCTTTCTGTTTAATAATTTTAAAAAATCAAAATCAAAATAGCATGTACAACTTTTTTTCAATTTTTATTCCCATGTCTTTAAAAGTGTGTAGTTTGTAGTTTATATTAAAACAACTTCAGATTTTAAGATTAAGAATCTGTGTATAGTAACTGACGACATCAATGTAGGATAAAAAAAATAATTCAGATAGCTTTTTCACTGACCCCCCTACCCCCCTCTTAACTTGATTTTGGAAAAATTGATTGAACAATAAGGATATATATAAAATCAATGTCAATTAAACAAAACTTGCAGCAATTTTGACCCCCACCCCAAACTATTTGAATTAAGTTTTTTATCCTTTGTTTATTTTTTTGATGTGGTCCCTTAAACAATGACCAATCAATCAATGATTACTTTATAACTGGTGAGATAATGAATATTATAACATGCTACTGACATGATTTTAATGATAGAAATGATAGTAACATACATACACAGATAAATACCTATGAAAAATAAATATAGATGATAGATCTGGTGGTTTTTAAGAACAGCATTATGTATTATTTCATGATATTACTGTTATTTTTGACAATCAAAACATTCTTCACATTATTGTAGAAAAAATGGCCATCATTTAAAATCAACCACAATTTTTTATACCCACATTTTGCCTTTTAAAAATTTATAGTATTATCTGTGTCAGTAACCTGACCACCCCTTTTGGATTAGTAAATGGACTGTTCCATTGGAGCCAGTTTTATGCTATGAAGTATAGTGTTGTTTGTAAAGGAATGTATGGCGCCCACTACACAATTTATAGAGTTAACTTACAGGTTGTGTGGAGACGTCTTGTAAATTAGCTGGACTCAAAAAATTGTTTAGGATTAATTATACTAATCAGTCTGTTATGGTTAAAACATTAAAGAAATGACTTTGTGTACATAAATGACTATGTATAAAGAAATTACTATGTGTGAGTTACATTCCACACTTTACTATTATTTATATATATAAATATAATAGTTGTTCTGGATACAAAAGGGGGGTTCCCCCCTGTTTTGAACAGTCAATGCTTTTAAATGGGAACATATAGTTTGAACCCCCCTTTTTAAAATCTCTGGATCAACCCCTGATATCTCAATGAGGCTTAAGTTTAAAACTAATTCTGCAATAAAATAGTCTTTGCTTTATAATTATATAAGTAGTTCCCCCTTAATTAAACTATTATTAGTCTTCAGTTTATAATTCTATTGCTCACGTATTTGGTAAGACAGGCTCGTAAGTTGTCTTTATAGGACAAAAGATGCTCTGTCTCTTAAATATATTCAAAATTCAATGTGAAAAATGTTTCATAATTTGTACTTGTTTGAGCCTCATATCTGTTGAGCCTCACATGTTTCTCTGTTGCACCTTATGCATGTAGGCACACCACTAGACCTATACAGTGTTATAAGAAGCCATGTCATATTTCTTTAGTTTTAGCCAAAAATATGATTACTGATTGAGATAGCATGAACTGATATTAATGTGAAACACCTCTGTGCTGGAGCACCTCTGGTCTGGAGCACCTCTGTTCTGGAGCACCTCTGAACTAGTTAATTTGTACATTTCACCAAGTTTTTTTGTTGCAATTATCAAAAATATAAAATTGCACCAGAAAAATAAGAGACCTGAAATATTCAGAATTTGGAGATATACATGTATAGGTTGAGATAAAAAAAAAAATGAGTAGAAGATGACCTATTATTATTAATACTGGTCAGTGTCTGAGGTGTTTCATTAATACACAATATAGGACTTCATTCAAATTTATCCTAAGCTAACTAGAAATGTTCCTCTGGTAGAGAGTCCCACAACTAGATTATTTAACTCTCTCCTCCTCATCTCCAATAAAACCCAAGTGAAGGAATATGAAATTACCAACTGATATATATGCCACAAGTCAAAGTGGACTTGACTATTTCATTTGGCTTCATATCTTCCCCCAAACAAACATACATAACATACAGTTAATTACTGATAAAGTTAGTATCAAAAAGGAAAATCCCATAATTCAATTCAATTCAATAAAACTTTCGAGCAACATTTTTGTACTCAGACTCGAGAATCAACCAATCAAAATATAGGATTTGGTGTTTCGAGCATCATTTTTGTGCTCCAAGCACTGAGCAAAGTTTTATGACTTCAACCCCTGGATATTATTCTATATACACGAACCTTACTCTTTTTTTATAACATATAACACCATGTAACAATTTGTTTTTCTTTTCAGATGATTCAATGTCGTCTAACAATGGTTGTGTACGAGGACCACATTGGTGTACGGTAGCGTACTGGGAATTACGACAGCGCGTAGGACGTTTGTATATGGTGTACGACCCTAATGTTAATATATTTCAATCACTACCTCAAGGGGATGGACTGTCCCTGGAATTACTTCAGAAAGAGGCAGAAACTGATTCAGTAAAACGAACTCGTGATAAGATAGGTATAGGCGTTGTGTTGAGTCGTGAGGATGATGGAGTATGGCTTTATAACCGCTCACAATTCCCCGTGTTTGTCAACTCGCCTACTCTAGAGAATATTCATTCAAGAACGTTGCCTGTTTTAAAACTATTGCCCGGATATTCAATCAAAATATTTGACTATGATAGTGTGCGGCTGTTAAAACAGTTAACAGACAAACGATACCTGGACGGACCTTTTGACCCAGCGTCTGTCAGGATTAGTTTTGCCAAAGGCTGGGGGCCTAACTACCATAGACAGTTTATAACTTCATGTCCGGCTTGGCTGGAAGTTTTAATGACTATTGATAGGTGATAGTTCTAGAGGTCACATGTACTTTTAACATTCAATGTAAAAAAATAACTTACACTTTCTTATTGAGTTGGGATTATTTGAAATGTTGGACAAAGGGAAGGAACTCTTGTTGTTTTTGAATGATTAAATTTTACTTGTTATGTTTTTTTTATTTGTTTGAAAGACTACTAAATTTACATTTTTATTGTTTGATTTTAAAAAAGAAAAGATTTGCATTCTTTTTTATATAATTTAGCCTGTATAAGACAGTGTAAGTTATTTTTAGAATCTTCCAGGTTTAAGACAATTACATGGTTAGTTCCAGAGAAAATATCTGTCTGTCTAGTCTTTACACTTAACCTGCTAAATGTAAATAGAAATGGGTATACTGTCACATGATTGTTTTATTTTATTCAATAAGAGGGTTCACTAGGGGTTGTTTCCTTTGTTTAGGGGGTTCAATCAGGGTTTATAGGTAAAACTATATTACTGATATGAAATAAGAAAATGTTGTGTAAAGAAATACTTAAAATGATTAAGTTTCTTTCATTTGGAATTATTGTTCTTTATAATCTAAGTCTTTATAGATTTTGAAAGTTTGGTTTATCCTGCATTTATCCTGTGAGTAAAACATTTGGTTCATTTCTTACCTTGGGTAAACCATTTGTTTTCTATAATTTTACTTGTAAAGGGCATTTTACCATGGCAACACTTATTTTTTCTGGAACAATCTTTGTAACATTAGGGCATTTATAATATGTTTAGTTACCTCTTTTTGAAGACTAATAGGGGAAGTAACTCCGTGCTACATTGATTTAACTTACTTCAACGCTATATTGATTTAACTTTTTTCAACGCTACATTGATTTAACTTACTTCAACGCTATATTGATTTATTTTAGTTCAAACTTTTCTGGCTTATACTGTTTAAGTAACTGAGAAACACTATTTGTTGTATGGCTGTATTCAAACATTGAATGTCATTTTTTTTTTTACAATATTACAGTTGGTTTTTATACTTTCAAAGCAGAGATATTTCCCTTTGTAATGTCTTCTTTAGATAAGATATAGCGTTACAGAATTACTCCCCTTTGTAATGCCTTCTTTAGATAAGATATAGTGTTAACAGAGTTACTCCCCTTTGTAATGTCTTCTTTAGATAAGATATAGCGTTACAGAGTTACTCCCCTTTGTAATGTCTTCTTTAGATAAGATATAGCGTTACAGAGTTACTCCCCTTTGTAATGTCTTCTTTAGATAAGATATAGTGTTAACAGATTGTATACTGAAGTAAACTCAGGTTTTTATTGAATACTTAATATTGTGCCATTTTTGTTGATTTTTGTCATTGATGTTAATATGGTCTAAGGGAGGCAAATCCTGTAGAGTTAAGTTCAGCTTCACCTTTCATTGATTTCGTTATTTCAACCTTTTATACATGTATAATCAATTTCGGCATCACTACCTTGATAATATATCATATACATTGACCTAATGCATTCAATATTTTTTGAAATTTCAGGTTAAATTTGAGTGTACACAAGTGAATGAATCAAACTTTCCTTCTTGGAGTCGCCTCCCTTTGACCATATTAACATTCATTTAAGATGTAGTATATCTAAGTGGTAAATAATACACACACATATGTCATCTAATAAATGTATCAGAATTTAGACAGTTTGAATAGGCCATGTAATATTTGTCACTGGATATTAGGCAACCTTTAATCAACATAGATATTAATGTCTACGACTTGTTAAGAATTAACTTTTACACTTCTCGGGTTAAAGAGACATTTTTTTTATATATAAAGCATCAGCCTTCATAGTTCCAGATCCTAATGCATTCTGGGTAAAATTTTAATTATTTTTGGATGATTCAGGTGGTTGTGATACACATAATGGTCAAAGGGAAATAACTCCCATGATTAAAATAGAATTAGGCTGGGGAATAATCTATGGTTTTGATACACATGTATAAGAGTTATTTGGAAAAAATAATTAGTCAAGAAATTTGATACCTTATAATTTGTGAATGAGTAGATTGAATTTCATTGAAGATATATAATTTTGATGTTGTTTGTAAGAAGATAGAAAGTTTGAAATAATTATGGTCTGATCTTTCATACACAATTTAATATTTCAATACAGAAAAATAAGTTCTTACACATATTTAAGTCACTATTATGCTATAGGTACATTATAACAATACTGTTTAAGGATCTTGTTTGCTTCAATTACATTAAAGCATCAAAATGGCTTTTTTTGTAATGGTTGAAATCCTATTTAGAATTTTTGGTGAAAAGTTATTATTGTATTTTGTTTTATTAACCATCCTTACAACTATGTATGTGTTGTAGACTAATGAAATCAAAGTTTTTACAACTATGTATGTGTTGTAGACTAATGAAATCAAAGTTTTTAAAAAAATGGTAGCTACAAAAATTAAAAGAACCATAGCAATGAAGAGATATGTTTTTATTTTGAATTCACTATTTTGTAAAATCATCCTACGGTACAGTTGATGCAGTTTAATTTCTAAAAGTGCTAATTTTTATAATTTGTATGTTGGTGATGCTCTATTTGACATTTTAAAGATACTCTGACACCAACTTGGAAATCAACCAATCAAATTACAGAATCAGTTATTTTTATCATAAAATTTGTATATAATAAAGCCAAAAAATGGAGAAAAGAGAAACATTGGGGGATAAGATATAAAGAATAGAAAATAATGACCTACAAAATCTAAGATGGTAGTAATGAATACCCTGTATAGAGCCTCTTTTAAATATAGAATACACAATGAGTGTGAGAAAGTTGTGTATATTTGTGTGTTCTATTTATAGCATTGTATCATTCAAAATTATAAAAACCATTAACTTCAGCAAAGATATACAGTTTTACCTCAAAATATATTTGTTAAGATTTGATTTAAATTTAAGGGGTACCTGACGGTGAAGGGGAAATAACTCTCTGTAGGTCAACATAATGTTTTGATAGTAATGTAAAATCATTACATGTTTTAACACAGATTAACTAATTCAAAACAGAGTCACATGTTACTTAAAGTTATTTTGTTTTGCATATATTTTTGGAAAAGAAAATTTGAAGAATTTTTACATTAAAAAAAAGGAATTTTGAAGGTTATAATGGATAGTTTTTAAAGAGGGTAGAAAACGGGTTCCCTACCCCAACATTACTTTGGCATGTAAATATTTAAACTTTCACAAAATTATTCATTTTTCTTTAACAATATCTTGAAAAAAAATATGATCTATGGAATGACTTTACATCTGTATTCTCATATGATCCTCAAAATGGTTACATGGAAAAGTCAGATGTTTCATAGAAACTTAAAGATAACAACAAGGGGGAGTTAAATAAATACTATCCCCTCCATTGTTAAATGTTCTTTTGTACCCCCTCAGGTACCCCCTTAATAATGTATAACTGTTATGATTGTATGTTAAAGAGATAAATGATTGTATGTTTGTTTGTTGGTAAAGATGTTATAGGAGTATATTGTAGGTTGACTGTTTGTGTGACTCTTTGTTGGTGAAGATGTTATAGGAGTATATTGTAGGTTGACTGTTTGTGTGACTGTTTGTTGGTTATGATGTTATATAACTGTACACTGATATATGTTAGAGTGGCTCTGTTAGAGTGGCTCTGTCTGACAAGAGTCGAAAATAAAATGAAAATACCATTACATATATTCTTTCTCATTTATTAGTTTCAAGGTCTGTTAATTCAGAAATTATTTCATGCATTTGGTATTGTGAATTTTGGGAAAATGGACCTTATATAACCTTCCAATCATTTCTGAATTAACAGTAGATAATTGAGATAGCACAACAATATATGATACTTGATTTAGGGGCCTAGGTGGCAGAATGGTTCACTAGCATGTCAGCACAAACCCAAAAACATGTTTTCATTGAGACAAAGATTAAAGGGTGTCGTCAATATCAAGATATTAACTTGGAATGTCATGTGGCAGGTGTGCTCTACTCTAAATAGTCATGGTTTTCTTTGGGTACTCCAACTTCCGCCACCAATGAAAACTGACTGCAACAAAGGAGTAGTTCCGGTAAGGACCGATTTTGGCCTCAATTTTCAAGTTCATCTAACGAAAGATTTTAGACACTTTTTAAACACTCAAATGTCTATTTTAATTGATTCGATAAGTTTTTGTGATAGATTTTAACTGATTTAGTCATTAAAAACGCTCTGATTCAAGATTAAATCTAAAAAATGTATCAAATATGCCAAAAAACTTCACTTTTTAGATGGTTTTTGTCAAAAATGAAAGTTGCCGCATCCGTGTTCATCCTCAACCTTTATATATATTATGTATTATCAATAAATACAACTTACATTTTAATATTATGAATGAACACGAATGCGGCCACTTCCATTTAAGACGAAAACCGTCTAAAATTTAACTAAAATGCTAAAATTTTGAAGATTTCTGTAATTTAGCATGACTTAATGGTGCTACTAGCCGATATAAGTGCATTGTATTGTCAAAAACAGCCCATATCCATGTAGCAGAGACATTCTTCTTTCCAATAAATAGCTTAAATATTACATTTTCATAATTTTGTAAAACTGCTATATTTTGGGGCCAAAAAGGGGTCTTACTGAACCTACTCCTTTGCACAATAGCCCTCAACAAAACATTTAACAATGCTATTTTTAAATTGGTCTTCATCATGCAAACGATTTTTGTATTTGCTGATTCTCTGTTAAACTCTCAGTATTAACGAGTAAGAGCAAAGACAATTGTGAATGGAGTCAGAATAATGTGGCGAAGGTAGACTGATTCTCTGTTAAACTCTCAGAGTATTAACGAGTAAGAGCAAAGACAATTGTGAATGGAGTCAGAATAATGTGGCAAGGTAGACTGATTCTCTGTTAAACTCTCAGTATTAACGAGTAAGAGCAAAGACAATTGTGAATGGAGTCAGAATAATGTGGCGAAGGTAGACTGATTCTCTGTTAAACTCTCAGTATTAACGAGTAAGAGCAAAGACAATTGTGAATGGAGTCAGAATAATGTGGCAAGGTAGACTGATTCTCTGTTAAACTCTCAGTATTAACGAGTAAGAGCAAAGACAATTGTGAATGGAGTCAGAATAATGTGGCGAAGGTAGACTGATTCTCTGTTAAACTCTCAGTATTAATGAGTAAGAGCAAAGACAATTGTGAATGGAGTCAGAATAATGTGGCGAAGGTAGACTGATTCTCTGTTAAACTCTCAGTATTAACGAGTAAGAGCAAAGACAATTGTGAATGGAGTCAGAATAATGTGGCAAGGTAGACTGATTCTCTGTTAAACTCTCAGTATTAACGAGTAAGAGCAAAGACAATTGTGAATGGAGTCAGAATAATGTGGCAAGGTAGACTGATTCTCTGTTAAACTCTCAGTATTAACGAGTAAGAGCAAAGACAATTGTGAATGGAGTCAGAATAATGTGGCGAAGGTAGACTGATTCTCTGTTAAACTCTCAGTATTAACGAGTAAGAGCAAAGACAATTGTGAATGGAGTCAGAATAATGTGGCAAGGTAGACTGATTCTCTGTTAAACTCTCAGTATTAACGAGTAAGAGCAAAGACAATTGTGAATGGAGTCAGAATAATGTGGCAAGGTAGACTGATTCTCTGTTAAACTCTCAGTATTAACGAGTAAGAGCAAAGACAATTGTGAATGGAGTCAGAATAATGTGGCAAGGTAGAGTGATTCTCTGTTAAACTCTCAGTATTAACGAGTAAGAGCAAAGACAATTGTGAATGGAGTCGGAATAATGTGGCAAGGTAGAGTGACATGATTAACGAGTAAGAGCAAAGACAATTGTGAATGGAGTCAGAATAATGTGGCGAAGGTAGACTGATTCTCTGTTAAACTCTCAGTATTAACGAGTAAGAGCAAAGACAATTGTGAATGGAGTCAGAATAATGTGGCGAAGGTAGACTGATTCTCTGTTAAACTCTCAGAGTATTAACGAGTAAGAGCAAAGACAATTGTGAATGGAGTCAGAATAATGTGGCGAAGGTAGACTGATTCTCTGTTAAACTCTCAGAGTATTAACGAGTAAGAGCAAAGACAATTGTGAATGGAGTCAGAATAATGTGGCAAGGTAGAGTGATTCTCTGTTAAACTCTCAGTATTAACGAGTAAGAGCAAAGACAATTGTGAATGGAGTCAGAATAATGTGGCAAGGTAGACTGATTCTCTGTTAAACTCTCAGTATTAACGAGTAAGAGCAAAGACAATTGTGAATGGAGTCGGAATAATGTGGCGAAGGTAGACTGATTCTCTGTTAAACTCTCAGTATTAACGAGTAAGAGCAAAGACAATTGTGAATGGAGTCAGAATAATGTGGCGAAGGTAGACTGATTCTCTGTTAAACTCTCAGAGTATTAACGAGTAAGAGCAAAGACAATTGTGAATGGAGTCAGAATAATGTGGCGAAGGTAGACTGATTCTCTGTTAAACTCTCAGAGTATTAACGAGTAAGAGCAAAGACAATTGTGAATGGAGTCAGAATAATGTGGCAAGGTAGACTGATTCTCTGTTAAACTCTCAGTATTAACGAGTAAGAGCAAAGACAATTGTGAATGGAGTCAGAATAATGTGGCGAAGGTAGACTGATTCTCTGTTAAACTCTCAGTATTAACGAGTAAGAGCAAAGACAATTGTGAATGGAGTCGGAATAATGTGGCAAGGTAGACTGATTCTCTGTTAAACTCTCAGAGTATTAACGAGTAAGAGCAAAGACAATTGTGAATGGAGTCAGAATAATGTGGCGAAGGTAGACTGATTCTCTGTTAAACTCTCAGTATTAACGAGTAAGAGCAAAGACAATTGTGAATGGAGTCAGAATAATGTGGCGAAGGTAGACTGATTCTCTGTTAAACTCTCAGTATTAACGAGTAAGAGCAAAGACAATTGTGAATGGAGTCAGAATAATGTGGCGAAGGTAGACTGATTCTCTGTTAAACTCTCAGTATTAACGAGTAAGAGCAAAGACAATTGTGAATGGAGTCGGAATAATGTGGCAAGGTAGACTGATTCTCTGTTAAACTCTCAGTATTAACGAGTAAGAGCAAAGACAATTGTGAATGGAGTCAGAATAATGTGGCGAAGGTAGACTGATTCTCTGTTAAACTCTCAGTATTAACGAGTAAGAGCAAAGACAATTGTGAATGGAGTCAGAATAATGTGGCAAGGTAGACTGATTCTCTGTTAAACTCTCAGTATTAATGAGTAAGAGCAAAGACAATTGTGAATGGAGTCAGAATAATGTGGCAAGGTAGACTGATTCTCTGTTAAACTCTCAGTATTAACGAGTAAGAGCAAAGACAATTGTGAATGGAGTCAGAATAATGTGGCAAGGTAGACTGATTCTCTGTTAAACTCTCAGTATTAACGAGTAAGAGCAAAGACAATTGTGAATGGAGTCAGAATAATGTGGCGAAGGTAGACTGATTCTCTGTTAAACTCTCAGAGTATTAACGAGTAAGAGCAAAGACAATTGTGAATGGAGTCAGAATAATGTGGCGAAGGTAGACTGATTCTCTGTTAAACTCTCAGAGTATTAACGAGTAAGAGCAAAGACAATTGTGAATGGAGTCAGAATAATTTGGCGAAGGTAGACTGATTCTCTGTTAAACTCTCAGTATTAACGAGTAAGAGCAAAGACAATTGTGAATGGAGTCAGAATAATGTGGCGAAGGTAGACTGATTCTCTGTTAAACTCTCAGTATTAACGAGTAAGAGCAAAGACAATTGTGAATGGAGTCAGAATAATGTGGCGAAGGTAGACTGATTCTCTGTTAAACTCTCAGTATTAACGAGTAAGAGCAAAGACAATTGTGAATGGAGTCAGAATAATGTGGCAAGGTAGACTGATTCTCTGTTAAACTCTCAGTATTAACGAGTAAGAGCAAAGACAATTGTGAATGGAGTCAGAATAATGTGGCAAGGTAGACTGATTCTCTGTTAAACTCTCAGTATTAACGAGTAAGAGCAAAGACAATTGTGAATGGAGTCAGAATAATGTGGCAAGGTAGACTGATTCTCTGTTAAACTCTCAGTATTAACGAGTAAGAGCAAAGACAATTGTGAATGGAGTCAGAATAATGTGGCGAAGGTAGACTGATTCTCTGTTAAACTCTCAGTATTAACGAGTAAGAGCAAAGACAATTGTGAATGGAGTCAGAATAATGTGGCAAGGTAGACTGATTCTCTGTTAAACTCTCAGTATTAACGAGTAAGAGCAAAGACAATTGTGAATGGAGTCAGAATAATGTGGCAAGGTAGAGTGATTCTCTGTTAAACTCTCAGTATTAACGAGTAAGAGCAAAGACAATTGTGAATGGAGTCAGAATAATGTGGCGAAGGTAGACTGATTCTCTGTTAAACTCTCAGTATTAACGAGTAAGAGCAAAGACAATTGTGAATGGAGTCAGAATAATGTGGCAAGGTAGACTGATTCTCTGTTAAACTCTCAGTATTAACGAGTAAGAGCAAAGACAATTGTGAATGGAGTCAGAATAATGTGGCAAGGTAGAGTGATTCTCTGTTAAACTCTCAGTATTAACGAGTAAGAGCAAAGACAATTGTGAATGGAGTCAGAATAATGTGGCAAGGTAGACTGATTCTCTGTTAAACTCTCAGTATTAATGAGTAAGAGCAAAGACAATTGTGAATGGAGTCGGAATAATGTGGCGAAGGTAGACTGATTCTCTGTTAAACTCTCAGTATTAACGAGTAAGAGCAAAGACAATTGTGAATGGAGTCAGAATAATGTGGCGAAGGTAGACTGATTCTCTGTTAAACTCTCAGTATTAACGAGTAAGAGCAAAGACAATTGTGAATGGAGTCGGAATAATGTGGCGAAGGTAGACTGATTCTCTGTTAAACTCTCAGTATTAATGAGTAAGAGCAAAGACAATTGTGAATGGAGTCAGAATAATGTGGCAAGGTAGACTGATTCTCTGTTAAACTCTCAGTATTAACGAGTAAGAGCAAAGACAATTGTGAATGGAGTCAGAATAATGTGGCGAAGGTAGACTGATTCTCTGTTAAACTCTCAGTATTAACGAGTAAGAGCAAAGACAATTGTGAATGGAGTCAGAATAATGTGGCGAAGGTAGACTGATTCTCTGTTAAACTCTCAGTATTAACGAGTAAGAGCAAAGACAATTGTGAATGGAGTCAGAATAATGTGGCAAGGTAGACTGATTCTCTGTTAAACTCTCAGTATTAACGAGTAAGAGCAAAGACAATTGTGAATGGAGTCAGAATAATGTGGCAAGGTAGACTGATTCTCTGTTAAACTCTCAGTATTAACGAGTAAGAGCAAAGACAATTGTGAATGGAGTCAGAATAATGTGGCAAGGTAGACTGATTCTCTGTTAAACTCTCAGTATTAACGAGTAAGAGCAAAGACAATTGTGAATGGAGTCAGAATAATGTGGCAAGGTAGACTGATTCTCTGTTAAACTCTCAGTATTAACGAGTAAGAGCAAAGACAATTGTGAATGGAGTCAGAATAATGTGGCAAGGTAGAGTGATTCTCTGTTAAACTCTCAGTATTAACGAGTAAGAGCAAAGACAATTGTGAATGGAGTCAGAATAATGTGGCAAGGTAGACTGATTCTCTGTTAAACTCTCAGTATTAATGAGTAAGAGCAAAGACAATTGTGAATGGAGTCGGAATAATGTGGCGAAGGTAGACTGATTCTCTGTTAAACTCTCAGTATTAACGAGTAAGAGCAAAGACAATTGTGAATGGAGTCAGAATAATGTGGCGAAGGTAGACTGATTCTCTGTTAAACTCTCAGTATTAACGAGTAAGAGCAAAGACAATTGTGAATGGAGTCGGAATAATGTGGCGAAGGTAGACTGATTCTCTGTTAAACTCTCAGTATTAATGAGTAAGAGCAAAGACAATTGTGAATGGAGTCAGAATAATGTGGCAAGGTAGACTGATTCTCTGTTAAACTCTCAGTATTAACGAGTAAGAGCAAAGACAATTGTGAATGGAGTCAGAATAATGTGGCGAAGGTAGACTGATTCTCTGTTAAACTCTCAGTATTAACGAGTAAGAGCAAAGACAATTGTGAATGGAGTCAGAATAATGTGGCGAAGGTAGACTGATTCTCTGTTAAACTCTCAGTATTAACGAGTAAGAGCAAAGACAATTGTGAATGGAGTCAGAATAATGTGGCAAGGTAGACTGATTCTCTGTTAAACTCTCAGTATTAACGAGTAAGAGCAAAGACAATTGTGAATGGAGTCAGAATAATGTGGCGAAGGTAGACTGATTCTCTGTTAAACTCTCAGTATTAACGAGTAAGAGCAAAGACCATTGTGAATGGAGTCGGAATAATGTGGCGAAGGTAGACTGATTCTCTGTTAAACTCTCAGTATTAACGAGTAAGAGCAAAGACAATTGTGAATGGAGTCAGAATAATGTGGCAAGGTAGACTGATTCTCTGTTAAACTCTCAGTATTAACGAGTAAGAGCAAAGACAATTGTGAATGGAGTCAGAATAATGTGGCGAAGGTAGACTGATTCTCTGTTAAACTCTCAGAGTATTAACGAGTAAGAGCAAAGACAATTGTGAATGGAGTCAGAATAATGTGGCAAGGTAGACTGATTCTCTGTTAAACTCTCAGTATTAACGAGTAAGAGCAAAGACAATTGTGAATGGAGTCGGAATAATGTGGCGAAGGTAGACTGATTCTCTGTTAAACTCTCAGTATTAACGAGTAAGAGCAAAGACAATTGTGAATGGAGTCAGAATAATGTGGCGAAGGTAGACTGATTCTCTGTTAAACTCTCAGTATTAACGAGTAAGAGCAAAGACAATTGTGAATGGAGTCGGAATAATGTGGCAAGGTAGACTGATTCTCTGTTAAACTCTCAGTATTAACGAGTAAGAGCAAAGACAATTGTGAATGGAGTCAGAATAATGTGGCGAAGGTAGACTGATTCTCTGTTAAACTCTCAGTATTAACGAGTAAGAGCAAAGACAATTGTGAATGGAGTCAGAATAATGTGGCGAAGGTAGACTGATTCTCTGTTAAACTCTCAGTATTAACGAGTAAGAGCAAAGACAATTGTTAATGGAGTCGGAATAATGTGGCAAGGTAGAGTGACATGATTAATATGCATATAACATTATTAATAAGATGTAGTATGAATGCCAATGAGATAACATGTTCTTGTCTTGAATAAGCATTTAATTTTTCATCTGACATTAAGCAGTCATCCACCTACACTCGATTTATTACTTGCACATATATCATCTCAAAATGTCACATTTAAATTCAGGCAAATATTAAAGAATGTCGCCCATATTAAGATGTAAACTCAAAATGTCATGTTTTAAACGAGACCAAGATTAAAGGGTGATATCCATATCAATTAAGATTTCAACTCAAAATGTCATGTTTTAACGGTGGCCAAGATTAAAGGGTATCAACTCAAATGTCATGTTTTAATGGAGGCCAAGATTAAAGGGTGACATCCATATCAAGATATCAACTTGGAATGTCATGTTTAAATTGAGAAATTTAAAAATTATTTTAATGTAGCCTTCAACCAACACCATCTTCATCACATACACTCGATTCAACATGTGGAATCTTCCACTTCCACATATCATCTCAAAATGTCATGTTTTAATTGAGACCAAGATTAAGGAGTGACATCCATATCAAGATATCAACTCTAAATGTCATGTTTTAATGGAGGCCAAGATTAAAGGGAGACATCCATATCAAGATATCAACTCTAAATGTCAAGTTTTAATGGAGGCCAAGTTTAAAGAGAGACATCCATATCAAGATATCAACTCTAAATGCCATGTTTTAATTGAGACCAAGATTAAGGACTGACATTCATATCAAGATATCAACTCTAAATGTCATGTTTTAATTGAAACCAAGATTAAGGACTGACATTCATATCAAGATATCAACTCTAAATGTCATGTTTTAATTGAAACCAAGATTAAGGAC
The DNA here is from genome assembly GCF_963676685.1 of Mytilus edulis. NCBI lineage: Eukaryota > Metazoa > Mollusca > Bivalvia > Mytilida > Mytilidae > Mytilus > Mytilus edulis. The sequence continues at coordinate 83,540,458 of NC_092354.1, read as the reverse complement.
TGACATCCATATCAAGATATCAACTCTAAATGTCATGTTTTAATTGAAACCAAGATTAAGGACTGACATCCATATCAAGATATCAACTCTAAATGTCATGTTTTCATTGAGACAAAGATTAAAGGGTGTCGTCCATATCAAGATATTATCTGGAAATGTCATGTTTTTATTTGAGGCCAAGATTAAAGGGGTCGGTCATGCGTACCAAGATATCAACTCAAAATGTCATGTTTTCATTTAGACTTAAGATTAAAGGGGGTCATGCATATCAAGATATCAACTCGAAATGTCATGTTTTAATGGAGGCCAAGATTAAAGGGTATCAATCAAAATGTCGTTTTTTAATGGAGGCCAAGATTAAAGGGGTCGGTAATCCGTATCAAGATATCAACTCAAAATGTCATGTTTTCCTTGAGGCAAAGATTTAAGGGGTGTCATGCATTTAATAGTTATCCCATGAGGACGTGGTATGTCAGTGTAAGATCACTGGCCAATCAGCCCACACTATTTCGCAACTTTATTAAAAAAAATCGCCCCACTCTTGTTTACCGACTAGCCCAACTTTTGAAAAAGTGTAAAATCAAATTTAACAATCAGTCTGACAACTCACTTATTAACGAAAAGGGTTTAAACCCCACTGAATAAAGGTCTGCCAACTCGCTCCACTTATGAAAATATCTTGCTTCCTTTAAGTATGTTAAATTACGGATAGTTCGTATCCAGTCGTTCTGGTGTAGTGGTATGTGTCGTGGCTTGGTAGGCTAAAGGTCTTGAGTTCGGATCCCAGCATGTACACTGGATTTTTTTCTACGTGAATTTAGATAGATAGTCTTTTCCGTACAATTAGTTATAAGTTTTATAGTGGATTCGACATTACCGCCAATATGTTACTGAACTGAGACGAACATTCAGTCCCTGATATTTTCTCCCCGGAGTGTGGATAGAACCAGGAACCTTTGTGTTAGTTGTCTGAACATACTAGTAACTGCAAGGTAACACATAACATTTAATAAAAAAAACCATTACCTATAAACTTTCCATGGACGACAAGAAAGTTTATAAGGAGGCGATAGTTTGTTTGGCTAGTATTTGAAAGGAAGTTGATCAGGAATATCATGCAGCAAATTAGAACCTAGCTTTCATTTCAATTAAAATATCTTTATTCCTAATCAAAGGGCATATAAAAGAGCATATATAAATCAACACAAATCACAAAGTTCATACAATATACACACACACAACACATTCAATCTAACAATACATAATGATTGTTAATAATTTAATATGATTTAGAACAAATATGGAAACATGATAATTAAAACAAATAATTGTAATGTGCGTATTGTTATGCGTTTACTTTACTACATTGGTTAGAGGTATAGGGGGAGGGTTGAGATCTCACAAACATGTTTAACCCCGCCGCATTTTTGCGCCTGTCCCAAGTCAGGAGCCTCTGGCCTTTGTTAAGTCTTGTATTATTTTAATTTTAGTTTCTTGTGTACAATTTGGAAATTAGTATGGCGTTCATTATCACTGGACTAGTATATATTTGTTTAGGGGCCAGCTGAAGGACGCCTCCGGTGCGGGAATTTCTCGCTACATTGAAGACCTGTTGGTGACCCTCTGCTGTTGTTTTTTATTTGGGCGGGTTGTTGTCTCTTTGACACATTCCCCATTTCCATTCTCAATTTTATGTAGATGATAGAAAAAAGTCAGTACAAAGAGGAATAACTCTATTAGTTTATCTTAACTTTTGGGTTTTTTTCCCTGTCTGATCTGGAAATTTTTAGTAAGGTACAGACTAAAATCTATATTAAAAACTAAATCTTCATTTGTTATTATCCAGATAAAGAGATTTTCCGAATTTTAAGTTTATTGGCAACCACATCATAATGCTGATGTTTAATCATATGCCGTTTGCAAGATATTTTCCAACACGTTATAAACCTATATGCTTATTTGCCGATGGGTCCGTAAATATACATCACAGGGCAATTATACATCTGTTTCTATCCAGCATACCATACTCCATGCGACATTGAAATAGCGCGACTTTTTTCACTCCGTGTCAACTTGATGACCGAATCGAAGCTTCATATATTTTTTATTGATAAAATTGTTTGAGTTCTAAATATGCATTACATGTTTGCCTCTCGACGTTTAGAAAACCACAATTAGCACGCAATCAACCCTATGGTTGTGAGATTGACCCCTTTATTTGTCAAGGAATGAATTCTGATAAGTCACATCATTTCTTGAATCAAATGTGATCCAAAATGAGAGGGCTTATTCTCATTTTGCGTTAGCTGTCAAAATAATTATATAAAATTAATCCCAGTTTGCCTTAGTACACATTTTCAAGTACACAAGAATTAACTAAGGCGAAATGGGAGCTTCTGTAAACATTGTAATTAAGTTATGTTTTGTTTGTATTGCAATTAGTTATTATTTGTTATTTTGATGTCAAATTCTACCCATGAAATACTATTTTTAAAAAGAAGATGTTTTTTTTTTAATTTTTGTGTCCCACTTTTTAAATATTTTTTTTACGGTTGATCTTTTTTTCTGAAATGTTTTTTTTACTCGTGTGTTATATTTTGTGAATAAAGTCTTATTAGATATGACAAATTGGATATGAATGTTTCATATATTAATGAATAAATGAACACAAATATCAAAGTATCATAACAAATATTTTATTTCTGAATCAGCACTGAATTCAAAGCACAATGTTATAAATAATAGCATGAGAATAAGCACTAATACATAAGACATAAGAATGATTTCCATATAGTTCATATTGTGAAAAACAAGGCACTGATGTACACATTTGCATGTTCAAAGTTCATTTAGTTTCCAAGTTTGAGGATGTAAGATGCTGCATCACCATACTGAATATAGTCAGTTGTATCATTGTGCAGGGTTTCCTTCAAAGTGGTGAATCTTTCTTCTATTTCTCTATACTAATTTGCTTTTTCCCTCATGTTGCCAAGTGCTGCATTCTGAACTTTCTTGACCTCTTTAGCTGCTTTTCCCCTCATCTTGCCAACTGCTGCATTCTGAACTTTCTTGATCTCTTTAGCTGCTTTTCCCCTCATCTTGCCACCTGCTGCATTCTGAACTTTCTTGACCTCTTTAGCTGCTTTTCCCCTCATCTTGCCACCTGCTGCATTCTGAACTTTCTTGATCTCTTTAGCTGCTTTTCCCCTCATCTTGCCAAGTGCTGCATTCTGAACTTTCTTTATCTCTTTAGCTGCTTTTTCCCTCATCTTGCCACCTGCTGCATTCTGAACTTTCTTGATCTCTTTAGCTGCTTTTCCCCTCATCTTGCCACCTGCTGCATTCCGAACTTTCTTGACCTCTTTAGCTGCTTTTCCCCTCATCTTGCCACCTGCTGCATTCTGAACTTTATTTATCTCTTTAGCTGCTTTTCCCCTCATCTTGCCACCTGCTGCATCCTGAACTTTCTTGACTTCTTTAGCTGCTTTTCCCCTCATCTTGCCACCTGCTGCATTCTGAACTTTCTTTATCTCTTTAGCTGTTTCCCCCTCATCTTGCCACCTGCTGCATCCTGAACTTTCTTGACCTCTTTAGCTGTTTTTCCCCTCATCTTGCCAAGTGCTGCATTCTGAACTTTCTTGATCTCTTTAGCTGCTTTTCCCCTCATCTTGCCACCTGCTGCATTCTGAACTTTCTTGACCTCTTTAGCTGCTTTTCCCCTCATCTTGCCACCTGCTGCATTCTGAACTTTCTTCATCTCTTTAGCTGCTTACAAAAACTGAAGCACATCAAACGAATGCAAAACAACTTCCATATTCCTGACTCGGTACAGACATATTCCTGACCACGTGGTACAGACATTTCCTGACTCGGTACAGACATTTCCTGACCACGTGGTACAGACATTTCCTGACTCGGTACAGACATTTCCTGATGTAGAATAAATGTGGATTAAACCTCGTTTTATACATAGGTAAACCTCTCAGTTGTAAACCAGGTTTAATCCACCATTTTCTACATCAGAAAATGCATTTACCAAGTAAGGAATATGCCAGTTGTTTTCTATTCCTTTGATATGTTTAGGCTTTTGATTTTCTATTTGGTTAGGGACTTTCCTTTTAGAATTTTCCTCGGAGTTCGTCATTTTTGTAATTTTATTTTTTTATATCACAGTCGCATAGCATCCTATAACAGAGAACCAATGCTATCTTTTTGTTTTTGGGATCTACAAGTACCCGACCACGTCAACTCTGTGTAGTATATCTGTTTATATCCTTCTGATGAGCGAAGCCTTTTTCAACTGATTTTTGTAGTTTGTTCTTATGTTGTACTGTTACACTACTGGTCCAGGCAGGCAAGGGGAGGGTTGGGATCCCGCTAACATGTTTAACCCTTCAACATTCTGTATGTATGAGCCTGTCCCAAGCTAGGAGCCTGTCATTCAGTGGTGTTGTTTTTTGTTGTGTTTCATGTTTGTTATCCGTTATTTTTTTTGTATATAAATTAGGCCGTTATAGTTTTCTCGTTTGAATCGTATTATAATTGTCATTTTTGGGCCTTTCACAGCTAACTATGCAGTATGGGCTTTGCCCATTGTTGAAAGCCGTACGGTGACCTATTTTTCTGTGTCATTTGGTCTCTTGTGGAGAGTTATCTCATTGGCAATCATACCACAGTTTACTTTTTTATACGCTGTTTAAAGGCTTGTTTTATTGGCTATCAATAAATTTTATGTTGTATCATAGTGCTTGACCTACCTTCAATCTTGAAGTTAGTCCCATTCATAAAAATAGATTATACTACTGTTTTAGAAAAGGGAGAAGGTTTGGTACCATTAAAACTTTTAATCCCGCTGCAATTGTTTGCGCCTGTCCTAAGACAGGAATCTGATGATCATTGGTTGTCGTTTATGTTGGTTCCGATGATAATTGCTTCTCGTTTCTCGTTTTTTATATGGGCGTTTTCCAATAAAAACGTGTTTTTTTTTTGTCCCAGCCACTTTTAAAAAATGTGTTTGATCTTTACAAGTATTGTTTTGTGCAGTCAGTACATTGAATTAGATTTGACATTTTTAGCAAAGAACAGGCTATTTTAGAGGGCTTAATAAGATATTGATTCCTGAATGGTTCAAAATAACTAAAATGGCATGTCCCTAGACCTCCTGTTCAATATTCACACTCTAAAATATTGTAAAAAAGGTAGATATAAATGTTATTTTCACTTAATATAAGTTCTTTAATTATTCAAAAGTATGTTTAGAACCAACATATTTTAATAAACAGCTTTTAACAAATGTGTTTTAATTTTAGAAGGTGTGTCCCTGACATTCCTGACAAAATGTCCACTACGAAACAAAGTCATTAAATTTTGCTAATAAACAGTTTTATAAAATCAATGTTTGCAAGAGATAGTAACATTAGGGTCTTACATAAGAAGTGATGCTTTTGTAACGTTAGTTAAATTGTTGGCAAAAAAAATTGAGCACATCAAACGAACCAGAGTGATACCGTATTTTCTCTTTAGTATCTGGTTTTAAAATTATGCTTAGTGTGTGCTTTGGTGAATAGAATCATTCTTGTTACTATCGCAATATAGGGGATTGTCGGGGGAAAATAACACATGTGAATATGCCCACTACGAAACGGTCATCTACGAAACAAGTATAGAACAAAAACGTTTCGTAGTGGACACTACCATGCAGTCGTTTTTTACTCTTTTTTCAATTATATTCGTGCAAAAAAATAACAAGGGTTAGTATCATGCAATTTTCAGTATGTTTTTATCAACAAAGAATATGGTTGATGTCAACTAAGAAACTTTTTGTCCACTCCGAACAACTTGTCAAATACAAAACTTAATGATAATAGAGATAAGACGATGTGGTATGAGTGCCAATGAGACAACTCTCCATCGAAGTCATAATTTGTAAAAGTAAACCATTAGAGGTCAAAGTACGCGTCTGGCGTATATACTAAATTTAGTCCTGGTATCTATGATGAGTTAATTTTCAACTAGTTATTGTGTATCGGTCTGTTTTTTCTGAAACTTTAAGCAATAGTTCAACTATATTTGGTGTATGAAATGATTGTTATATGGATATGTCTGTCTTGCAGGTATCAGATGGCGTTCATCTTATTTCATGGTTCATTGGTCAATATCATGGTTTATTGGTCAATTTCGTAAATTTTACGGACGCCATCACGAGTTGGTTGACCATTATGGAATAACCGTTTCACAGATGATATCGGATATGTTCCTTATGTCGTAACTACAATACCCTTCCCTTTTCACGAATGTTACCTGCCGAATTAGACTATTTACCGGATTTGTAATAACATGTAAGCAACACGACGCGGTTGTCACAGGTGGAGCAGGATCTGCTTACCCTTCAGGAGCACATGATATCACCTCCAGTTTTTGGTGGGGTTCGTGTTGCTTAGTCTTTAGTTTTCTGTGTTGTGTCTTCTGTACTATTATTTGTCTGTTTTTTATTTTTTCATTATTAGTCATGGCGTTGTCAGTTTATTTTCAATCTATGAGTTTGACTCTCCGTCTGTTATCTTTCGTCCCTCTTTTTCAATGTTCATTTTTCCTGAATTAAAATTGAGAATGGAAATGGGGAATGTGCCAAAGAGACAACAACCCGACCATAGAAAAAAACAACAGCAGAAGGTCACCAACAGGTCTTCAATGTAGCGAGAAATTCCGGCACCCGGAGGCGTCCTTCAACTGGCCCCTAAACAAATATATACTAGTTCAGTGATAATGAACGCCATACTAATTTCCAAATTGTACACAAGAAACTAAAATTAAAATAATACAAGACTAACAAAGGCCAGAGGCTCCTGACTTGGGACAGGCGCAAAAATGCGGCGGGGTTAAACATGTTTGTGAGATCTCAACCCTCCTCCTATACCTCTAGCCAATGTAGAAAAGTAAACGCATAACAATACGCACATTAAAATTCAGTTCAAGAGAAGTCCGAGTCTGATGTCCACGGCCGACACTCGGCTAACCGAGAGACTGGTCGGTTAATCTATATTGAGTATGCGGCTATATCGGCGGTTGGTCTGTTAACCGGGTGTTATCGAGAAAATCATTGAAAGTTCAGCATGTTTCATTGTATAACTTTCTAAATATACTTTCATCATAAAAAGTATTCATGTCTAACAAAACAATTCAATGTACTGAATTCAGTGGTGTAATTATTATTTTTCTAGCTTCGATGTACGATCTATAAAATGAAAAGGCGGGTTACTCATCAATAAATTTATACACATTTTACACACATAAAATGTACACAAAATGACACATAGGTTAAATTTACTTGCATTTAATATTTTGAACTTCGAAAAAAGAAAGGCATTATGTTTGCTAACAATGTGATATATTGTATGAAAAATCTACACAAAAATCTGTATTTTGGTGACATAAATCAATCTTTATTTATAAATCCTGGTCTGTTAATGGGTCGGATGTATAAAACCCGGTCTGTTAATTGGTCTGTTAAGAGTTATGAATGGCAATAAAGTATAATTTTATTGCTATATGGGGTGTTATCGGATCAATTGAGTAGGCTCAAGACGAGCAGCTAAAATATACGAAAACAACACATGAGCAATGAAACATAACAGATACGGAAACAACACATGGAATTTAAAATTGATAGAAATGGTTTCAAAAAGTGTAATATTAAAGTAATATTAATTTCATCCAAAAATGATCGCATATATCATGTTGATTCTGTTTAATTGTCATGAATGACACACATTTGTAATCTACATTGGTAACCAGTATATAAATCAGAGATACACGTTGTAATGTAACTAAACATCAGTAAGTAAAATATATTGGGATGACAAAATATGAAAAATAAAGAAAGAATAATGAGTAAGATAAATAAAATGTAGAAAAAAATGACATAACAATTTAAAGAATACAGAAATAAACAATACCCCTAATCCGGACCCTCATGGTATACACGAGAATCTGGGTGAAAACGCAGAATATAGAATAATATATAAGGACAGTAGAGAGTGATGCATGGCTAAAAACGAGAGAAAAATAATACTTGTTTAAGAATACACACATGAAACACCGATGGCTGTTGAAACAGTAACGGATTGCAATGTACTTATATTGGTGACAAATTTTAGAAGTTTATATGCGGACAACTATGGTGGCAGGTTAATGCCATTCTGCGTTTTAGCGCTTTAGCGTTTTCGCCTTAAATATTCTATATGGAGAAAACGCGAAATTGCGAAGTCGAAAATGCGAAAACACGAAACCGATTTCTCGTTTTCGACTTCGCGTTTTCGCCTTCGCGATTTCGCGTTTTCGCCCTATAGAATATGAAAGTCGAAATCGCGAAAACGCGAAATGGACTTCAACGACCACCATAGACAACTTATGTAGAAAGGAACTAAACGGAATAAAATGAATTGAAACTTAAAATAACCAAATGTAGCTGCACTCGCTCCTTTCCGTTTACTTCTTTATAGTGATTTGTAAACATATGATTAAGTAATAGAAGAAAAGAACCAATTGGATGATGCTGACGAATTAGGGTTTAACGTCCAGTGACAAATATCATGTTCATATGTGAACGAGAACACGTTATATGTACCCTGCGTTGTATTAGAAAGACACTTTCAGTCGGAATTGAGAACGTGCTATACTTCGAACAGACACAAAAATTAAGGCTGATTGAAAACGTCAATAAAAATTTCATGCATATTCCAGAGGCCAATCCATATCACGCTATATTGAAGTGACACACACCTCAATAAAATGCAAAGAAAGTCAAAATAAAAATGCTCTTTCTAGGATACTGTGGCACCGTATTGTCATTTTTGTTTACTCAGGAACATCTCATTCTTAAATTTTTCAAGGGGAAAATATAAAGGTAGCAAAATTATTGTCGTGGCTAAATAACTCTTAACTGACACAATTTCAATTGTCCAACCCATTAACAGACTTTATTCCCATAATTTTCACTAAAACGTGGTATTATTCAAGTTATTTTACAATTATGAAATATTTACTAATGTCAATTTATTTTTTAGAACCACAGTACTATTTTTTGTCCTTTAAATGATATCTAAATTTGTTTGTTTCGCCTTTTATTAAAAAAATTGCTATGCGTATAAGCATAAATAATACATACTTGCGCGACGCCTTTTAGTTTTACTGAAAACTGCGCAGACTAAGAAATGTTTTTACAAGTGCAAAATGTTCTATGATAGATATCATTTTGTCAGACACTTTTCTTTTTTTGATTTGGTTCTTATAACATGCCAAAAATCTGTATATTTAATAGAGCTTAACATTAAATTAAGCGTTTTACTCTTAACAGACGTATAACCAACCCGATTAACAGACCAATCGCCCATATAGCCGCATACTCAATATAGATTAACCGACCAATCTCTCGGTTAGCCGAGTGTCGGCCGTGATGTCAGAAGATGTAACCAAAGAACATAAACAAAATGACAATAATACATACATAACAACAGACTACTAGCAGTTAACTGACATGCCAGCTCCATACTCTTTTTCTAGGATACTACAATCGATATGATTTTAAGATGTACATGTTTGTCTGGCAGTGTTAATATGACAATGACTACATTTTCATGGTTAATATAGAAGTCTGTTTCTCTTTATATCATAAACAATAGGTCATCTATATTCTATGTATTGAATGATTGCATACAAGGTGTACATGTATTTCCGACTTGGTTTATCTGACCTTCACCGCAATTACTTGAATCATAAATGTCAATGTAAAACTTGTAGTTAACTTTATACTCAAGCCATAAAAACATAAAATCAATGGTCAGTATAATAGTAGGCCAGACATTTCAAAGTGTGCTCTCTTGTTTTTCAAAATTGTAAGTTTTCTTTGATGTATATTAAATACTTGTAAACCGGCAGTGTAAGCGTACATGATTTTATTTAATATTATTGTAAGAGATATTTAACTACTGCAACAAATACAGTTACACCTAGAATAAAAGTTCAAAATTTTCAATTAAAAAAAAGTTCAAGGGTGATTAATGATGGCTGTTCAAACACAAGTTATTCAAAATAGATGTATCTAGATATCAAGACAATACCAATCAAAACCAAGGAGTAAACAAAGACTCACGAAACCAAAGGACATTTACATCAGCAGTTATGAATAAGAAAAAAGAAACAACACGAACTCCACTAAAAACCGGGAGTGAAATCAGGTGCACCGGAAAGGTAAGCATTTCCTGCACCGTATACGGCAACCGTCGTGTTATTTCTTTGTTTAGTATCATGATATTCTAAGCTCATTAAGACTGAAGGTTCTGCTTATCGAGGATAAACCTATAATCGAAACGAGCGTCATCGCGGAAATCATCAAGAGTGCGTTTGATATAGCAGTAAATAACAACTGCTGTTGTTCCTAAACAAATATTACCCGATTACAGACAGAGGAATGCATGTCTACTTTAGATTCTGCTTCTAGTATGGTCACATATTTTCCTAACTCGGAAATAATAGTTTTAACCAAATCCACATCAAGAACCAGAAACACAGTACTCTTCAACTGACTTCGATCAAGTCCTGCCAAAATGTCTAGCATATTAGCTGTAAGACTGAAAACTCTGATGTAATGTTGGACTTCTTCAACTATTATTCCTATGTTAGCGTGCAAGGTCATGGTGGCGACACCTGCTGCCGACAGTTTTTACGCCTCCTCAAAGTATTGTAGTTTACATCAATTACATATTCTGTAAGTGTTGGTAAAGAATGTCTTAAGTAATGATTCAAATTTTGTAGGTGGTAAGCAATTTTCGACATGACATAAAAGCTGTGACCAGTCTCCTTTGTCTTTTCTTCTGCTTGATATAAGGAAAATTGCATCAGAATACATCAGATGTTTATCACGTGATATTTGTTCGGTAATTTGTTCTCTAATTACTGGAATGACTTCTTCCTCTCTTTTACCGTCATCTTCCGCATTTCTCAAATCTTCATCAATTTTTGACCTCATTAAACAGAATGACTTTTTCAATTCTACTAATTTACAGACCAGGAAATAGTCATCTTCACTTATAACTTTGTCAAAAAATATGAAGAAGTAATCATACCGCTCTAATTCCATTTCCTCAGCATATGTTGCTTTTGGAAATTCCATTGTCCCAACTCCTGGTAAGTCGTAGAATACTATGCGCTTATTCTGTGGATTTAGGTACGCTGTTGGTTTTTTTGTAGTGTTTCCGCTTCCAGATTTAGCAAATCCAATATCTCCTGGGTTAACATTGTTCATTTTATTAATAAATGTCGATTTTCCTGTAGCAGTCCTACCAGTTATGGCAAATGCCACTTTCTCTTTTTTACATTGACTTATGTGTTCTTGGAGATATTTAGACACTGCGGATGGTCCTTGCTTTTCTGCAATCACTCGTAATTCCGCATATTCATCATCTTTTGTCAGTTCTTTCGACTCAGCTTTCCCCATTTCTGAAACATGAATATGAATATTTCAGAAATTCTAACAGATGAATCTTATTTAAGAGAGGGGCAAAAGAAACCAGTGATTTAACAGTGAAAACTCATAAATAAAAAAAAAAAAAAAAACTGACAACACCATGGCCAAAAATGAAAAAGACAAACAGACACATAATAGTATACAAGAAACAAAATAGAAAATTTAAGACTGCGCAACAAGAACCCCACCAAAACCTGGAGGTGATCTCAGGTGCTCCGGAAGGGTGAGCAGATCCTGCTCCACATGTGACACCCTTTATGTTGCTCATGTATAACAAATCTGGTAAATAGTCTAATTCGGTTGGCCGAATTCATCTAAAGGGAATGGGATTGTAGTAACGACGTAAGTAAAGATATGAGGCATATAGACTTAATCTGTGCCTGTCCCAAATCAGGAGCCTGTAATTCAGTGGTTGTCGTTTGTTTTTGTGTTTTTCGTTAATTTTTTTATACAAATAAGGCCGTTAGTTTTCTCTTTTGAATTGTTTTACATTGTTATGTCGGGGCTTTTTATAGCTGCTTACGCGGTATGGGCTTTGCTCATAGTTGATGGCCGTACGGTGACCTATAGTTGTTAATGTTTGTGTCATTTTGGTCTCTTGTGGATAGTTGTCTCATTGGTAATCATACCACATCTTCTTTTTTTTTTAATATTAACTGTATATGTTGTATCTTTTATGTCTAGTTCGATGGGATAGATGCCTTCAACATAGTAACCAAATTGTGAATTATTTAGTGAGAGAACATCATCTATTTAGCGGAAAGCAAAATTAAAGGATATTACTAACTTCTTATTTTTTCCTGTATGCAGTCAGCCTCATAATAATAAAGAAACAAGTCTGCAAGAACAGGGACACGATTGGTTCCTATTGGAATGCCGACAGTCTGTTGACAAACACGTCCTCCAAACGTAACAAATATTTTGTCAATAAAAAAATCGAGCATCTTGATAATGTCAGTTCCAGAGAATGTTTTGTTTGAATCAGTGTGATACTTTACATATCAGGATTTATCCCTCCTTTAGACAATATACTTGTATCTACGTTGGCCATTAATTTTTATGAAACAGAGCAATACCAACTCTTTCAATTGGTCTTTTAGTTTGGAATGGGGAATACTTGCGCAAAGCGTAGAAAAGTCAAATGTTTTAATACTATTGCAAGATAAAAGAGTCTTAGATTGTATGTACTCTAAAAGATCTTTCGAATTTTTTAGTATCCACATCCGATTCACGTCACTTCTAGCATATGCAGTTTCACACTACTTTGAAGCCCGGCTTTGATTGCTGATAAAACAGATGCTAATAATTTAGAAAGAGGTTTTGTGAAGCACTTTGAAAACAAAGCAATATGGTGTTAGTAAGGACACTTATGTAGTTTAGGTATCCAATACAGTGATAGAAGATTTTACCCTTAATCAATCGCTGATTATCGGTCTTAATTTGAAGAAACTTTCAGTTTGAAAATCGAGATCTCATTTAGGCAGCAACCATTTGATTTTCGGGGGGGGGGGGGGGATTTTTTTTCTGGACAATCTATTTTTTTGGTGACAAGTCTAAAACAATTTTTTTCTTTCAATTTTAGCATTACATATAGTGGAAGCTGAGGGTGAATCAAACAATATTTTTTTATTCAGGGTACAAAAACTGAAAACAAAAAAATCCATAGCCCCTCCCCCCCCGAAAATCAAATGATTGCTGCCTTAAGAAAACAACAATTCCTAGTTAGTAGATAAAGTTGACATTTGTTTTAATCTGAATACCTACGTTATGTTAAAATCAGAAGTGGCAGACAACTTTTGATGACCACTGACGGATCCAGAAATTTTCATAAGTGGGGGCCCACTGACTGCCTTAGAGGGGGCCCGCTCCAGTCACGTTTCAGTGATTCCCTATATAAGCAATCAAATTTTCTTTCCCGAAAAGGGAGGGCCAGGGACACATTAACACATTCCACATTTCCATTCTCAATTTTATTAACAGAGACATAATAACCCGGATGTGAGCAATTTTAAGTCAACGTAACAAACGAAAGTAAAATCCATACCGTTTAAATAAACCATAATAGTCCCAGACATGGCAAATAAAGGCACAAGAAGTATACTGCTGTTCAATGGTCAACAATCGATAAAGAGAAAAAAATCCGGGTCACTAATTCAAATCGAGGGAAAGACAACATTATAATAGTTAAAAGTAAAATAACAAAATACTGAACTCCGAGGAAATTCAAAACGGAAAGTTCGTAATCAAATGGCAAAATCAAATGGTAAACTACATAAAATGAATGAACAACAAATGTCATATTCCTGACTTTAACCTGGTTTTATCGCGCTTAACCTCTCACTTGTAGGACAGTCGCATCAAATTCCGTAAAATTTATAACGATGTGTGAACAAAACAGACATAATCAGTAAAAATGTGAAAATAAGGATACAGCCATCATCTCCGTTTCACAATCTCGATCAGAACAAAAACAAACAAATATATAACAATCAAGCAAAATTTTTTTTTAACAACAACATGCAACGGAACATCAGAAACAATGAACTGCAACAAAACAAACGCAAACATAAATAATAGAAAAACAAAGTAATTAGTTATCAAAGGTACCAGGATTATAAAGTAAATGAGTTATCCATCCAAAGTAATTAGTTATCAAAGGTACCAGGATTATAAAGTAAATGAGTTATCCATCCAAAGTAATTAGTTATCAAAGGTACCAGGATTATAAAGTAAATGAGTTATCCATCCAAAGTAATTAGTTATCAAAGGTACCAGGATTATAAAGTAAATGAGTTATCCATCCAAAGTAATTAGTTATCAAAGGTACCAGGATTATAAAGTAAATGAGGTATCCATCCAAAGTAATTAGTTATCAAAGGTACCAGGATTATAAAGTAAATGAGTTATCCATCCAAAGTAATTAGTTATCAAAGGTACCAGGATTATAAAGTAAATGAGTTATCCATCCAAAGTAATTAGTTATCAAAGGTACCAGGATTATAAAGTAAATGAGTTATCCATCCAAAGTAATTAGTTATCAAAGGTACCAGGATTATAAAGTAAATGAGTTATCCATCCAACGTAATTAGTTATCAAAGGTACCAGGATTATAAAGTAAATGATTTATCCATCCAACGTAATTAGTTATCAAAGGTACCAGGATTATAAAGTAAATGAGGTATCCATTCATGACACAAAATCAGTACATGCACAGTACAATAAACTCATCATAGATACCAGGACTCAATTTTGTATATACGCAGACGAGCGTTTCGTCTACAAAAGACTCATCAGTGACGCTCGAATCCAAAAAAGTTAAAAAGACCAAATAAAGTACGAAGTTGAAGAGCATAGAGGACCAAAATTCCTAAAAGTTTTGCCAAATCCATCTAAGGTATTCTATGCCTGAGGTAGAAAAGCCTTAGTATTTTAAAAATTCTAAATTTTGTAAACAGTTAATTTATAAATAACACGCAAAAAGCAAAGGAAACGCGCTTTAATTGCTGTTCATCATCCCAAAGTAACAGTAAGTCCTTCAACACGAAGAAAAAAAAACCTCATTAAAATCAGTTAAAAATGACTTGATTTATCAAATAAAGATGAGGAGATGCAGTATGATTGTCATTGAGACAACTTATCACAAAATTTCTAAGCAAGAAAGGTAGTAAGCAATTAAAGGACGTCGTACGTCATTCTATAACGACGAAACCAATTTCATAAAGTCGGCTTTGAAAGGCCCTGACATAAAAAGATTAAACAGGAAAACAGGAAAACTAACGGCCTAATTATTAAAAAAATAATTTACCCATGGCCTTCAACAATGAGGCAAACATATAGTACAGTCATAACGTTTTACAGTAAACAACAATTACATTGCCCGATAAAACAACATGACAAACATGTTATTGTAAATTAGAATGACAATAGATGACAGGACTGTTATTGCAGCAACTACATCAACTCAAAACTAACATGGTGTGATTTAATAAGCATACATGTTTGACAACATTCAAAACTTAACTTAATATAAATTTAGTACAACATTCGGTTTATCTAAACACTTTTAGACTTTGATATCCTGTTTATCCATCACAAATCTATAAACTATACGAGCGTCATCTCTAAAATTGTCAAGAGTACGACTTAGGTAGCGATATGTAAATACTGCCGATGTCCCAGCAGAAACAATTGATCCGATTATAGGTAGGAATATGTCAGCAACAGATTCTATTGTAAAAATTGCTACATATTTTCCTAATTGGGCAATAATGACTTTTGCCAAATCCATACCAGGAAGATCCTGAATATGAAAACTAGCGCAATTCAATTTTTTACGATCCAACCCATCCAAAGCCTCTAGCCTTTCTTTTGAGAGACCAAAAACATTAATATAATGAACAACTTCTTCTACTAATAATGCTAGATTTGCCACAACGTCCAATCCGGGTACTGGAGCTGCTGCTATGCAAGCAGCAGCCAATGTAGCCAGTTTTATTCGTTTTCTCAATGTTTGGTACTTTAAATCTATCACATTTTCCGTAAGTGTTGGTAGTGAATACATAAAAGTTTCAAATTTAGGTGGTGGCAAACATTTTTCGATATGGTGTAGCAGATTTTCCCAATCCCCTGTGTCTTTCCTTTTGCTAGATATAAGGAAAATTGCATCGGAATTCTTCAGATGTTCATACCGTGATATCTGTTCCTTAATTTGTTCTCTAATTGCTGGAATTACTTCCTCCTTTCTCTTACCGTCATCTGCCGCATTTCTCAAATCGTCATCAATTTTTGACCTCACTAAACAAAATGGCTTTTCCATTTCTACTAATTTACAGACCAGGAAATAGTCATCTTCACTTACAACTTTGTCAAAAAATATGAAAAAGTAATCATATTTCCTTAATTGCATATCTGCTATGTATGTTTCCTTTTTAAATTCCATTGTCCCTACTCCTGGTAAGTCATAGAAAACTATTCTTTTATTCTGTGGATTCTGGTAAGCTGTTGGCTCTTTTGTAGTGTTTCCACTTCCAGATTTGGCGAATCCTGCATCAGTTGGTTGGACATCTCTGATTTTATTAATAAACGTTGATTTTCCTGTAGCGGACCTTCCAGTAACGGCAAATAATACCTTTTCTTCTTTCCATTTATTCACATTATCCTTAAGATACTGTGAAACTGCAGCCGGTCCTTGTCTTGTTGCTATTTGCTGCAGTTGTTCAAATTTTCCATCTGCTATCACTTCTTTTGATTCTGATTGTCCCATTTCTGCAAAAATGTTTGAAATATATCGAAATAAAAAAAACACACTGTGGTACTACATATTTTCCCGTATATTAGAATGAGTTGTTCATTTTTGCACAAGAAATATAAATCAAAGAAACAACAGGTACGGCTTTCTTCTCACATTTTTAAGTAATACTTCGAATTTGACATACGTGTTCAATGGGTTACACACTGTGGTACTACACATATTTGTCCGTATATTAGGATGAGTTGTTCATTTCTGCACCAATGTTTAAAGGTATTTTCCACCAGAACTATAGATTAAAGAAACAACAGATACGGCTTTCTCCTTTTCCCAAGGCCAGGTGAGCTTTTCTCATCACTTGACGTCCGGCGTCCGTCGTCTTCGTCGTCGTCCGTTGTCGTTAACTTTTACAAAAATCTTCTCCTCTGAAACTACTGGGCCAAATTTATCCAAACTTAGCCACAATCATCATTAGGGTATCTAGTTTAAAGAATGTGTCCGGTGATCCGGCCAACCAACCAAGATGGCCGCCATGGCTAAAAATAGAACATAGGGGTAAAATGCAGTTTTTGGCTTATAACTCTGAAACCAAAGCATTTAGAGCAAATCTGACTGGGTGAAAATTGTTTATCAGGTCAAGATCTATCTGCCCTGAAATTTTCAGATGAATCGGACAACCCGTTGTTAGGTTGCTGCCCCTGGATTGGTAATTTTAAGGAAATTTTGCTGTTTTTGGTCATTATCTTGAATATCATTATAGATAGAGAGAAACTGTTACAGCAATAATGTTCAGCTGGGTAAGATTTACAAATAAGTTAGCATGACCAAAATAGTCAGTTGACCCCTTTAGGAGTTATTGCCCTTTATAGTCAATTTTTAACCATTTTTCGTAAATCTTAGTAATCTTTTACAAAAATCTTCTCTTCTGAAACTACTGGGCCAATTTAAACCAAACTTGGCTGCAATCATCATTGGGGTATCTAGTTTTAAAAATGTGTCCGATGACCCGGCCAACCAGCCAAGATGGCTGCCATGGCTAAAAATAGAACAAAGGGGTAAAATACAGTTTTTGGCTTATAACTCAAAGACCAAAGCATTTAGAGCAAATCTGACATGGGGTAAAATTGATAATCAGGTCAAGATCTATCTACCCTGAAATTTTCAGATGAATCGGACAACCCATTGTTAGGTTGCTGCCCCTGAATTGGTAATTTTAAGGAAATTTTGCTGTTTTTGGTTATTATCTTTAATATTATTATAGATAGAGATAAACTGTGAACAGCAAAAATGTTCAACAAAGTAAGATCTACAAATAAGTCAACATGACCAAAATGGTATGTTGACCCCTTTAGAAGTTATTGCCCTTTATAGTCAATTTTTAACCATTTTTAGCTCACCTGGCCCGAAGGGCCAAGTGAGCTTTTCTTATCACTTGGCGTCCGTCGTCCGGCGTCCGTCGTCCGGCGTCCGTCGTCCGGCGTCCGTCGTCCGGCGTCCGTCGTCCGGCGTCCGTCGTCCGTCGTCCGTCGTCCGTCGTTAACTTTTACAAAAATCTTCTCCTCTGAAACTACTGGACCAAATTAAACCAAACTTGGCCACAATCATCATTAGGGTATCTAGTTTTAAAATTGTGTCCGGTGACCCGCCCAACCAACCAAGATGGCCGCCATGGCTAAAAATAGAACATAGGGGTAAAATGCAGTTTTTGGCTTATAACTCAAAAACCAAAGCATTTAGAGCAAATCTGACATGTGGTAAAATTGTTTATCAGGTCAAGATCTATCTGCCCTGAAATTTTCAGATGAATCGGACAACCCGTTGATAGGTTGCTGCCCCTGAATTGGTAATTTTGAGAAAATTTTGCTGTTTTTGGTTATTATCTTTAATATTATTATAGATAGAGATAAACTGTGAACAGCAAAAATGTTCAACAAAGTAAGATCTACAAATAAGTCAACATGACCAAAATGGTCTGTTGACCCCTTTAGAAGTTATTGCCCTTTATAGTCAATTTTTAACCATTTTTCGTAAATCTTAGTTATCTTTTACAAAAATCTTCTCCTCTGAAACTACTGGACCAAATTAAACCAAACTTCGCCACAATCATCATTTGGGTATCTAGTTTAAAAATTGTGTTTGGTGATCCGGCCAACCAACCAAGATGGCCGCCATGGCTAAAAATAGAACATAGGGGTAAAACACAGTTTTTGGCTTATCACTCAAAAACCGAAGCATTTAGAGCAAATCTGACATGTAGTAAAATTGTTTATCAGGTCAAGATCTATCTGCCTTGAAATTTTGAGATGAATCGGACAACTCGTTGATAGGTTGCTGCCCCTGATTGGTAATTTTAAGGAAATTTTGCTGTTTTTGGTTATTATCTTGAATATTATTATAGATAGAGATAAACTGTAAACAGCAAAAATGTTCAGCTAAGTAAGATCTACAAATAAGTCAACATGACCAAAATGGTCTGTTGACCCCTTTAGGAGTTATTGCCCTTTATAGTCAATTTTTAACCATTTTTCGTAAATCTTAGTTATCTTTTACAAAAATCTTCTCCTCTGAAACTACTGGACCAAATTAAACCAAACTTGGCCACAATCATCATTGGGGTATCTAGTTTAAAAATTGTGTCCGGTGACCCGGCCAACCAATCAAGATGGCCGCCATGGCTAAAAATAGAACATAGGGGTAAAATGCAGTTTTTGGCTTATCACTCAAAAACTAAAACATTTAGAGCAAATCTGACATGTGGTAAAATTGCTTATCAGGTCAAGATCTATCAGCAACAACAAAAGAAAGAGAGTTTTTTACGACCTCAGCTGGCTATACAACCCTTGCACAATCAACTGAATTTTGCAGAAATCATTAATAGGATAGATTGCCCTTATATGATCATTTTTTATTACTTTTTTGGTTTTTTTGGCAAAGTTGGGGGGGGGGGGGGGGTTGTGCAACAACAAAATTACTTCACAACTTTCTCATTACTTTGCATTTCTTGTTAGATAAATTTAAAAAAAAATCTCCCCTGAAACAACTGTTGAATTTAAACAAACTTGGTTTAAATCACCACTAGGATATCCAGGGACCACTGTGTATGATGACCCTGCCTGCCCACATGGCTGAAATAAAACATAGGTTTCAAATGCACTTTTTAGTATCTAAACGACAGTACAACAGTTGCGTTTATCATGCAACAATTGTAAATAAAAATATCAGGTGAGCGACACAGGGTCCTTGGACCCTCTAGTTCGTAAATATTAGTGATCTTTTACAAAAATCTTCTCCTCTGAAACTACTGGGCAAATTTAAACCAAACTTGGCTGCAATCATCATTGGGGTATCTAGTTTAAAAAATGCGTCCGGTGACCCTGCCAACTAACCAACATGGCTGCCATGGCTAAAAATAGAACATAGGGGTAAAATGCAGTTTTTGGCTTATAACTCAAAAACTAAAGCATTTAGAGCAAATCTGACAGGAGGTCAAATTGTTGATCAGGTCAACATCTATCTGCCCTGGAATTTTCAGATGAATTGGGTAAATAGATTCAGGTATTGAAATGACCACGTATGTCAAATTCGAGATATAAGTAAAAAAACTAGAGGCGAGGCTCTAAAGAGCCTGTGTCGCTCACGTTAGGTTGCTGTCCCTGAATTGGTAATATAATTCTAAGGAAATTTTGCCGTTTTTTGTTATTATCTTGAATATTATTATAGATAGAGATAAACTGTAAACAGCAATAATGTACAGCATAGTAAGACCTAAAAACAAGTCAAGATGACCAAAATGGTCAATTGACCCCCTAAGGAGTAATTGCCCTTCATAGTCAATTTTTAACAATTTTCATAAAATTTGTAAATTTTCACCAACATTTTCCACTGAAACTACTGGGCCAAGTTCATTATAGATAGAGATAATTGTAAGCAGCAAGAATGTTTAGTAAAGTAAGATCTACAAACACATCACCATCACCAAAATACAATTTTGTCATGAATCCATCTGTGTCCTTTGTTTAATATTCACATAGACCTAGGTGAGCGACACAGGCTCTTTAGAGCCTCTAGTTTTTTTTTACTTATATCTCGAATTTGACATACGTGGTCATTTCAATACCTGAATCTATGATAAACGATACTACTTTAATTTCGAAATTATATATTTCCTCCACATTACCAGCAACATACTTCACCTGCATATGGAACATACATTTCCCAATTTATTCGGTATTCAGTAGCTTGTGGTTGCTACATAGACTTTATAAATAGTCACCAGTTTCTGATCAGAACATTGATGAACTAGAGTTATGTCAAAGAACGTCTCGTCCTTTCTCTAAACAAATCTTCGGCAGATAACGAACCCTTGTTGATATATATTCCGTATCAATTTCACAAATGATACATGATGCCCCGTTTCCATTCTTAATTTCATGGAAATATATAAAAAAAATGACCACATAATTGATATGCATGTCAACACCGAAGTGCTGACTACTGGGCTGGTGATACCCTCGGGAACGAAAAGTCCACCAGCAGTGAAATCGACCCAGTAGTGTACATAGCTATCACAGGTACCAGGATTATAATTTAGTACGCCAGACGCATGTCTAAGTTGATCTAAGTATTGGCTAATATTCTGCGGTCTTTTTTTATGATATAGTTCCAATGTTTTATATGTACATATTTGGCATCATTAATTCATTTTAATTCTAATCCCTATTCTAAAAGTCATCACTCTCCAACAACATCCCTAGTAGTTGGGTTTTTCATGCTTATTATAATCAATTTACATGTCTTTTACGTAATGTAAAGAAAACGTCAATAAATACTAGTATTCATATGTCGAAATAAAACAATGGTAGAAACGAATTTTCAAAACGACGAAAAGAAAAATAATATTTTACGCATTATAGAACACAAATCTCAATGAGTGGGACATAAATATTTTTGTCAGGCTTACCTTGTTTGCCACGAGTACTGGAAAAAGTACGTCGTTTGATTAAAATCAATTTATGTAAGGTTCACAGTATGTTATCTTCGAATCATTGATTACAGTTATTATAAAGTTATTTTTGGTACGCCGTCAACATGTTCAAATATTATCTGTTTGCCTGCACATGCTATTTAATTTGTCTTTTGCATGAAATGTTAAAATTTTGTATACTTAGATTGAATTTTCAAAAAAATAATTACAAAACGTAAAACCTATATGATTTGCTTATTAAAGTCATAAGAAACCTCAAATAAAAAAAATTAATGCATATGTTTTTTTCATAACTCAATGGATAGTTTTCATTATAAAACTTATGTACAGAGACTTTTTTCTGAAGAAAATTCTTTAATTTGTTCATATTTAGAAGAAGTTTACTTTATTTTAATTGCTTCCTTCCAGGAGGAAGGAATTCCCCGACATATTTTCCGTATGCAAAGTGACCTCAGTGTGACCCATCTCGTAAAAATCCGGTGATCGCAATACGCATGGATGTCTTTAAAATAAACTATTATCTGATTGTGCATGTTAAACACGTTCTCAATATCCATGCTTTTTATTGATTGTTGACAAACAGGTGACAATCGTTAAACTTCGGCTTCATAACACGAACTTTAATTACCTGCCATATTTTCACAACAACACTGATCGATTGAAAAAAAATTGACGATTATACGAAATTTATGAGAAAAAAATGATAAAATCCTGCACTGAGACCACACCAATTTGATAAATAGTTCTATGGATTTTCCCGCTCCTGTTTTGGAGAAATTGACTTTTCAATAAAAAAAAAAAATTACGTTTCCGCAAAGGAGTAGTTCCGGTAAGGACCGAATTTGACCCCAATTTTCAAGTTCATTTAATGAAAGATTTTATACACTTTTTAAATTATAGCTCTTCTTTTGGATTATAGCTCTTCATCTTTTATATAAGCTTTGGATTTCAAATATTTTGGCCACGAGCATCACTGAAGAGACATGTATTGTCGAAATGCGCATCTGGTGCAAGAAAATTGGTACCGTTAATTTTATTAAACACTTAAGTGTCTATTTCAATTGATTCGATTAGTTAATGTGATAGAATTTAACTGCTTTAGTCATTAAAAACGCTCCGATTCAAGCTTAAATATGTAAAATCTATCAAATATGCCAAAAAAACGTCACTTTTCAGATGTTTTTTTGTCAAAATTGAAAGTGGCCGCAACCGTGTTCATCCTCAACCTTTATATATATTATGTATTATCATCAAATATAACTAACATTTCAATATTATGAATGAACACGAATGCGGCCACTTTCATTTAAGACGGAAACCGTCTTAAATTTAATTAAAATGCTAAATTTTGAAGATTTCAGTAATTTAGCATCACTCAATGATGCTAGTACCCTGGATATATGCATTGTATTGTCAAAAAACAGCCCATATTTATGTAGTTATGTAGCAGAAAGATTCTTCTTTCCAATAAATAGCGTTAACATTACATTTTCACAATTTTGTAAAACTGCTATATTTTGGGGCCAAAAAGGGGTCTTATTGAACCTACTCCTTTTTAGGCTGCATGCCGCTCCAAAATTAGTTTATCCTTGACATTTTTTTTTTCTCGTAGACGTTTTTCTTGTGTATATATTGCTCCAATCGATTCAAACGCACGTGAGATAAATCGATTGGTTAATAAAAGGTCAAAAATCGAGATGCCAACATGAAGTTGGCAGATAATTGCATAGGACAAGTAGTTATTAAACACACAGTTATTCGAAATGGATTTCGTTTTACCTATGAACCCTGTTCTAGAAGACAAAATAAAAAAATCTTTCGTCAGACGACCACGATTATAACAATAAACAATACTCGTAAGAACCATTGTCATTCCTGATCATTGTTTCAAAAGACATAGTCCGAGATTGATCTGACGTACAACGGCTGTTTTGCCAGACAAGATAAGGTGTTGTTGTCCAACGGCCCCAGCTTGTCAGGCAAAACAGTCGTTGGACGGCAGAGTAATCTCGGACTACAACATACATAGATAGAGCTATCCATCTTGGATGAAATTGATTTTAATTTAACATGATTTAAAAAAAAATGACATATTTATTTTATTTTGATGAAAACCCATATCCCCTTGTTAGTCTATTGACATGCACTCAGAACTCTTTTGTAATGGACAAAATTCGAGACCAAAGTGATAGTAGCCTGCAAATAATAATAAGGCATGTATTATTGCACTTCCACTTTGAGACACATTTCAGGTTTCATGAACAAAAGGAACATGTATTTTGTCAAATCAGAACAATGCATGTGCATGTGGTTTAAGGACTTTTAAAGATTTTAAGGGAATGTTTCATTACACTGCAATCTACATGCATAGTAATATAACTATTTTACTCAAGATGGTGTTGAAATATTCACTTCACTCATTATGTTGATCCTACTATAAATAGATAGTTCCAACTAGATGCCAAGCAGCCAATAAACAAAAAAGTTATATATATGAAAACAACTGTATCAAAGATATTTAATATTTTAATCCACCATTTTCTACATTTTGAAAATGCCTGTACCAAGTTAGGAATATGACAGTTCTTGTCCATTCGTTTTTACAGTGACTTGACTGTTAGTGTTGCTATTCACCAATTGCAACTCATTCAAAATTTTGACCCAATTGCAATTTGTTTTATTAAATCAAATTGTTCAACTGGTCAAAAATTTGAACAAACTGTTCAGCCAAAATGTAAAAGTGCAAAGTGATAAAATAAATCATACTTACAATCCTATAAGTCTGTAACTCCACTGTATTGATGTAATTCCTAAATCAGTCTAACTGTTTTATTTTGATTTGCTATAAAAATGTCAAAACTAAGCTTCAAATATTTGAAATTGCAATATGTTTGTAGGAAGGGGAGATAATCGCTTTTTGGTTTCAAAAAGTCTTTATTCAAAAGAATAGTATTTTAGGTTATCTCCCCAAGGAAGCATATTGTTATTTCATACATATTTTACTGAATATGAAATGTTTTTATTCACATAATGTGTGATACTTATAAATATAGAATACTTTTCGAAAGAAAAACTCTATAAAAGCTTAGTTTTGGCATTTTTATAGCAATTCAAAATAAAACAGTTCACCTTTAGTATGGTAATGGCTGTAATATAACTATACAGATTGATAGACTGATTTAGGAATTACATCAATACAGTGGAGTTACAGACTTATAGGATTGTAAGTATGATTTATTTTATCACTTTGCACTTTCACATTTTGGCTGAACAGTTTGTTCAAATTTTTGACCAGTTGAACAATTTGATTTAATAAAACAAATTGCAATTGGGTCAAAATTTTGAATGAGTTGCAATTGGTGAATAGCAACACTAACAGTCAAGTCACTGTAATGTGTTTTGTTATTTGATTTTGCCATGTGATTATGGACTTTCCGAATTGATTTTCCTCTAAGTTCAGTATTTTTGTGATTTTACTTTTTATGAATATATAAACATATCTTAGTTAATTTTATTCCATACAATATATTTACCGAACTAACATAATTCATCTCGCTAAACTGCATCCACTTACAGGGGGCGTAGCTGAGTTAAAATAAAGTGCAAGCATATATCGCCGAGTAGAGCTAGGCGAAATTTTTTTTGGACCATTTTATGATGAAAATGATAAATACCCTGTCTGTTTCTTACTATACCATATTTCAAGAAACGATAGTAACATCCTAGTGGGTTTCGTAATTTGGAAACCCGGGAACAGATAAGAGACAAAATGACAAGCAAAAACTTTCAACATTGAAAACTAACTACAGATGAAAAACACGGACCCCGAAAAAATGTGGCGACCTCCGGTGCTCCGAAGGTAAGCAGGTCCTGCTTCTTGCAAGACACCCGTGGTGTTTCTCACGAGGGTCATTTTAAAATCAAATGAGAGGTTTCTACGACAACGGTAGAAGGTCATTTGTAACACAGATACCCTAGGTGAATCAATCTATCAATAGTCTTTTGGACGAAATGACAATGGGAATACGAAATCGAACGGCTACTTTTAAGTCTTGACTTATAAGTAAGGGAAATAAATCTAAGATGTTTTCAAGGTGATTTTATTGAGCCTGTATAATTAAATGTTAATACTGCATGTAAGACTTAAACTAAAGTATAGACTAGTTAATATCCAAAGTCCATATATCTATTTTTTGCCAAGGCAAATGATCTCAGAACTCTCTCGGTGTCAATATCCATTTCTCTGTGAACATGTATGAGGGCCAACGAAGATAGTCTGTCCTGTACCATGGTTGAACGGAGATAAGTTTTCAGTCGGCGTAATGAACTAAATGACCGTTCGGTAGTTGACGTAGTTACTGGCATTGTAACTAGGATTGCGAAAATTGCAAATATTGAAGGATATAGCTCCATATTAGTCACTGATAGAGAGGCCTTCAAAGATTTGGGCTTCTCTATAACATCTGGACTCGACCAGCATCTCTGCCATCTCTGTACCTAAAGACTATCCGAAATTCAATTTCAGGATTTTTTTTTTTTTTGTGAAAAACATGTGCAAGCAAATGATTTTTTGCGTAAAGGCAGCTACGCGCCTGACTTAGCCTCCTTAATATATACACATGACTGTGTGAATTTAAATAAGAATTCACCTGCAGTTAAAGATTATTTGACGAAAAAATCAAAATTATACTCAACCAAAGCGAAACAGAAAGTTGGGTATGGTATAGACTGTACTGCAGTCACAAATACATCAAATTATATGCATACATGCAAGAGCAGGTTTCTTCTCCTTTTTCTTTTAAGTTACCCAGTTTTAACATGTACTTAAATTTCTAAATTGCACAATTTAAAAAAAAATTATACCGCTCGCTCCACTTGAAGAGTACCCGCCTCAACAAAACTCATTTTCAAGAATTTTTTATAATCAAAAAAGTTTCGCTCGCTCGCCCCATATTTTTTGGACCTTTTGTCCAAAGAACTATAAATCAAATTGGTGTGGCCTGAAGACTAAGTTTATGAAGTATGTATGAATTAGTTCAAGAATTGGAATAACATTATTTTTTACCGGTCACTCGTTTATTATGACTTTCAGCTATAAAAATTAATACAAATCTTTTTTCAATAAGAAATTTTAATGACATATTTCAAGTTTGCTTTCTGATATATACAGCAATCTCTTTCACTTATGTACGTACTCTTCATTTGTATATCTTCAAACTGAACCCTGGGCAACCAGCAATATATTATTCAATCTATCTATCTCCATGTGTTTAGATAGTTTATCAATGAAAATACCTTAGCATTTATTTCCGCTGTACATTTAATATCATTTCAACAAATATGTATATGTAGCATTTACTAGATTAAGTTATGAGGGTCGGTCGAGAACTAAAATTACGTAACATTTTCTCTTGAACAATATTCAAACAGCAACTGTACAATGTATTTGAAATGACATTCGATCTTGCGTAAACTATAATGATTTTATGTCGACGCAGATCAAGTTTCAAGTTTTTATTAAATCAGGAAAATCAAAACAAAGTATAATGATGTTTTCCCCCACATTAACATGATATTACATCACATAAATAAATATATATTATGTGTGACAAAATATCAAATAAAGGTTAAATGAATAAAATTACAAAGATTCAAAGCATAATTGAATGTAATGGCATATATTTTTTGTATCATCAATATTTTGTGGGTTAAGTAAACTAATAATGGTTTTCATAACTTTTGAGGCCCTTGCGAATTAATATTTAGTTTATTAAATAGTTGTTTTCTAAAATTGTTTTTTGGTTGTTTTTGTTGCAAAAATAAGTAAATAAGGAAATGTTTGTCATCCTCTATTTGATTGCAGTTCAAGCATATTCTGTTTTCTCTCAATTTTTGGTCTGAAATATTAACCCTCAGATCATATATTTATCGTTCTTGGTCACCGTTATATTTCACTCCCGGTTTTGTACGACATTCGCGTTGCTCAGTTTTATGTGACGTGTTTGGGACTGGAATGGGTCATGTCGTCCTTTTTCCTTTAGGTTAAGCGCTTTCTGTTTTAAGCGACTTATGAGAAAGATGGCAATCTGGTGTGGGTAGACGAAATAAGTACAGTTGATATACTTGGGTAAGCCTGCGACGATTCCGACAACAAAGATAGGCGTTATTGTACAGTGTAGATAAATTAATTCTGATTTACAGCATTACAAGTTAACGTTAAACATTAAAGTGTGCACGTGAATTTTGTATCAGTTGAACTAGCGCTCATCAATTTTGAATACTCTAATATCATGCAGTGCTTGGTGTTTAATATGTTCATGTTCGTTAGTGTTGGACTCCGATCATTTGACTTTTGGTTTTGTTATAGATTAGTAAAAGACCTTAACTGTTTTCTATAGCTTAACATGGGACGATTGATAAAAATTCAATTACTCATTCAACTCAGAAATTTCTATAACATATAAGCAAGGGATGATAAATAAAAATTAGATCAAATATTCCATTTGAAATTTACCCAAATACTTGAGATAACAGACCAATATCAAAACAAAACCAAGACAGGTGTCTGGAATTTAAAAAAATGAAGAGATGTGATACGGAAACAATATTGTAACCATCCAAATACTGTGAATACAAGAAACTTATACTGTGAATTCATTTATTTTCGTGGGTGTCAATTTTCGTGGATTGCTGAAAACTTGCATATTCGAGGATATTTGATTTCGTGGTTTTGCCAATCTTTGTATACAAAGCCTATTGAAAATATGCTATTCGTTGAACATTTAAAATTACTCACGGAACCCACGAAAATTGGTATCCAACGAAAAATAATGAATCCACAGTAGTTTACAACACAGCTTACAGAAATGAAGATAAAAACACTATGGTATGATCGCAAATCAACATACTGTCTTCCACGACAAACTTCCATATCGTTACAAACAAATCAAAACATACTGTCTTCCACGACAAACTTCCATATCATTACAAACAAATCAAAACATAATGTCTTCCACGACAAACTTCCATATGATCGTAACAAACAAATCAAAAAGGTTGAGAATAAATATAGCAGTTAAACATAAGTCATCATTTCCAAAATTTTTTCCTTTAAAAATGCCCTGTACCAAGTCAGGAATATGGTCATTGTTATATTATAGTTCGTTTCTGTGTGTATTACATTATAACGTTGTGTCGTTTGTTTTCTCTTATTTTTGAGTGTAAATTCACATTGCGATAAGACGTGTCACGGTACTTGTCTATCCCAAATTCATGTATTTGGTTTTGATGTTATATATATATGTTATATTTGTTATTCTCGTGGGATTTTGTCTATATGTGTTACATTTTAGTGTTATGTCGTTGTTCTCCTCTTATATTTAATGCGTTTCCCTCGGTTTTAGTTTGTTATCCCGATTTTGTTTTTTGTCCATGGATTTATGAGTTCTGAACAGCGGTATACTACTGTTGCCTTTATTTACAGACAAATTCCCAGTTAAAATTAAATTGAATTATAATCATGATAATGGATTGCTGCTTACAAGAAGATTGTTTTAAACAAAGAGTAACATTTAAAAAAAATCATTTATTTGAAAATGTCACAGAGTTTATTAACCATTATCAAATATTTGTTTAAATCATAAGGATGACAGATATGTTTCAATCAAGATGAGATATATCCGATAAATATCACCAAAAGATCACAGCTGGTAATTGATTTAACTCTGTTTTCCTATGCAACGCCAATGACTTAATTTTTTTTTTTTAAATTTGAGCAGTTTTTTGGTATGTCTTTCACCTCTCTTTTTGTAGGTTCTGTCGTAGCTTTTTGTGAGGACGTGGAACCATCATTATTCATTCAAAATAAAAGAGTATTATCCAAGTCTTTTGTCGTGATGGATCCTCTTTTCGTCAACAATATACAGAACGTTTTTGTCGGAATGATAATCGACCACCAATTCTTCGGAGCAAACGCAATAAATAAAGTGTTGGGAAATTTCACTGAAGTTAGTTATCGGGTTCATTCGCTCAACTGGGGTTTTAGGGCGACAAGTTTCATAATTATTTTATCATTGTGAAAATCATTTTGTCTTACGTAACTGAAGTCGGTAAATCATTGTTGAAGAATTGCTCATTATTAAGTTAAATTGGATCATAAATATGAAATAAAAACTTTATCTATTGACAAAGTCTTGATATTCTGTATAGTTTTAAATTTTAATGATGAAGTTATAGGGCTTAAGTAGGTAATAGTCAACACCTGAGGTTTACAAATGTATTAATACACCTCACAAGAGACTGCAGATACCAACAGGACATTCGTTAACGTTGGAATGGTGTGCATAAAAGAAGGGGAAATACCATGAGTGAATGTTAAAACATTTTACTTTTTTCTCATTCTTGAAGATCGTATGTTTGCCTCTAATTACGGGACAGAAAAAAAGACATTTGTAAACGTTTGAGAGTGTTTAAAAAAAGAAAGGGACGATAGCAAAATTAATATTTTTAAAAAAGGTTTAAATAGTGCGCCAAAAAAAGTGGGAGGAAGATCTAAACAAACAGAGAAATCAAAAACTATAAAACGAAAAATACCGATAACATCATACTTAAATAAATGATATAAACAACAACGTCACCTACTCCACAAAAACATTACGTGATTCCGATAATACAATTCTTACTTATTTGTAAAATACTTGTGCGACTCATTTATGTAACATCTATCTACCGTCACATTATTGCGCTAATGAATGTAATGAAGTCAAAACTTGCATCTAAATAGAGTACCAAAATGGAAGCCTTATTTTAATTTTTAATTTTATGTAGATGAGGACGAAACAAAAAGAAATTTCAAACAGAAAAAAGCGACTACAAACTGGCTATGCAATAGCAAAAATCGAAAAAACAAAAGGCTGAGCAGTATGACCCTCACCAAAAACTAGGAGAGATCGTGGATGCTCAGGAAGGAAAGGCAGATCCTTCTGCACATGTTAAAAAATTCAATGCAGACACATTAATCTTAAAAATTAGTTTTTTCATCAACATAAAATGTCTAAAATGACAAAAGCATCATTAACAAACTAAATTTTAGATACCAAAGTGACTAGAATAATAATAAGAAGAAGTGTAAGAAAAGTAAAACGTGAAAAAGACATTCGCTAGTAGAAAAACACTACTGTACATATAGGTAAAATTATGACTGAGTAACGCAAAACCAACTAAAAGTAATACCCATGGGATATCTTATATGCTCCGGATGGTTAAGTAGATTCTGCAACAAATCTGGCACTTGTCATCCTTTTGGACATTACAACATACTTTCCCATTTAATCTCGATCAACGGATCAAACTAGAACTCCCATCTTTACCCTTTATGGTCGATCAACGGATCAAACTAGAACTATAAACTCTTCTCTTTATCCTCTATCTATAACACTAAACTCTCTCCTTTATTCTCAAAGAACGGATCAAACTAACACTTTCATCAACAGATCTACCTAGAATTCTAAATAAAGGCAACAGTAGTATACCGCTGTTCAAACTCATAAATCCATGGACAAAAAACAAAATCGGGGTAACAAAAAAAAAACTCTCCCCTGTATTGTCGCTCAACTGGACAAAATACAATTATAATTGCTTCTCTTTATTCAAGGGATTGAACTATGACTTTTAAATATCCCCTTTATTCTCGATCAACGGATCAAACTAGAACAAACAACTTTCCCATCTTTTCTCGATCAACGGATCAAACTAGAACTTCAAACTTTCCCCTTTATTCTCAACCAACGGATCAAACTAGAACTTTTACCTTTCCCTTCTATTCTCGATCAACGGTTCAAACTAGAACTTCCAACTTTCCCTTCTATGCTCAATCATTTGATAAAACTAGTACTTCCAACTTTCCCTTCTATTCTCGATCATTGGATCAAACAACTTTCCCTTCTATTCTCGATCAACAGATCAAACCAGAAGTTCCAGCTCTCCCTTCTATTCTCGATCAACGGATCAAACTAGAACGTCTACTTTCCCCTTCATTCTCGATCAACGGATCAAACTAGAACTTCCAACTTTCCCTTCTATTGTCGATCAATGGATCAAACTAGAACAATTCCAACTGTCCCTTCTATTGTCGTTAATTGGATTAAACCAGAACTCCCAACTAACCCTTCTATTCTCGATAAACGGATCAAACTAGAACAATTCCAAC
Source organism: Mytilus edulis (assembly GCF_963676685.1). Classification (NCBI taxonomy): domain Eukaryota; kingdom Metazoa; phylum Mollusca; class Bivalvia; order Mytilida; family Mytilidae; genus Mytilus; species Mytilus edulis. Next base: position 83,508,495 of record NC_092354.1, on the reverse strand, counting down.
TTTTCCTTCTATTTTTGATCAACGGATCAAATCAGAACTTCCAACTCTTCCTTCTATTCTCGATTAATAAATCAAACAAGAACTTCCAAATCTCCCGTTTATTCTCAATCAACAGATTTAATCAGAACTCTCAACTCTCCCTTCCATTTTCGATCAACGGATCAAACTAGAACTTCCAAATTTCCCGTTTATTCTCAATCAACAGATCAATTAGAACTCTCAAAATTCCCTTCTATTCTCAAGCAACGGAACAAACTAGTTAGAACTCCCAACTCTCCATTTATTCTCAATCAACGGATCAAACTAAAACTTTCAAATCTCTCTTTTATTTTTAATCAACGGATAAAAAAAAAATCAACCTTCTCTTTAATCTCGATCGACGGATGAATCACGAACTCTTATATCTCCCATTTATTTTTCATCAGTAGATCAAGCATGTTATATTAGTCCTCTAAAATCTCCCCTTTTTCTTGATTAATGGATTAAACTAGATTTGTTAACTAGCTCTTTTATTATTGATAAACGATCAAATAATTAAACACTCTCAACAGTTCAGTTTCTTGTATATTCCTCCATTAATTGTGGAGCACTACCCAAAGGGTATAGTTTTAGCAACTATATACACACTTAAACACATGGAAACATTTAATTATATACAGATGACTGAATTTGGTTAAAATAATCACTAAATATCATAATCAATTCATAGGATTGTCATCAAGTTTTAAAAAAAATATATATAATAATTTAATATATGTGCTGGGGTGTAAGAAAACGTTAAGTAACAACTGCATATATTTACAAATAAGAATTAAAATTATCTCAATTTAAACTTTCTTATAATTGTTAGTTAAAGTGCTATACATACATCGGGATCTATAATGAAAAGGTTATTTTATAAGACTTATGTAAAAGGGTTGGGGTTTGGAAAAAAATTAAGTTATAATATATACATAAATTTTCTTCACAGTTTAATTTATTATATGAAGATCTTGTCATTATTCTTTAAGTTATCACTGATATCTTAAAACTTTTAAAACGAGAAGATTTATTTTAAATTCTAATAAGTCATAAGATAGTAAGATGATGATATACTAGATAGTAAGGAACTATTTTATTTTTAAAAAGTTTACTTATTCTGTAAATGTGATCAGGTTTTTTTTATTCTTTTTGTGCGCAGCAAGTACATCTCATAACACATATTTATAGCCAGAGTTTCAATGTTTTCATACACAGTTGAGTAACAGTTTATGTCCTTGCTAGTAAAGTCCATTATGAGCTGAAGTAAATTCCCTTCAGTGTTATATGATCTTCTTGTATGTTGAGGTATCAATTTCAAACATTGTCTGTTCCATGTTTTAGCGGTAATTAGATCTTATTTGCTCTAATTCTTTGCAGTGTAGAATAAAATGAGCTAGATCTTCATTTCCCTGTACACAGATTGTACACATCGGGTTAACTTTCGGATCTAACTTAGCTCTTTTGGCTTGGAATATGAACGTTTGAGTACTGTACTTATTCTTGCTTTTATTTCTCTCGCCTTCACATCTTTACTATTGTTTTTACACTTTCACATATATTGTGAGCTTCACTTAATGGATTGTTCTGTATCTCTATGTATTTAAGTGATGTTTTTTTGCATTTTGTCATTATGACATTCATTTTTCCAGTAGTCCTTGATCTTTATTCCTACTAGTCTTTTCCATTCGATTTTATTCAGTGGATTTTCTATGTAGTACCTACAAGATTTCAAATTTTAATTTGATAGAGTTTTTTCTACTCTGTTGATAAAGTCTTTTCCTCTTTGGTCTGAAAATGCTATTTGTCGGCGCAGAATATCACATTCTACATTTCTATTGTTCCGTAATTTTGAACAATATTCATGAAGAAGGTAAGTAAATTTTTGTATAATGTGATGACAATAGGTTCTGCTCCTAACAGGGTATAGACAGCCATATTTGCTGTATTATTTGGAATATCTTGAATTTGTCGGAGGATTTGTCTTTGTCAGTTCTAACATATCCTTTTCATTTGCAAGTAAGTTCTCAACTGTCCCTTTATTCCCGATCAACAGATACACTTTGTTCTCGATCAAGACTTTTCGTTTTTTGTTCTTTTATTCTCGATCAACGGATAAACAAAGAGGTACGTAAAACTAAAACTATGAATGTATGAAAGACTTTGAATGTCAATTTTAGGTCACAAAATTTGGATCAATGTCGAAAATGAATTTTTTGTTTAGTTTTCTTCCCAGATACACTCTTTGTATGAGGCTTCTCGTACTTCCTTGTAAATTCCGGCTGTGTCACCGACACCATGCTGAACTCTTGTGAACTTATTATAGGGGCATTGTACGTATGGAACCATCGTGTCCAAATTTCTGACTTTTTCAGTGTTTCACAGTTCCCAACAACAATCAAACCGAACCTCGCTCTGGTTAAAAGAACATTAAGTCTACTTCTGTCGTTAGAAAACCCCAGTGTTCCTTGTTTGTTTGATCGAACGGTTGATACTACTATGACGTCATTTTCACATCCCTGGTAACCATCGACGGTATTTACTCTTACACCGCGAGCTTTCAATTTGTCCTTGATACATTTAACCTGCCCTTGGTAAAACGTCAGTATAGTGATTTGCTTTATTGACAATGCCTCTATTCGTCCTTCGTATATTTTTGAAAACCCATCCACATCTTTGTCACTGACACGAAGTAATGTTTCTATGACGTTGTTTACAACAATTGCTTCGTCGTCGTTATTGTATGATGACCCAATTGATTTTTCGTAACCGGTTGAATTAATGAAACATATCGGTTTCGTCCAATCTGGCCATTTAAAAACAAAATGAGGGAAGCATTTAACTGACTCGTGTGACAATAACTGGTTGTCATAGAACTCAAGAGACGGAAATTTTAGAAGTTCTGGATGCATTCTATACTGTGTATCTAGGGTAATACACGGTACTCCATTACATCTGTTCAATCTGTGGAAAAGTGTATTAGACAAATATGATACATCCGGTAAGTCTCTAGATTCTTCAGTTATATAACCATGTGATTGTGTCACGAATGGCGAAAGCTGCATTGAATCTCCAATCATAACTAAATGTTTACATCCATGAACGATACTGCATAGAAGTGTCGTCTCCTTAGTAACGGAAGCTTCGTCGACAAGAACAAAATCAAATCTGAGCTTCGCTAGGAGTCTGTCACCAACAGAAGCACAAGTTGCGAGTATGACAGTTGATTTTTCTAAAACTTCCAAATATAATTCTGTATTACGTTGTTCTTTTCCAGTTTTATCTTTGATTATCATACTTCTTTCATCCATTGTAGCTATTCTATTTACTTGTCCTTCTAATGAAATCTCGTACAAATCTCGTGCTATTCCTTCTTGTGTTCCTACCCTCACGATGAATTCTTTGTTTCGTAATGTTCGTGCTATATTATCAATAGCTAGGTTTGTTTCTGCTATAATGAGTAAGTGTTTGTACCTTTCGAGCCTGACCAGCTTCTCAATGATACTACAGGCAACTGTGGTTTTCCCCGTGCCTGGAGGTCCCGTAATACAGCACACAGTTTCCTTAAGTGCGGTTTCTATGGCAAGTTTTTGTTTGTCGATGCACTCTGAGGACCATTCGACACTTCCTACATCCCTTTGATAAAGTAACGCATTGGAATATCTCAATGCAGGTGATATTTCATCCTTACAAAACTGTTCATTGTGAAGTGGTGATGTTTCAGGATGAAATCCAGGAAAAGTTAAAAGCGAGAAGAGAGGTACATTCACATTCGTTTCAATGTCTTTCACCATAATTTGAAAAGCTTTAATAATACGCTGGTATGTAATAATATTAGAAATTACATCAATCTTCCACAATTGAAGTCGTTCAGCTTCGAGAGATTGTTGAACTGTATCTGGGAGTCTACCAAATATTTTCACCTCAACGAAAAATGGCGCCTGTGTAACTTTTATAACTTGTCCAATTAATGCGTACGATGTACATTTAAGATTTTTATCTGCATCACGATGTCTCAATAATGTTACAAACTGTCCTTCATAAATCTTTGGAATGTAACTGAGGGCATTTGATCGATATAATGTTACAATTTCGTCGTGTTCAGAACTTCCTTCTAGGTTGTAGCCCTTATGTTTGTCGAGTTTCAAGTTACACACACCTTCAGCGAGTCCGGTATCTCCTTCTAGGTTGTAGCCTTGATGTTTGTCAAGTTTCAGGTTACTCACACCGCTAGGGTTCAAACTATTCAAAGGATTCTGCTCTAATAGTTTTTGTAATTTGTTTAAGGAGTGGATAAGTTCTAGACAGTGAAGTCTGCTGTTGTGAACGATATACCTCAATTTCAGACTTTGATCTTTTGACAGTGTCGATGTCAAATTTTGATGTAAGACGATTTTAGTTAATCCGTCTATAAACCGCAAAGCCATATCCATACCAATGTACCAAAAGAGTTGCCAATGGTTTAATATTTCAAGGAATCTCTGAACTGTTATTTCATTTTCGTCTATATATAAAAACTGTCCTGCAATACTGTGAAGATTCAATCTACAAAGCAATTCAGCAATGTAAAGTCTTCTCATCGTGTCTTTTGCAATTTGATTCATAGAAACAGAAAACTGAAGACTTTCATTAATTTTCATAGGAACATTTCGTCCAGTTGTCTTGTGAATGAAATTAATCAACAGTAAAACAAACAGATCAACAATAGTATTGGTAGATACTTGGTCCTCGAAATTCATTTTGGAAAGAAGAAGATCGAAGTCATACATATTACACCGATCTGCTGCCAGCTTAAGATGAACTAGGATCTCTTCTGTGGTAACGTGATCTTGAATACTTGTATTTGATTGGTCTAACAATGAATCTAGGTCAAAGTATTGTTCCTTATCATCAAGATCTTCTACATCTGTTTGCTCTTCATAGGGGAAGTCTCCGGATGCATCTATGACGTCATAATACGCTGGATCATCAGGATCATCATTTCGAACAAAAGCCTCAACTGAAGTCAGAAGAGTTTTATTGAGTAATGGATGCGGACGTTCATTACTGTAAATATTCCTGTAAAATCGAGATAAGTCTACACTCAATGCATTTCTATTCTCATCACAACACATGTTTCCTCCGATTTTTCTAAGATCTGACGCCTTGAGGAAAACAAATGTTTGGTTACGTTCTCTGTTGCGATATATCTGTAGCGTATCGTCAGTCAAATCCATGTAATAACCTTCACCAACTGTATACCTGTATTTATATCCAAAATTCTTTGAAAAGAACACTACAGAAAGTGAACCAGGGGATATATATTGTTCCATTCCTTGCTGCGGCTTATACAGAAATTGTAAAACAATAACAATGTTATCGGGCAGCCCTAACATAACACATGAATTGTCAAAACTGGTAATGGCTTTCACTAAATGTTGCCAGTTCAATTCGGAATTCTCTTTTTCGTAATAAAATGTCCATGGAGTCCTTGAGGAGTGCATGTTAAACCATTCTAAATCATCTTTTTTCAGCAACTTAGACCTTCTCATAGAATTTTGAATGATATCCTTTGGTACCCCTAGATTTGATGCATATTTCTTCTCCTCCAATGAAAACTGTGAAAAATCAATGTATTGTACATACTTATTGACGAATGAATCACAAATGTCTCCGTCCGAATCATTCACATTTTCTGCTTGAATCCATGCAAAACGGAATTTGTCGAATTCTTTAATCTTAGACTGATGTTCGTCTAATATATCCTCTACTAAATCATCAGGAAGATTTGGCAAATTATGTTTCAAGTTAGAACTCTCATCCTGGTTTTCGGTTGAATCAAGGTGTGACATGACGTCAGACACAAAACCATGTCTGAAGGATTCCCTGAACTTTTCACTATTTGCCTCCATTGTTTGCCATATAAACCTCCGTTTAGATGAGTCGCCATCTGGTGGTTGCAATGGTTTTGGGATCCTAATCGGCGCTCCTGTTTTTGCCGCATCAATTACTCTTGAAAACATCATCCCGAGTTGTGCACATTTGTCTGACATCATACCTTCTCTATCTGACCATGCTCGGATATATTTTGCGACTGTATTAGTCATGATTTGTGCTTCATTTTGCTGAGAGAAGTATAAAATCACTTTTTCCACTGCAACACGACCTTCTGGTTTCGACTGAGCTGCCGGATAATCGTAAGGCTGGTGTGTTACGGGCGGAATCAAATTTTCGTCCCAACAAACAAAAAACATGTCACCATCTAGATCTGATCCTGCCGTCTCATTTGGGTGGGGTCGTGGGCCTCGTATTGGAAAAACAATACAATCTACTAGATGACTCAATTTTGATAACTCCGGTTTATCCATGTCTGAAACTGCTTTTAATACCCGGATGTCGCCAAGGAGATAACAAGGTGACTTACAAACAACAACTGGGCCGCTTACGTTCTTTACATGACCGCTGGTAGTTGCAGTTACTCGAACATAGCATTCTCCATATTCTAGAATGCCATATGGGTCGCACACACCAAAAATGTATCTTGATTTCGGTACAACAATTCTGATTTTCTTTGACTTTTTACTGATGGAAAGCTGTGCTTGCAGTTTCTTAAGTTCTTTCATTTCTTCACACGGGACCAAATTCATCTTCCCAAGGTCAATAACAACTCTTGCTAAGTCTGATTTCTTTTGCCACTGAAGAATGCAAATGGATGCTTCTAAATTAACAGTCATCTCCCGCAAACGTTCAAACTGTGCAGTCTGAATATCTGTAAATATTTCATCTGGAACACCAAGCCCAGACAAAAGGGCAATGTATTGCTGATTTAAATGACCAAATGTGAATGGCTTTGAATACTCACAAATACCAAGCCGAGGATGTGCTGAAGTTTCGAATTTTATCATCGATGGCCTGATTTTTATACTTTGTCCCTTTATTTCTTTACACAGTGTCAAAACACCTTTATAACCTTGCAAGCGTATTTTGAATACAGACGGGGGTATTATTAAGTCCGTGTTATCTATACGGTTTATTTCGTCGGTCACACGCTGTGCCATTTTCAAACCTATTGATCCACACCCATCAGTAAAGTTATATCTTTTACAATCACTTACAATGTCATCTTCGAGTATGATTTGATCGCTTTGAATCTCTATGCTTGTCATCATCACCTCAGAAAAAAGAAGCCCAAATCTCGCTATTCTTTTTGAAACGACATTTTGATCGAAGTCACCATTTTGTTGAATAATCGACGTCACTTCCTGATGTGTTCCCTGCCACATAAAACATTTCCTTTGCTTAAGTCCTTCGCTACTGCAACCAAGAAATACATAATTTATACCGTTAACAGTAACCGTCCCCATTAGCATTTTCTTGACAATTTCAGTCCGAACGCTAACATTAAAATATAGCTGAACCATTTTTTCCCTTGCATATGGATATCTTGTAATAAATCTGTTTGTACGTCCTTCTTGAATGATGACCCAGTCGTTTGTATACGTGTCTTCTTTAATGTTAATAGTTCGTATAGCAATTCTTGCGTCGTTCTTTCTCATTGGTTTAACAAACAGGAAGTTTGTTGTCACGTGATCACTGTCTTCGGTAGATCTATGTCTGATAGGCTTCTTCTTGTCCTTCTTCCGAAAACGTGAAGTGTCAAGAGGGAAGATGTATTTTTTTACAGCATATTTAATAAGCTCAATCCTTGATTCATTAGTATTGGTCTTATTTAACGGTATGTCTTCTTTGAACTGTTCATGTGCACCTGTTTTACAATAACCGAGTTTTAGATAAGGTATCGAGTACATTGTTATGATTGTGTGGTATTTCTCAGTCTGATCATCTTGTCGACTTCCTGTTGCTTTCGGACGATTATGTTTTTGGATTTCATCTTGGTTGGTTCTTGCTCGGCCGATACTACGTATTTCTTGTTGGCAAGGTAACAGAAACACAATAGAAGACTGACATTGTTGAACTAATTGACCCACTTTACTGCCTCTATCTAGGAGATTCTGAAAACTATCTCCATCAAGGGAGACTATCGCGTCAGCTAAGATATCAATGATCCCATACATTACTACATAATCTTTGGTATCGTTACCATGGCATTGTCGAAGCTATAAAAGAAAAAAGAAATCAAATTTTACAATAACCTTTTTGTGTTATGCCCTACAAATAATACATAAATTAATTTATTTAACACATCAATATGCGAAATTATTCCTACTGCAAATGAAATACACATAAAAGTGTTTCTAAAATACCTACTCCCCTATATTTCCATAAACGACTTTATAAACGTTAGTTGGGCCATTAAACTGTTGAATCTACTAGTATATTTTTTAATACCATAATACCGGTATGTATGGAAAAGTTTTATTTTCAGACTATTGTGTTTTGTTTTGTTTTGTATACTACTGTGTTTGTGGTGGTCGTCTGGGTTATATGTCTGTTCATATTTGTTTTAAAAAAATGATGATTTTTGTCGAGACTGCAACACTAATGTCGCTGAATGAGCTGACCCATCAATAATGTCTTCATACTTTTGAAATCAGTAAATTTATAAAAATGACTAAATAATAGATACTAGTAAACATGATAACACTGAAGTGGTGTGACCTACTACAGAATAAAACTCAGTAGTATCCTTAATTTCAAGTTCACTGGGATACTTTTAGTATATGACACATCCGAGGAAGGGGGATTCACCTGAAGACGGAACCACGCATCTTTCCAACAGGATGTATTTAGGTAATTTTAACCTGGGAAACCAGTGACAGCCAGGAAAGTCTGGATGACAACTGAGAACAGAACAGTGACAACCTGGAGAGACAGGAGACTTTCAGGAGAGACTGGGATCAAGGGGTGCAGAGGCTTAGCAGGCCGATGCACATCTTCTGTGAGGAAGAACCCAATCATCTAGCTATGGAACGATATATATATTGGGTTGATGTTTAGACGAGTTGTATATACATAATGTACACAGCCATGTATCACCATCATTGCTGGTGATCCGATGGATAATCTGTTGTAGAGTTGTCACTGACTCAGACGTACTGATGAAATGCAAGCCAAATCAGAGCATAACACAACGCACACGCACAGGGCAACCTGGTGAGACGGAGGAGGAGGTGGTACAGGATACAAACCACAGGGACCACAGCCTATGTGTGTTATACAATGAGGAGGACAACATGGTAGAGAGGATTCAACAGGAACATGAGGGTTTAGAAAACAACAGACAGCAACAAGAGCCAAAACGAACATCAGACACAAGCGAAAACAACATTAGAAGAAAGAGAGTAAAATGGCCCAACAATAAAAGTAAAAATGAATGGCAACAGTTTGATGAAGATGTGGATGCAATTTTGAACACAACATTAGCAGGTAACATAGACAGGAGGAAGATAGAATCCATGACATCATTTATTTACAACATTGACATGGACATATTTGGTGCAGATGAGAAAGAGGTGGTGAGTCGAGAGGGTCAAAAGAACAGACGAGAAGCCAAAATAGCAAAGATGAGGAAAGACCTAAGGCAACTTTAGAAAAGATATAATAAGGCATCAGAGGATGAAAAACCAGCATTGTCTGAACTCAGGGACACCATCAGGAAGGTCACAAGGAGAGCAGAGAGAATAAGGAAAAGGAGAGAGAGAAAGCAAGTGCTCAATTTACATCAGATCCTTTCTAATTTACATTAAGATTGTTGGGGAAGAAAGGATAAGGACAACTGAAAGCTAGTAAAGAGGAAATAGACGAATATCTAAGAAAAATGCACAGTGATCCAAAAATGGAAGAACTTCCGGAGATAGATCAACTAATACACCCGGAAGATCTAGAGCAAGCTTTTGATGAATCACCAACTAAGTTGAAAGAGGTAGTAGATGTTATCAAGAAAGGAAGAGCAGCATCAGCACCAAGTCCAAATGTAGTACCATATAAAGTATACAAGAACTGTCAGAGAATTACAAAACGTCTATGGAAACTGATAAAATATTGAAAACAACACGTTATTAATTTCTTGCGTCCGAAGCGCTTTTCTGGATTTACCTTCATCAGGAACGCTCAAAGCCAAACATTTGAAATCCGAAGATGTATAAGTACCGAAACCGTTGAAGAGCTGAATGTCAAAAAATACCTAAAATAATTAGCCAAATTAATCTAAAGCCAACTTTGCCTGAGGGAGTTGAAACCTTAGTTTCTTAATAATTTATAAATTTATAAACGGACAATTTTAGTAAAGTTTGTTAAATCATGTCAGTACCGAAATACTGACTACCGAGCTGATGATACCCTCGGGGACTGATAGTCCACCAGCAGAGGTATCGACCCAGTGATGTAAAATATTGAAAACAACACGTTATTAATTTCTTGCGTCCGAAGCGCTTTTCTGGATTTACCTTCATCAGGAACGCTCAAAGCCAAACATTTGAAATCCGAAGATGTATAAGTACCGAAACCGTTGAAGAGCTGAATGTCAATAAGGGTCATCTGGAGAAGAGGTCGACTAGCAGAGAGTTGGCACAAGGCAGAAGGGTGCTTTATACCAAAGGAAGAGAAGTCAGAGACATTGAAACAGTTTAGAACCATCTCACTGTTAAATGTGGAAGGAAAGATATTTCTGGCTACTCTTGTCAAAAGGATAACAAACTACATGCTGAGCAACGAGTACATTAAAAGAGGGACGAAAGATACCAAAGGGACAGTCAAACTCGTAAATCTAAAAAAAAAACTGACAACGCCATGGCTAAAAATCAAAAAGACAAACAGAAAAACAATAATACACATGACACAACATAGAAAACTAAAGAATAAACAACACGAACCCCACTAAAAACTAGGGGTGATCTCAGGTGCTCCGGAAGGGTAAGCAGATCCTGCTCCACATGCGGCATCCGTCGTGTTGCTTATGCGATTACAAATCCGGTAAATATTCTAATTCGGTAGGTCAAATTCATGAAAGGGAAGGGGATTGTAGTTACGACGTGAGGAACATATCCGATATCATTTGTGAAACGGTTATTCCATAACGGTCAACCAACTCGTGATGGCGTCCGTAAAATTTACGAAGGGATGATTTCAACTTCCCCATTTGGAACTCTTGGTTTAATAGCTTCCTTGTAAGCAGTAACCCTCTATCAAGAAAATCATGATAGGAAATGCAAGCACGGGAATATCGTATCAATTGGGAGATATATACCCCGTATGCAGGTGCTGCTGGAATGTTGCTACTTAGAAATGGAAAGTTCACAATTGGAAAGCTGAAATCATCTCTTTTGTCGTAAAGTTTTGTCTTCAACCGACCCTTATTGTCAATTTCTAGATGTAAGTCAAGATATGCAGCCGAATTAATTGTATCTGTAGTATCCTTTATATCCAATTCGATGGGATAGATGCGATCCACATAGTCACCAAATTTTGAATTGTTTAGTGAAAGAACGTCATCTATATAGCGGAAAGTAGAGTTAAGGGATATTGCTAACTTCTTATCTTTCTTCCTAAGAAGTTCCTGCATGAAGTCAGCCTCATAATAATAAAGAAACAAGTCAGCAAGTAGAGGGGCACAGTTTTTTCCAATTGGGATGCCGACAGTCTGTTGAAAAACACGTCCTCCGAACGTAACAAATATGTTGTCAATCAAGAAATCAAGCATCTTGATAATATCGGTTTCAGAGAATTTTTTGTTTGAATCAGAATGATTCTTTACAAAGTAGGATTTATCCCTCCCTAAGACAAGATACTTGTATCTACGTTGACCATTCTTTTTTATGAAGCAAAGTAATACCAACTCTTTTAATTTGTCTTTTAGTTTGCAGTAGTTTAACATTGCAGTATAGAAAGGAGGGGTACTAGGTGTATCAGGCTGTATTGAACACACAAGCGTATTATCACAGATAATCCGAGAAGCGAAAGATTCAAAGGGAGAGCTCACAGTCGTCTGGTTGGATTTAGCGAATGCACATGGGACAGAACCAAAAAAGTTAGTTGAGTCGTTGCTGGAAAAATACCATGTACCTGACGGAATAAGAGGGCTGATAAAAGAGTACTTCAACCATCTGCAGCTGAGATCCGTTGGAGATTTTACAACATCATCGCAACGTTTGGAAGTGGGAATAGTGACAGGATGCACGATATCTGTCATCCTTTTCTCAGCAGCAATGAATATAATTGTGAAGTCAGTAGAGAGGAAGCGCAGAGGGATATGGATGAAGTCAGGAGTACGGCAACCATAAGGAAGAGCATTTATGGATGATATGATAATAAGCACAAAGACAGTGATTGAAGCCAGATGGACACTACAAGAGCTTGATAAGATGATAACCTGGGCAAGAATGAAAGTGAAGCCTAGCAAATCCAGAAGTTTAGTGGTGAAGAATGGTAAAGTTAAGGAGGAAAGGTTTAAAATAGGAGACGAGATAATACCAACAGTCTCAGAGACGCCAGTCAAGTGCCTCGGAAAATGGTTCAACAACACCTTTTCAGATAAGTTGAATGTGGAAGATACATAAAAGCAGTTGGACGACTGGTTAAAAGCAGTAGAGAAGAGTGGATTACCAGGAAAATACAAGGCACGGTTTTACCAGCATGGAATATTGCCTCGGCTGCTGTGGCCACTTCTTGTGTATGATGTACCAATGACAACGGTAGAGGGAATGGAAAGTTACTTACGTAGATGGCTTTGAGTACCATGCAGTTTCAGTAGTGTGTGCCTATACAGTTTAGGAAGCAAGTTACAGCTACCACTCAAGTCAATCACTGAGGAATTCAAGGTGACCAAGATTAGACAACATCTGACGTTAAAAAGCAGCAGGGATGAGAAAGTACGGTCAGCAAAAGTAGAAGTAAGAACTTGAAGGAAGTGGTCGGCAAAGAAGACAATAGAATATGCTGAGTCACGGTTAAAACACAGTGAGATAGTTGGTAAAGTTGCAGTTGGAAGACAGGGGGCTGGATGTCACACCTACAGCAAAATGGAGAACAGCAACAGTGGACGAAAAAGACACCTGATACAGAAAGAGGTATGATCAATGGAAGAAGAAAGTAGAATGGTAAAGGCAGTGAGTATGAAGAAACAAGGAAGCTGGTTAAACTGGGAAGGAGAAAGACAGCAGAAGTTAGGATGGAATGAGATCTGGAAGATGGAGCCACATAGGTTGCAATTCAAACTGAAGTCAGTATATGATGTATTGTCAAGCCCAACAAATCTAGCAACATGGGGATTGATAGATGACACAAAGTGTGTTCTTTGTAGTAAGCCAGCAAACTTTATTTTATCTTCATGCTCGCGTGCTTTAAAAGACGGGAGGTATACATGGCGACACGACAAGGTATTAGGGACACTAGCAGACACCTTAGAGAGAAACATCAGGAAGCCAAGGAAAAACAAGTAAGGACTAACTTTTGTCAATTTTGTTAAGGAAGGAGAGGAGAAAAGACAGAAGAAGGTGGAAGGAGGTGGATTAATGGTAGCAGCAACCGATTGGCAAATATTGGTGATCTGAAACAGAAGTTACAATTCCCGCAACAGATTGCAGTAACAAACCAGAGACCTAACATCGTCATTTGGTCCGCCTCAACAAACCAGGCAATCCTGCTGGAACCAACCGTGCCATGGGAAGAAAGAATAGAAGATGCCAACGAAAGAAAGAGATTGAAGTACCAAGACCTACTTGAAGAATGTAGAGACAATGGATGGAGGTTTGGTTATTTCCAGTGGAAGTGGGAAGCAAAGGGTGTGATGGACAGTCTATGTGGCGAGCATTGAGAGCACTTGGTATTGTTGGAGGGGGAAGAAGTAAGTTAATTGGGAACTTGTGTAAAGAGGCAGAGACTGCATCAATGTGGTTATGGAAAAAAGGTCAGAACAGTGAAGCAGTAATGTGTAGAGGCAGGGATTGATAGACATGTGGTTTCGGGCAGGGACTTGATCGCCCCAGTCGGCGCACCTCTGGAGGTTGAAGTGGACAGCGCCGAAACAGCCAAGGAAGGAGGATTCACCTGAAGACGGAACCACGCATCTTTCCAACAGGATGTATTAAGGTATGTATTGGGTGAAATATTCAATGATAGGACATCATCAATATATCGGAAAGTAAACTTAAAGAATTTCGCCGCAAGGTGCTTTTTCTTTTTGTCTTTTAGAAGGTTCTGAATGAATTTTGCTTAATACGAGTACAAAAACAAATAGGCCAGTATGGGTGCACAATTAGTACCTATTTGAATACCGACTGTCGGTTGAAATAGAAATCCTTCAAACTCAACACATATATTGCTGATAAAAAGGTCCAGCATTTTGATAATATCATCTTCAGTATATTTTCTGGTAGATTCAGTGTGGTTCTTTAAAAAGTATGAATTATTGTTACCCAAAATAAGAAATTTGTATCTACGAAAAAGCTCTATTTAATGAGAGAGTAACCAGAAAAAACTTTCGAGAAAAAAAAACCGTTTTTGATTTTCCGTGTTTTAGTAATGAAAGGACTATTTTTTGGAAGATATCACAATTAAGATACTCTTTAAAATTACAGTTTTTAGGCCATCATGAAATAACTTTACCAAACCTCTGTCCGTACATTGTTACAACAAATTTCTCTGAAACGCCACGACCACTTCGCTTACTCCCCAATCCTTAACATTTAGGAGAAAATACCAACAGGATTCAATGGTATTTAACCTCTACAAGTCCAAGGAAATTCGACAGAAAAAAAAAAGAAAAACGGCAAACGACAGATAACAGCCAACAGTCAACAAAACAAGGACATTGAGTAACACAAAACACGCTCAAACTAGGTATGATTGCAGGTGATCACCACGGAAGTCAGATTCTGCTCCACCAATGACATCCGATGTGATTAGTAGAGCTGGATCTGCTTATCGTGGATCCGTTGAGTTGCACACGGGAAGTGAAAATTTGGAGACAATTTATAAGTGTCATAACCTACAAATGAATACCTGTTCATGATGTTGTTCTATGATGTTTTCCCAGTACTGAACGGTTTTGTCATGTCCTCCATTGCTTCTTTCCTGTCTGCTATGTACTTCCGGTATAAGATCTGGCTTCCTCTTCGTTGCTTTTTTGAAATCCTTCAATAAATACGTCTTCTCTTCCTGGTTATCACCGCAGATATAAACTAGCACCATGTTCTATAGAAAAAAAGTAATACATTGTCAATAGACAATAGAATTATTTAGAACAGCTATGACTATTTTCGGAAATTATACACAACTGTCCTTGGTTAGCATGGTTAGGGAAGGGTTGGGATCCCGCGAATATTTGTTAACCCCGCCAAATTCTGTATGTATGTGTCTGTCCCAAGTCAGGAGCCTGTTATTCAGTTGTTGTCGTTTATTGCTGTGTTACATATTACAAGAAAAAACCTATCCATTTTTATTTTAATATGTACGGTCAAAATCTTGAGTCAGTTAAAAATGCAAATTATCTGGGCATAACTATATCTCAAATTAATTTAAAATGGAACAAACATATTCAGGATATGACATCAAAAGCAAATAAGGCCCTTGCATTCATCAGACGAAATCTTAAAATAAACTCAGGTACCATCAAAGACCGAAATATCCAGACCTTATAATACAGAAACTAAAATACTGCTATGTATGCTCTAAATACCAATATACTGAAAGTGTAACAAACCTGCTTCACACACTTCACTGGCCAATATTGCAAGAAAGAAGACTCAAAAGCCGTTTAAATAAATATGTTCAATAGAGTTACAAAACAAAATTGCAATACCTCATTTTGGCATACTAATTAAAAGTAAATCAAACACCCGGTCTAGCCACGAACAAATATACTGACAAATTCGATGCAGCAAAGACAGTTTCAAATTTGTATTTCTCTTCAAACAATAAAAGACTGGAGCAAATAGCCTACAGCACCACTACTGAGTGCTTCAATGAGATACTCACTAGAGAAATTCTCCTCTACACTTACATCGAAATGCGCATCTGGTGCAACAAAATTGGTACCGTTGATTTTATTACTACCACTGGGTCGATGCCTCTGCTGGTGGACTATTAGTCCCCGAGGGTATCACCAGCCCAGTAGTCAGTACTTCGGTACTAGCATGAAAATACGGATTTATTGTGTTATTAAAATTTGCTGTTACAAAATATTAGAAATTATTATAAATGAAGGAATGTATCTCCCTCATGCAAAGCTCTGATTCCTTTCTTGAATTTGACTATACCTTATGGACCTTTTGGATTCTAGCTCTTCATCTTTTATATAAGCTTTGGATTTCAAATATTTTGGCCACGAGCATCACTGAAGAGACATGTTTTGTCGAAATGTGCATCTGGTGCAACAAAATTGGTACCGCTAATTTTATTACAAATACCTACATGTTTAATACTAGTATGTTGTTTTTATCTTATACCAAAAATTATAATTATAATTAAATTTAAAAAAAATATTTTTAATTATCATTAACAATTACGTTAAAACCAGCATGCTCCAGAAAGTAATCATCAACCAGTTAATGTTTTTCTCTATATAAAGAAGAATTGTTTCATATTTGTCATTTCGGTGCCTTTATAGCTGACTGTGCAGTATTGGCTTTGCTCATTGTTGAAGGCCATACGGTGACCTATAGTTGTTAATTTCTGTGTCATTTGGCTTCTTGTGACGAGTTGTTTCATGGGAAATCATACCACATCTTCTAAGTAATTAGTAATTAGTATTAACTCTGAACTCAATTTCGATATCATATCAGTGAAAAGGTGAATATTTAAAAGGCAAATTTGCAATTCTGAGGACATTCCAATATTTAGATACAGTTTTGTTTTACCACTTTACACGACACTGTAAGAACTCATCTAGAGTTTACAAACTCAGTATGGCATCCATCATATCCATATCAGTGGCGGATCCAAAAATTTTAATAAGTGGGGGCCCACTGACTGCCTAAGAGGGGCCCGCTCAAGTCAGGCTTCAGTGATTCCCTATATAAGCAACCAATTTTTTTCTCAAAAAAAGATACCTCTAGAAGGTCGACATCGTCTAAATTAAAAGTATTGACGGACCAGTGGCGCCGGATCCAGTCCTTTGAAAAACTGAAAGGGGGGTCCCAACCCAGGACAAAAGGGGGGTTCCAACTTTATGTCCCCATTCAAATACATTGATCGTCCAAAAAAGGGAGGGTTCCAGGATCCGCAACTGCGTCTTAAAAGGTTCGAATCTGTAGTTCAGACTCACGCAGTAAAAAGTAATAAAAAAAAACCTAGCTTTCATAAACATATTTCATGTTGAATAAATGTAATGTGACTTACTTTCGATCGAAATATGTTACAACATTGTTAGTGTAAATAAACCTTGTATCCAACCATCTTAACACAACTTGGCAGGTTCTTTTTCAAAATCGTGATTTTCTGAAATCAGGCTAAGTTAGTGAAAGTGAAAGTACGATGTGTAAAATGAAAGAGAAAGTAGACCTGTGTTCTTCGTTATCATGAGCGAGAAGATCTAAAGGACTAGCATCTCTGACTTGATGATAAAATTAGTGGCAATAAAATATTTGAATGTAATTTCACAGATCTGTTTTCAAAAAAAATAATAGCACACAAATACAGATTCATATCCTTTCCGTCTTAGAGTCCATGTTTTCCTGTACATATTACAACTTCCGGTTTATCGGCGCTATGTTTTGATTTAGAAATGACATTGGATATGAAAAACAACGTATTCTGGTCAAATTTTGGTAAATGTGCATTCTACATGTATTAACGAAAAATTTTCATTTCAAAGGAAAAACGAGCATAAGGTTTGCAATGTTGAATTTTAGATGAGATGTAAAAGTCCAAATTAAAAAAAGTGTTCGTGTCATAACATGTTTCCCCTGTGTCGTTTTTCTTCTTCTTCTTTAAGTTTTCCAGTTTTCCATCTGAATAAAGATGATTAATAACTGGTGCATACGTGGCCTATTTATTAAAATTAAGTTATATTTACAAACAGTGCAAAGAACAGATGTAGTGATTAAAACTATGTACATGAGATGAAGTTTTTTAAATAATAGTGGAGAGAACAGCATATGTTAGCTGATCTCTGAAAGAGTCGACTGTCTGTGTATTTACTACTATGGTTGGTAAACGATTCCATTGAGTTATTGTGTATGGGTAGAATGAAAATCTGTACGAGTCTTTTGCTGTATAAATATGTCTGAAGGTGTGAGAATGATGTTTTCTGGTTCTTGAGTCTGATGGAATGAGAATTGTGCTAGATGGTATAGCAACAAGTTGATGTGTGATCTTGTACATCATAACCAGTCGTGCACGCAGTCTGCGTTGTGTCAAAATAGGCCAGTTTAGTGTGTTCAGCATGTTTGATACACTACTAGTATTATGATACCTGTTGCAGGCATACCGAGCAGCTCGCCTTTGGACCATCTCTATCTTTGAAATAGATTCTGAAGTGTGGGGGTCCCAAACTGAGCAAGAGTATTCGAGTTTGGGACGGACAAGTGCTTGGTATGCCTGGCTCTTGATGTTTTGGTTTGATGTTTTCAGATTTCTTCGAAGGAAGCCGAGAGTTTTGTTGGCCTTTGATATATTGTCATCTATGTGTTTGTCCCATTTAAGGTTTGATTGTAATGTGATGCCTAAGTACTTAGCAGATGTAACAGATTCTAGTATATGATTGTGGAGAGTGTAATTATGTTTTAAAGGTTGACGTTTAGTTGTTACAGAGAGAACATTACACTTGTCTGGGTGGAAGGCCATCAGCCAGTCCTCTTCCCATTTTGCAGCTGCGTCAAGGTCAGCTTGCAGTTTTAGGCAGTCACTCTGGGATTTAACTGGCATGTATAAGATACTGTCATCAGCAAATAGTCTTAGTTTGCTATGTGTAAGGTAGTCTGGAAGGTCGTTGATATACGCCAAGAATAAGACAGGACCTAAGACAGTACCTTGAGGAACCCCAGAGGTGACTGGGACTGTGCTCGATGATCTTCCATCCAGAACAACTGTCTGGGTTCGATCAGAGAGAAATGCAGAGATCCAATTTAAAGTGTTTCCATTAATGCCAAAATAGTGTAATTTGTATAGTAAGTGACGATGCGGAACTTTATCAAAGGCTTTCGCAAAGTCCATTATTACAAGGTCTGTTTGTGTATTTGAATTGTTTGTGGATTGAAGTTCTTGAATGAAGGAGAGAAGTTGTGTCTCACAAGAACGAGAGTGCCGAAAGCCATGTTGAAGGTCGTACAAGATGTTATTTGATTCGAGATGTTTCATAATGTGTGATGTTACTATGTGTTCCATTAACTTGCAGCAAATACAAGTTAATGAAATAGGTCTATAATTGACCGGTTTATGCTTATCCCCTTTTTTATATGCTGGTGCGACTCTAGCGTGTTTCCAGTCGTTAGGTGTAATACCAGTGTTGTATGATTTGTTAAAGATTAAGCATAGTATTGGTGCAATTTCTGTCTTCATTTCTTTCAGTAAGCGGCCACTGATGTTATCTGGGCCGGTGGCTTTATGTGGGTTGATCTTATTTAAGAGTTTTTCGATCCCATTTGGTGTTATATGTAATTCGCTGATATTAGGATGTGAACTGATGCCTTTGTTTGGTATTGGGTCATCTGTAACTGGGGTAAATACAGATTGAAATTGTTCGTTTAAGAGATTTGCTTTCTCTGTGGCGTCTGTAATGATGTTGCCGTCTTTCTTTAGTGCAGAGATACCAGATTTGTCAGTTCTTATTGACTTAATGTATTGAAAGAGTTTCTTAGGTTTGCTCTGATTTTGTATTTGAATGTCTGGTTCATTAATTGGAAGATCACAGTCATATAAGTTTTTCAATATATTCCCAGTAGGCTTTCCTTTGATCTTTTTGTACCTGAGCTTTCATCTTTTTATATTTCTCCGTGTATTTGCTGTTTTTTCGCTTTTTGTAAAGTTTGTTTTTCTTGTTAATTTGTCGTCTTAATTTATCAGATATCCACGGTAATCGATGTTTGTTTCGTAGAATTTTTGATGGAATGTGTTTTTCGACAGAGCTGATGAGTTTGGTTTTAAATAGTTCCCATAGCTCATTGGTGTTAAGAGAATCATAGTTGTCAATGATTGATTTGTAGATGGTACTTATGTCAAGTTTAATTTCGTCCCAGTTGGCTTTGTTATACTTGTATACTTTTTGTGGGGTTTCTCTTATTCTCTTAAGCCAGATGTCTGCTTCGGCATATAGACAATATCATGGTCGCTTGAACCTATTGGTGGTAGTGTGGTTACTTTGTTGATGTATGTTGGGTTATTAATCATTATTAGATCTAGTATGCGATCATTTCTTGTTGGTGTATTGACAACTTGATGTAGGTTTGTGTCATTCATTATATCTAAGAGATTTTGGTGAAGTTGTATGTCAGGTTTGCCTGGTATTGTGCTTGATGTTGACCAATCAATATGTCCCAAGTTAAAATCACCCCCCACAATAATAGATGCATTTGATTGACTATTGATACGATTTAGAGATTGATGGAGTTGCTCTAGTGACAAACCTGTATCAGATGGTGGTCTGTAATAGGATGATATTAAGATGTTTTTTGAGCCAGCAATATTGATTTCTGCCCAGACTACTTCACATTCAGTTTCTAGTTCTTTTACCTCTGAACTTATGAATTCTTTTGTAATTGCTATAAGTACACCCCCATAGCTTTGGTTGTTGGTACTTGGTGCCCTGTCATTGCGATACACATTATATAAATCTGATGGAAAGTACTCATAAGTCTCTACATCAACTTAATTTGAGAATACTTCTATATCCTTTCTATTTTGTTTTGACAAATCCTTTCATTCTGTAAACGCATTGAATTAGGCAGATGATAATGTAAAAATATAGCATGATACAGCTCAGTACAAGCACAGGAGTTTCAAGGGAAGCTCTACTGTGAGTGATGGTCAAGATTAGCATATTTATACACCGTTATTGCTAAGATTTCAAACTCCTGCAGTACAAGTCAAATCAAGACCTGTAGAAAAAGTCAAATCGACACCTACTTAAATCAGCATCTTGTCAAATCAGCACCTAGATTTGAAGTCAATTTGGCATCAGATTACTATTTGATTAAATTAAATAATTCTAAAATTTATTTACACAGTGGAGACCCTGAAGTCTGCATGGCTGGTAATACCATGCATTAGCAGATTTGGTCACATCAACAAAGTAACACATGACACAAATGAAATCATTCTTGTTATTGTTTTAGCCTTCCGAAGGGATAAAAAAGAATAAAATTGTATATTTATTGTTGTAGACATCAACAAAGTAACACATGACACAAATGAAATCATTCTTGTTATTGTTTTAGCCTTCCGAAGGGATAAAAAAGAATAAAATTGTACATTGTATATTTATTGTTGTACATTGTAGATATGGACAGTAGTGGGGAATCTGCTGATGCTTACATACCAGGTAATGTATATTTTTATGCCCCCGCTGTAGCGGAGGGGGCATTAAGTTTTACCCTTGTGTTGTCTGTCTGTACACATATAGGTCCATATATATATGTCCCAAAATTGGTTTCCGTTCCCTTAACTGAGTTTTCCTCAACCAAATGTTATGAAACTTATATACAATGCTTATTATTGCAAAACAACTTCAAAATCTGTTAAAAAAGAAACGAAAATCCAGTACTTAACGTAATGTTTCCCATTTTGGTTCTGTTGTAGTGTTGTTAGGTATTTTAGTTGTGATGTTATTGAAGTTATGACGTCATATTCAATGAAAACTAAGAAACACTATCATCAGGTAATATTTTTTCATATCAAAGAATAATTGAAAATGAAATTGTGTTTCTTCCTACGGTCCTATATTTTTTTTTACAATGTCAAATGTGATGTCACTTTGTGCGTTGAGGCTTTGGCTAACTTGGCTGTGTATTTTTATGTCCTCAGGATTCTTTCTAAGGTGAGTCCATGAGTACTGGATTCACTTTTTTCAAAACTGGTGAGTCCACAGAAGCAGCAAGATTGAAATTATTTGTATAAACTGCTCTGTTCATGCTGTTAGGCCATGGAGACTAAAATATTACATTATATTGCAATAGAATATTTTCTTCTTTCTGTTGGACTCATCATGGCCAAAAATGATGAGTCCCTGGACTCGCCTTTAAAAATTCTTAGTGAGAACCCTATGACAGTGCTGGATTAGTTTTTTTTTTATGTAATCTATCCATTTTTATTCTGTAGACAGTAGTTAGTCACCACTTCGGTTTTATATTATACATGTTATATATAGTCATTGTACATGTTGTATAAAATTTACTGTTTGCAAGAGTATGAATTATTCTAAATGATAAGGATGTTCTTATCCCAGGCAGAAAACCCTAGCCGTATTGGACACAACTTTTTGGAGTTTTTGGTCCTAAGTGCTTCTCAATTTTATACTTGTTTTGGTTTTCAAACTTTTTTCATCTGAGCTTCACTGGTTAGTCTTGTGTGGAGGAAACGCACCTCTGGCATATTAAATTTTAAACCTGGTACCTTTTGTTAACTACATGTATCATTCGTGTGTTTTTCTGTCTTATATTTATATTTATATATACGTCATGTATGTTCTCATATTTATTTGTATTGTAGTCCTGTCATGTAATTTTGTCATTTTAATATTATATTTATAATTGCCATAATAGTGGGAGGTTTGGCATGCCACAAAACCAGGTTCAACCCATCATTTTTTTCTAAAAAATGTCCAGTACTAAGTCAGGAAAATGGCCATTGTTATATTATAGTTTGTTTCTGTGTGTGTTACATTTTAATGTTGTCATGGTTGTGTTAACGTTTCTGTGGTGTCATTGTTCTCCTCTTATATTTGATGCATTTCCCTCAGTTTTAGTTTGTAACCAGGATT
This sequence comes from Mytilus edulis, assembly GCF_963676685.1. Lineage (NCBI taxonomy): Eukaryota > Metazoa > Mollusca > Bivalvia > Mytilida > Mytilidae > Mytilus > Mytilus edulis. Next base: position 83,485,628 of record NC_092354.1, on the reverse strand, counting down.
TGGTTTTTTTTCTCTATCGTTATATGAGTTTTGAACAGCAGTATACTTCCATGACTACTGTTGCCTTTATTTACTAGACGGATAAATATATATTTTACTCAAAGTCTCATTACAAAGAGACTGGAAGAAGGAAGCAGATTTCTATGCAAATGCTGGAAAATAAAAAAGTCTGAAAAAAAAGTTCACAATTTTGAGTTCATTAATAGTAGAATGATTTTTTTTATGGGATTTTTTTTTTTTTTTTTTTTTAATTTTCTAAAGTAACAGGGGATAAGGTCCCCTTATTATTACAAAATCATGAGTATGTTTTATATTTTTAGGTCTTTCTAAAAAAGGAAACCGACGTCCTCGTATCAGATGTAAGAAGACATTAGAAATAAAACCAAAGATTCCTTTAAAGCAGCCTCAGGTTGAGACCTACACACCAAGGATGAAACAAATGGTAATTTATTAAAATCCTTGAAGTAAACTGCTTGTAACGCTTAAAATACATTGAAAAAAAAATCTTCAAAAACTATGATAATGCTTAACATTTGTCAAGTTCAAAACCCAAAACACAGAAAACAGAATGTCAGTAATGTTTATCTTGATTCTTCTAACAGTTGTCTAGTTCATGATTTATAAAATTTTATCGTTTAATAACATGAGCAACATGAAGGGTGCCACATGTGGAGCAGTATCAGCTTATCCTTCTGGAGCATGTGAGATCACCCCCAGTTTTTCGTGTTGCTTAGTATTTAGTTTTCTATGTTGTGTCTTCTGCAATATTATTTGTCTGTTTGTCTTTTTTATTGTTAGGCATGGCGTTTTCAGTTTATTTTTGATCTATGAGTTTGACTGTCCCTCTGGTATCTTTCTTCCTTCTTTTCGCTTGTTTTGTAGTTTTTGAAATCATCTTTTGTTCTTTTAATAGAGCACACCCTACAATTAAAAGTGGCAAAACATTAAAAATACAGTAAAGCAACTATTTTCAGCTTGCGATTTATTTTATTGACTTTTGTTAGCACACCAATTTGTACAAAATAACAAACATAAATCTTGAATTAGTAAAACACAGATCTTCATTATATAATATATATATATATATATATGTGTGTAAATACTTAAAGAATTTAAGAAAATCATGTAAATTAATCACTGGGAAGTCAACGAGAAATTTTGTAGCACAAAATCAAGTATCAGTGAAAATAAGTTTGTTCACACAAAACTGTTCAGCTGCATAGAGTTTATGTTAAAATATTATTACAAATAGAAATAAGAAGATGTGGTATGATTGCCAATAATACAATTCTCTGTCCAAGTCACAATGAGTAAGTAAAAAATTAAATATCAAAGTATGGTCTTCAACACAGAATCTTGGTTTGCACTGAATACAGTGAATAGCAAGCAATAAAGGGCCTTTAAACCATCAAACGGAAAAACCAAGGGTCTATTAATTATCTATATAAAAGGTTGAAACAAGAAACACTTCTGAACCAAATTAACAAACTTCAACCACTGAACAACAGCTTCCTGACTAAGGACAGGTGAAAACAAATGCAGCTGTTTTGAATGTTTTAACAGGTGCCAACCTTCACCCTAACCTAAAATGTATGATTTTGTGTATTGTAGTCTTCCTGTAGTTCAGATGACACCTTGGAGAGTAGAATGAACAAGGAAAACAAAAGACAGACAAATAGAGTTTCTCTGAAAGACCTGTGTGCTGAAGATAAAAAGAGAGTTGCCAATCTGATTAAGGAGCTTGCAAGGTAATGTGAAGATAGAGTATTTCTGACACAGGTGTACTGAAATAAAGAGATGGACCAAAGTAAATAATATGTTTTTCACACCCATACACATGTGATTTAAACTCTTTTATTTCTGTTTTTCTGAGAGAGGTGTGCTGACATAAAATGAGATGGGTCAAAGTAAATAATATGTATTTCACACCCGTACACATGTGATTTAAACTCTTTTATTTGTGTTTTTCTGAGAGAGGTGTGCTGACATAAAAAGAGATGGGTCAAAGTAAATAATATGTTTTTCACACCCATACACATGTGATCTAAACTTTTTTATTTCCCTTTTTAAATTTTAATTAACAAAAAAAGTGTACTAGTTCAGTAATGATCATCTGGCCCCTAAACAAAAAAGTGTACTTATTCAGTAATGATCAGCTGGCCCCTAAACAAAAAAAGTGTACTAGTTCAGTAATGATCAGCTGGCCTCTAAACAAAAAAAGTGTACTACAATGTAGTTCAGTAATGATCAGCTGGCCCCTAAACAAAAAAGTGTACTAGTTCAGTAATGATCAGCTGGCCCCTAAACAAAAAAGTGTACTAATTCAGTAATGATCAGCTGGCCCCTAAACAAACAAGTGTACTTGTTCAGTAATGATCAGCTGGCCCCTAAACAAAAAAGTGTACTAGTTCAGTAATGATCAGCTGGCCCCTAAACAAAAAAGTGTACTAGTTCAGTAATGATCAGCTGGCCCCTAAACAAAAAAGTGTACTAATTCAGTAATGATCAGCTGGCCCCTAAACAAAAAAGTGTACATGTTCAGTAATAATGAAGTCATACTAATCTCTGAAATATATACAAGAATCTAAAATTAAAAATCCTATACGGCTTACAAATGCCAGTAGCTCCTGACAGGTGCTAAAACATGGTGGGGTTATAAATTACTTAATGCATGGACATTGTATTGTAAAAAAACATATTTATTGAACAGAAGTACAGTGTAACCTGCCTAATCCTACACCTAAGTATTCCAACATCCTGCTTTGGCTGCACATTTTCATGGTCCCAAAATATGTCTATCCTTCCAGAAAAAACCTGAGTATTCCGACACCCTGCTTAAGTCTTACGTTTCAACAAAATTATTAAAATTGCTATATTATGGAGCCAAAATTGGGTCTTACTGGGCCTCTTCCATTGTATAATTCTTATGCAGAGTAGTATTTAAAAAAATGGTCAGGTGTGGCATTGAAAGTTCACAGAATTATCCTGCAAAATAAATTAGTAGGCTCCACAAGGTTTTGGTCATAACTTGTGTTTCTTGTTATATTTAGGGTTGGAGATGAAAAAGAGAAATATCTTGGACAATTAAAAGAGGAGAGAGAAAACTTTGAGGTGCAGGTTTTAAACTTGGTGCAGCAGCAGGAACAGGCACTGAAGGAAAGAGAGGGTATGTTTATGGAAAATTGACCCCATTCCTTCCCTTACAATGTATATATATCAGAATTTGGAATATTGAAGCCTTAAAAACTGGTTACCGTAATCTTATAATGGGGTCTAAGCGTGATGAGGGATTGCCGATTTTTTGTAAGGGCGACATGTGAAAGTCAAATTATTGTGCCGTGAAAACGGGAAATGAAGTCTAGCAGGACACAGAAAATTACAAAAAAAAATTAGAATTGCTTACATACATAGTGTAAGGGGGATACGGGAATCTAACAAAACAATAAGCGGGATCCGGGATAAAAAAAAACCAATGAGACCCCCATGCAACTGCTTGTTGATATCTATGCAAACATTTAAATGCATGGAGTCCAAAAAATCAAAAACAAAGGATTAAGATGAAGTTAAATAAGGAACTGAAAAAAACATTCTTTACAAAAAAATTATGTTGAACTTTTACAGAAGTACAAGAAAGATTATTTCAATGTCACGAACTGTTATCTAAATATCAGGAGCAGATCCTAGAAAAGGAAGAGAAACTGAATGAATCACTCAGGGAACAAGAGGTAAGTCACATGACTTAATCACATGACTTAATGAACCACTCAGGGAACAAGAGGTTAATCACATGACTTAATGAATCACTCAGGGAACAAGATGTTGGTCACATGATTTAATCACATGACTTAATGAATCACCCAGGGAACAAGAGGTTAGTCACATGATTTAATCACATGACTTAATGAATCACTCAGGGAACAAGAGGTTGGTCACATGACTTAAATCACATGACTTAATGAATCACTCAGGGAACAAGAGGTTGGTCACATGATTTAATCACATGACTTAATGAATCACCCAGGGAACAAGAGGTTAGTCACATGACTTAATGAATCACTCAGGGAACAAGAGGTTGGTCACATGATTAAATCACATGACTTAATGAATCTCTCAGGGAACAAGAGGTTAGTCACATGATTTAATCACATGACTTAATCAATCACTCAGGGAACAAGAGGTTGGTCACAGGACTTAAATCACATGACTTAATGAATCACTCAGGGAACAAGAGGTTGGTCACATGATTTAATCACATGACTTAATGAATCACCCAGGGAACAAGAGGTTAGTCACATGACTTAATGAATCACCCAGGGAACAAGAGGTTAGTCACATGACTTAATGAATCTCTTAGGGAACAAGAGGTTAGTCACATTATTTAATCACATGACTTAATGAATCACACAGGGAACAAGAGGTTAGTTACATGACTTAATGAATCACTCAGGGAACAAGAGGTTGGTCACATGATTAAATCACATGACTTAATGAATCACTCAGGGAACAAGAGGTTAGTCACATGATTTCATCACATGACTTAATGAATCACTCAGGGAACAAGAGGTTGGTCACATGAATTAATCACATGACTTAATAAAAGACTCAGGGAACAAGAGGTTAGTGACATGATTTAATCACATGACTTAATGAATCACTTAGTGAACAAGAGGTTAGTCACATGATTTAATCTCATGACTTAATGAATCACCCAGGGAACAAGAGGTTAGTCACATGACTTAATGAATCACTCAGGGAACAAGAGGTTGGTCACATGATTAAATCACATGACTTAATGAATCTCTCAGGGAACAAGAGGTTAGTCACATGATTTAATCACATGACTTAATCAATCACTCAGGGAACAAGAGGTTGGTCACAGGACTTAAATCACATGACTTAATGAATCACTCAGGGACAGGGATGATTCTACTATATAGTTTAGGGCCGCTTAGCGGCCCTCAATTCCTATAGCGGCCCCGAAAAAAATGGGTAAAAATAAATTCCCAATTGAGAAAAAAAAAATATTTCCGGAAATTTTTCCGTTTTTGACTTAGGCAATTACAATTTTCCAGCATTTCTCATCAAAGCGTGTTAAAAGCCTAATAAGAATAATGTCAACGGAAGATTGTTAAGATAAGGTAAATGAGCATATTGTTGTAAGTTTTCTTTCAAAAGTTTAAGAGAAGTTTTTCACTACATTTGGTCTCGTAATTTTAAAGCAGAGTGAGACCTTATAGTTAGAATATCATAAATTTGACAAAAAAATGTTACATGGGAGTATTCAATCTCGTAAAAGCAGATCGCCCAGCAGGTCGATTACAGATGCTTTTTGCCATAATGGGTCTCGTAAAAGCAGACCTTGGCAGGGAGCAAAACTTATTAATTTTGACAATACCTTTGATAAATTTAATGTGCGTCGATCTCGTAAAGGTAGTCCGATATTATTCTGACGCCCAACGGTTGTTTAGCCAGACAAGCTGGGCCGTGTGACCAGCTTGTCTGGCTAAACAGCCGTTGGACGTCGAGTTATTTCGGACTATTGTCAAAGCAGATCGATTAACAGAACTCGTTATCAAATATATTTATGAAAAATATAAATAAGTATTTCTGTCAAAAGTCCGACTGTCTAGGCATTTTAGAATAAAGGACGACATAAACAAATCAATGAAGGATAGAAAAAAAACTCAACTCAATGTTCGGGTTAGTATTTTAAGAAGATACAATGCTATTGGGCACAGAAAAAAATTATTGTTTCTTCATGGAGAATTAAACTTAATCAATATTAAATAAATACAGAATTTACTCTTTTTTGTAGTCTAGATGAAAATGATATGAATAGTGGAAATTATCCAAACAATTAAAATTTGAAAACAAATTATTATGGTTCAATGTTTAAATTTTATTGTCCCTTAGGGTTACACCTAGGGTAAAACTATGACAACCTCCCATATAATTTTATCAGCAACAAAATTGCCAAAAATATCTTACCAAAATAAGACTTAAACCATTGTAAATGCTTTCGTGAATTCAACAGAACTTATGTGCTAGTCCAATTTGAAATTAATTTCAAGCAATGTCAATTTATAAAGATGACTAGTTGTTGTATGACCAATGGATATTTTTATTTGCTATATGTAAAAAGGTTACCATAGCTAAGATGCAAACTACTAAAAGAAGTACAATAAACTTCATGTACATGTAACAACTTTAGTTTTACTCGTCCCAATCGAATGTCAGAATGTCAAGCGATCTGGTAATCATGATATATTTATATACTATTATTTGATAATCCGCTGAGTAGCTCCATCAGGATTATTCAAAATGTTACAACTTCTTACAGCAGTCATTGTATATATAAATATAGGTAAAACTTGATACATTTTCCGTTTTTACAGGAAAATAGTGTTAATTCATCATAGATTTTATGCCGGAAAAAAAATCCCAATTGCATGAAAATTCCCAATTTTGATAGTCAAGGGACCCATTTGAAAACACCTGGAATCACCCCTGCAGGGAACAAGAGGTTGGTCACATGATTTAATCACATGACTTAATGAATCACCCAGGGAACAAGAGGTTAGTCACATGACTTAATGAATCACTCAGGGAACAAGAGGTTGGTCACATGATTAAATCACATGACTTAATGAATCTCTCAGGGAACAAGAGGTTAGTCACATGACTTAATCACATGACTTAATCAATCACTCAGGGAACAAGAGGTTAGTCACATGATTTCATCACATGACTTAATGAATCACTCAGGGAACAAGAGGTTAGTCACATGAATTAATCACATGACTTAATAAAAGACTCAGGGAACAAGAGGTTAGTGACATGATTTAATCACATGACTTAATGAATCACTTAGGGAACAAGAGGTTAGTCACATGATTTAATCTCATGACTTAATGAATCACTCAGGGAACAAGAGGTTATACACATGATTTAATCACATGACTTAATGAATCACTCAGGGAACAAGAGGTTAGTCACATGATTTAATCACATGTCTTAATGAATCACTCAGGGAACAAGAGGTTAGTCACATGATTTAATCACATGTCTTAATGAATCACTCAGGGAACAAGAGGTTAGTCACATGATTTAATCACATGTCTTAATGAATCACTCAGGGAACATGGGGTTAGTCACATGATTTAATCTCATGACTTAATAAAAGAATCAGGGAACAAGAGGTTAGTGACATGATTTAATCACATGACTTAATGAATCACTTAGGGAACAAGAGGTTAGTCACATGATTTAATCACATGTCTTAATGAATCACTCAGGGAACATGGGGTTAGTCACATGATTTAATCTCATGACTTAATGAATCACTCAGGGAACAAGATGTTAGTCACATGATTTAGTCACATGAATTAATAAAAGACTCAGGGAACAATAGGTTAGTCACATGATTTAATCACATGACTTGATGAATCACTTAGGGAACAAGAGGTTGGTCACATGATTTAATCACATGACTTAATGAATCACTCAGAGAACAACAGGTTAGTCACATGATTTAATCTAATGACTTAATGAATCACTCAGGGAACAAGGGGTTAGTCACATGATTTAATCACATGACTTAAAGAATCACTCAGGGAACAAGAGGTTAGTCACATGATTTAATCACATGAATTAATGAATCACTCAGGGAACAAGGGGTTAGTCACATGATTTAATCACATGACTTAATGAATCACTCAGGGAACAAGAGGTTAGTCACATGATTTAATCACATGACTTAATGAATCACTCAGGGAACAAGGGGTTGGTCACACGATTTAATCACATGACTTAATGAATCACTCAGGGAACAAGAGGTTAGTCACATGATTTAATCACATGACTTAATGAATCACTCAGGCCAAGTTCGGATGGAACTAGAGTTCTGACTAGAGTTCCATATGAACGGTAAATAATTTTGAAGAGTAAGGTCTCTAGATTACCAGAAGTACAAGGCCCCTACTCTGAATATGTTTACATTCAAATTTGATTGGATTGACGTCATAACATCCGGGATATCGAGTCGATCTCTAGGAACCCTGCCACAACCAGGGTTCCTCGAGTGTTAATGGCGGAAAAGCTTTATCCAATCATAACAGGTGTTATATATGACCATGTCAATTCAATCTACTCTAGATATCCATCCGAACTTGGCCAAAGGGAACAAGATGTTAGTCACATGATTTAATCACATGAATTAATAAAAGACTGGGGGAACAAGAGGTTAGTCACATGATTTAATCACATGACTTAATGAATCACTTAGGGAACAAGAGGTTAGTGACATGATTTAATCACATGACTTAATGAATCACTCAGGGAACAAGATGGTAGTCACATGATTTAATCACATGACTTAATGAATCACTTAGGGAACAAGAGGTTAGTGACATGATTTAATCACATGACTTAATGAATCACTTTATTATTTACATGTGCAAATTATTTAGATGTTTCTTCAGGAGACATGACCTAATACATGATAGGGGTTTGATAAAGCCTTTGTAACCTCTTTAAGATATCATCACAGCTGACTAATATATCAAGCATGATTGTCATTCATTGTATTACACATGTTATTTACTTGTATCTACAACTAAGTATTTATAAATCATTTATTTTACTTTAGCTCTCACCTGGTTTGACTCAGCATCCATTCCGACTCATAAAGAATGGTCAAAGTTCTCCATTCAGTCAGAGGTCATTGTCTCCTGCCTCCTACCAAGGGAGATCACCCAGGACTCAACCGATGGAGCGTAGATTCAGTCGGGAGGAGGTCAAAGCAAGAGTAGAAAGGCCAGTCACGTCCATGATAGATAAAGAAATAGCCATGCACAAATCTTATGAGGTCCCTAGTACTATCATAGGAGAACCAACCAATCATCGAAGAGAACCGTTAAAATCCACCCTTCCTAGAAACTTCAGGGACCCCATTATGTCCAGTACGCACAAAAGTATGGAAATTCATCCATACATCACTGAATCACAAGATTTAATTCCCCTTATACCAGATACAAGTCCAAGGTCATCTAGAAGTCAAACACCAAGAAGTTCAAGGCTGGATGCACAACAGAAAAATAAGGTACAAAAAACTGCAAGGAATTAATAAAATGCCCTTGGAAATATTAAATTTGTTGAAATTGGCCTTGTTAGCTCTCTTACAAGAACAATTCCTGAAAGATTTTTTTAAAACTTATACTTTATCAGCAATATCTCAGACAAGTTTTATAATGATGGACTATCAAATTTTCTTAAAGAGTTATACCCCTTGGAAATATAAAATGTGACACCTTGGGGATATTGGAACTCTGTTCTGTTATTAATTTTAGAAAACACACATTTTATAAGACACAGTGACCAACACTAAGGAAAATCATGCTTTATATTCAGGAGAATATGGGACTCTTTTGATTCTTTTTCATGAATTTCAATTGAGATCTATCTATAAAGATTCTTTTTTATTATAGATATAGTACTGCCATTATTTTTTTATATAAAGCAACACAAACTTGGTAATAAAAAATCAGATTTTTCCCTACCTAATGTGATAAACACCTATCGTAGCAAAATTTGAGGTAACCATTAAATTTATCAAATATTTCACTGACCTTATATCAAATACATTCAAAGTTAAATAACAGTTGAACAAAATTTAAAGTTGGTTAGTTTGTGTTACTGAAAAGCTGTGTTGATGTTAACTTCCCATTTTTTTCAGAGAAAATTTGTACTTTATTTTGCCTTTTTAACATTTTTTACTAGAGTTTCACTGATCATTCTTTTGTAAACAAACATCTGGCTAACAAACTCTTACGTTTGGTATATAACATCTGGCGTACAAAATCTTAAGTCTGGTATTTAGGATGATTTTATGATAAACATCAGGGGTGGTGTTCTCGAAGCTATTCTAGGATTAGGACGTGTCCTAAGACCATCTCATGACAAGTCTTTGTCCTAAGTCGTGTTCTCGAATCTCTCTTAATTTAGGATATATCACATTGTCTTAACTTTAGAACACCTAATTAGGTGTCTTTATAAGATCATCATGTCTTCATCCTAACATTGTGCATGCTTTTTTCTCATTTTTTTCCTTGAAGATGAACATGACATGAAACGCTTCATCGGTTATTTACCCCGTATAAAGAAATTATATGCATGATTTTAAAATTAAATTCTGTGTTTTACGATTAAACAATGACACTACAAATATTCTCATTTCAAATCAAGTTGTTTTCGCAATCCTTTTTTATTTTCTTTATAAATAAATTTGAAATCATACAATTTATTAAATACATGTAATTGTAAAAAAAAATATTAATTGGTTTCATCTTTAATAAATGTTTTATCAAATAACTACTTTAACTATTTAAATTTTGCAAATAGGATATGTTTAGGAAGTCCTTACATAAGATGCGTCTGAGATAGCTTCTAGACACAACTTAAGAGTGTCCTAAGTTGATCCCTTAGTTCAATGACTTAGATAGAATCTAAGGATACTTTCGAGAACACCATCCATGGCGTACAAAATCTTAAGTCTGGTAATTAGGATTATTTTGTAATAAACATCTGATTTTGCTTAAAATATAATTTGTTTCTATAAGTAAAATGCATTGCTTTTAAATATTATAATTATTTTTGTTTAATAGCCTCGATCAGTTGTTATGATTTCTGAAAATCATGGAGTACAGGTAATATTGTTGTCACAGCAATTTTTGTACTAGAATTTCATCAATGTTCTTATTTTGCAACATTCAGAAAAATTTCATTTAAATCCTTTACAAATGCCAAATACTGCAAATTTACTTTATAATTCAGTACTATTTCAGCCCAAGAAATATTTAACTATGGTTGGCAATGAATTTTTGGGGAAATATTTATGTTATTTGTGAATTGCTTGGTCCAAGAAATTCTCCATTTAGATTTTGGTCACAGTCCATTTTACTTTAATATCTATGTTTATAATCATTGAGTATGTATGAAATATCTGCCACTGGACATTAAGCAAAAGACATTTATTCATGTGCGCTCTTAACAATTTTTTTAGGATATTTCACCAAAAATAAATAAAATAACAGTCTTTATTTCCTATAATTTTTAAAGTTGTTGAAATTTGTTTTTGTAAAGAGTAAAAAGTAAATAAGTAAGGTAAAAAAAAGTTATAGAAGCCATGAAAATCTGCATGTTACAATGTATACAAAGTTGTCTGGTGTTGGAGGCAGTAAATTAGAATGCTTTAAGGTTAAACCTATACTTTAGGGATTATTTGGGACTTTTTCTTGACACCTTTTGTGTGGTAGGCAGTAAATGAGAATGCTGTGAGGTTAAAGCTATACTTTAGGGATTATTTGGGACTTTTTCTTGACACCTTTTGTGTGGTAGGCAGTAAATGAGAATGCTGTGAGGTTAAAGTAATACTTTAGGGATTATTTGGGACTTTTTCTTGACACCTTTTGTGTGGTAGGCTAAATGAGAATGCTGTGAGGTTAAACCTATACTTTAGGGATTATTTGGGACTTTTTCTTGACACCTTATGTGTGGTTTAACTTTGTTTGCTTGAAGGTCTTATATAGAAAAATTTCGTAAAACACTTAATAGCGATATTTTTGCATATTTGACAAAAACACAAAGAAATAAATAAGATTTTGTTCATGAAAAGATAAAGTTTCCTTTATGACCATGGTATTTATCATAACACTTGAAAACTGAAAAAAATACATTTGTAGGATTTTAAGACTACAGTGTAAGTTGGGGAAGTTACATACATATAAATATAAACCACAATTCTGAACACCATGAATTTAATGTACAATGTAGTTAGTTTATACACTGGGTATTCATCACATTGTTTTTGGCTGGTTGCAGATTGATTTGTAATTCACTTCCACATTGTTTACATTGTTACTTGATTCTTTTGATATGTTAGAGCAAAAATAGAACCTAGAAGGTAGATATACAAACGGAATTATTACAAAATATAAAAAAGAAGATGTGGTATAATTGCCAATGAGACAAAAGTCTTTTCATTTAAAGATTTCTGCATGCTACACTTCACAATGCTTCAGTCCACATGAATTTTTACTTTTTTCACCTGCTCACTGTCATGGAAGACAACTCATGTCCACTTTAATTTAACATGAGATTCAATTAACCATGGAATACAATATTTTTTCTTATTTTTCCAAGTTATATATATCATGTATATAGTGTAATCTATTGACAATATTCACTTTTTAGGTTGGTTTCAAAGACAAGTTGGAATCGGATGAGAATTTACAGTATTCCCCCAATCTCCATCAGAGTCACATAGGGGACAGAGAGTACATGAAATACTACAAAAAACTCAAACCAGGTCAACGGAAACGGGAACTACTGAGTCAAAGAGAAAAACTAATGGAGGAACAGAACAGGTTACAGGACGTGCTCCGTGAACAGGAGAGACAATTACAAGACAGACAAAAACAGTTGATTGAAAAACGAAAAATGCAACATGAGAGGATAAATTCATTGGAAGAAAAAATAGCACTAGGCCAACAGGAGGACGGCAGTGTGTTTAATGGAAGGGTAGATAAGTTAGACTTTGACAAGCCTTTGAGTGAAGTAGATGAGGATGATATACCCAATGAAGCAGCTGACATGGTAGAACAAGGTAAATGCATGATCAGGGCTACTTCCTGTATTACATCAGGAAAGCAGCTGACATGGTAGAACAAGGTAAATGCATGATCAGGGCTACTTCCTGTATTACATTAGGAAAGCAGGGTTGAGTTCAATATCGTAGCAGCTACGTAGCGGCTATGTAGCTGCTATGTAGCTGCTATCAATATCTATGTAGCAGCTAGTCTTTAGCTACACGTTCAATAGTCAAAATCTACGTAGCCACTACAATATTGAATGCGGCCCAGTTGACATGGTAGAACAATGTAGAATAAGGTATATGCATGATCAGGGCTACTTCCTGTATTACATCAAAAGCAGCTGACATGGTAGAATAAGGTATATGCATGATCAGGGAATTTCCTGTATTACATCAGGATAATAATAATATTAAAGATAACTGCAAATAGTCAGGTCGTACGACTAGAAATAAGATTTATCTCTCAACCTCACTGTCTGTCCATCACTACTCCTATGTGAATAACATAAAGATGTGGTTTGATTGACAATGAGACTGTTATCCAGAAGAGGCCAAATGAAACAAAGCAGAGAACATATTTAATAAGGACAGCGGCAGATCCAGCAATTTTAAAAGGCGGGGGGGGGGGGGGGGGGGTCCCAACCCAGGACAAAGGGGGGTTTCAACTATATGTCCCCATTCAAATGCATTGATCATCCAAAAAAGGGGGCTTCCACCCCGGAACCCTCCCCCTGGATCTGCTAGGATCTGATCTCCTGTTTTATACATTTAGGTTGCTCATTATTTTTTTTAGATCTAAATTGATTTGTTTTTAAATGTTTAAAGAAATAAACTTGCGTGTAGGATTCTCATAATTATTTTTTACAGGTGAGAAGGCAATGAAGGGATCGAACTCTCTAGTCATTCTGATCAGCAACGGGAAAATTATCACAATCAACAAGTAACATTCTTAATATTTTGTGTGTTTTCCAGGGAGAATTTCACGCCATTCCATCGCCACTTCACCCCTACCTCGTACCCCTCCTACAGCAGAAAAAGGTACCAGTATATCTAGAATAGAATGTTCTGTCCAAGCTAACATTCCTATCACCCCTCCTAGAGTTGATATTGGAACCAGCATCAGTAGAATGGAATATCCCAACCTAGCAGACGACATCCTACACACCCCTTCTAGATATGATGTTGGTACAAGTATTTCTAGAGTGTTACAGCCCAGTAACTATGATGATCAGCTAACACCTACCAAAAGGGATGTAAACAAATTTATTGATAAAATGACAGAGGTCACATCAAATCTGGCTTCCATGAGTCCAGGGTAAGCATTAAGGTCACATCAAATCTGGCTTCCATGAGTCCAGGGTAAGCATTAAGGTCACATCAAATCTGGCTTCCATGAGTCCAGGGTAAGGATGTCAAATGTTTACTAAGCTGTGATGGATTTTGACTGAATAGAAAACCTCTTTATGACCCCCTGGTCTTGAGATCATAAAAATTAGGTATTATAATCACACTCATTCATGTTCATCTTGTTCCAACTTTGGTTTCCTGAATGTTTTATGCAATACAATAATGGTGTAAATAAAGGGGAATATGTCCCCTTTCTTGTTTGAAATATTTTAGAATCATGTCAAATGTTTACTAAGCTGTGATGGATTTTGACAGGAAAACCTCTTTATGACCCCCTAGTCTTGTAGTGCTCCCCCTTTGAAAAGGATGATATGTACTATCCTTTCATTTATTTTAAGAAATGATCAGACAAGATTACTATTTTACATCTATTTTTTATGTGCTTGTTGAATACAGAATGTATAATGATATACCAATATTCCTCAGTCTGTCAACACTTAGTATGATAACTCTAAGGAATTAATTTATGAAGGGTTGAAAATGGCCCTAAAAAATGATTATTTTTTTCTACTAAAAAAGATGAATACCACTGACAACAGTATACAAACCTAACATAGAAAACATTAACATTGACACTTCGGTGTTGACATGAATATCAATAATGTGGTCATTTTTATAAATTTCCTGTTTACAAAACTTTGAATTTTTGGAAAAACTAAGGATTTTCTTATCCCAGGCATAGATTACCTTAGCATTATTTGGCACAACTTTTTGGAATTTTGGATCCTCTATGCTCTTCAACTTTGTACTTGTTTGCTTTATAAATATTTTGATATGAGCGTCACTGATGAGTCTTATGTAGACGAAACGCGCATCTGGCATACTAAATTATAATCCTGGTACCTTTGATAACTATAACTAAGCCAAACCCTGCCAAAAACCAAGGGTGTTCTCTGGTGCTTCAGAAAGGTAAGCAGATCCTGCTCCATATGTGGCACCTGTTGTGTTACAAACCCTGCCAAAAACCAAGGGTGTCCTCAGGTGCTTCAGAAGGGTAAGCAGATCCTGCTCCATATGTGGCACCTGTTGTGTTACAAACCCTGCCAAAAACCAAGGGTGTCCTCAGGTGCTTCAGAAGGGTAAGCAGATCCTGCTCAATATGTGGCACCTGTTGTGTTACAAACCCTGCCAAAAACCAAGGGTGTCCTCAGGTGCTTCAGAAGGGTAAGCAGATCCTGCTCCATATGTGGCACCTGTTGTGTTACAAACCCTGCCAAAAACCAAGGGGGTCCTCAGGTGCTTCAGAAGGGTTAGCAGATCCTGCTCCATATGTGGCACCTGTTGTGTTACAAACCCTGCCAAAAACCAAGGGTGTCCTCAGGTGCTTCAGAAGTGTAAGCAGATCCTGCTCAATATGTGGCACCTGTTGTGTTACAAACCCTGCCAAAAACCAAAGGTGTCCTCAGGTGCATCAGAAGGGTAAGCAGATCCTGCTCCATATGTGGCAGCTGTTGTGTTACAAACCCTGCCAAAAACCAAGGGTGTTCTCATGTGCTTCAGAAGGGTAAACAGATCCTGCTCAATATGTGGCACCTGTTGTGTTACAAACCCTGCCAAAAACCAAGGGTGTCCTCAGGTGCTTCAGAAGGGTTAGCAGATCCTGCTCAATATGTGGCACCTGTTGTGTTACAAACCCTGCCAAAAACCAAGGGTGTCCTCAGGTGCTTCAGAAGGGTAAGCAGATCCTGCTCCATATGTGGCACCTGTTGTGTTACAAACCCTGACAAAAACCAAGGGTGTCCTCAGGTGCTTCAGAAAGGTAAGCAGATCCTGCTCCATATGTGGCACCTGTTGTGTTACAAACCCTGCCAAAAACCAAGGGTGTCCTCAGGTGCTTCAGAAAGGTAAGCAGATCCTGCTCCATATGTGGCACCTGTTGTGTTACAAACCCTGCCAAAAACCAAGGGTGTCCTCAGGTGCTTCAGAAGGGTAAGCAGGTCATGCTCCATATGTGGCACCTGTTGTGTTACAACTGCCAAAAACCAAGGGTGTTCTCAGGTGCTTCAGAAGGGTAAGCAGGTCCTGCTCCATATGTGGCACCTGTTGTGTTACAAACCCTGCCAAAAACCCAAGGGTGTCCTCAGGTGCTTCAGAAGGGTAAGCAGATCCTGCTCCATATGTGGCACCTGTTGTGTTACAAACCCTGCCAAAAACCAAGGGTGTCCTCAGGTGCTTCAGAAAGGTAAGCAGATCCTGCTCCATATGTGGCACCTGTTGTGTTACAAACCCTGCCAAAAACCAAGGGGGTCCTCAGGTGCTTCAGAAAGGTAAGCAGATCCTGCTCCATATGTGGCACCTGTTGTGTTACAAACCCTGCCAAAAACCAAGGGTGTCCTCAGGTGCTTCAGAAGGGTAAGCAGATCCTGCTCCATATGTGGCACCTGTTGTGTTACAAACCCTGCCAAAAACCAAGGGGGTCCTCAGGTGCTTCAGAAGGGTAAGCAGATCCTGCTCCATATGTGGCACCTGTTGTGTTACAAACCCTGACAAAAACCAAGGGGGTCCTCAGGTGCTTCAGAAGGGTAAGCAGATCCTGCTCCATATGTGGCACCTGTTGTGTTACAAACCCTGCCAAAAACAAAGGGTGTCCTCAGGTGCTTCAGAAGGGTAAGCAGATCCTGCTCCATATGTGGCACCTGTTGTGTTACAAACCCTGCCAAAAACCAAGGGTGTCCTCAGGTGCTTCAGAAGGGTAAGCAGATCCTGCTCCATATGTGGCACCTGTTGTGTTACAAACCCTGCCAAAAACCAAGGGTGTCCTCAGGTGCTTCAGAAAGGTAAGCAGATCCTTCTCCATATGTGGCACCTGTTGTGTGGTACAAACCCTGCCAAAAACCAAGGGTGTCCTCAGGTGCTTCAAAAAGGTAAGCAGATCCTGCTCCATATGTGGCACCTGTTGTGTTACAAACCCTGCCAAAAACCAAGGGTGTCCTCAGGTGCTTTAGAAGGGTAAGCAGGTCCTGCTCCATATGTGGCACCTGTTGTGTTACAAACCCTGCCAAAAACAAAGGGTGTCCTCAGGTGCTTCAGAAAGGTAAGCAGATCCTGCTCCATATGTGGCACCTGTTGTGTGGTACAAACCCTGCCAAAAACCAAGGGTGTCCTCAGGTGCTTCAGAAAGGTAAGCAGATCCTGCTCCATATGTGGCACCTGTTGTGTGGTACAAACCCTGCCAAAAACCAAGGGTGTCCTCAGGTGCTTCAGAAAGGTAAGCAGATCCTGCTCCATATGTGGCAAATGTTGTGTTACAAACCCTGCCAAAAACCAAGGGTGTCCTCAGGTGCTTCAGAAGGGAAAGCAGGTCCTGCTCCATATGTGGCACCTGTTGTGTTACAAACCCTGCCAAAAACCAAGGGTGTCCTCAGGTGCTTAAGAAGGGTAAGCAGGTCCTGCTCCATATGTGGCACCTGTTGTGTTACAAACCCTGCCAAAAACCAAGGGTGTCCTCAGGTGCTTCAGAAAGGTAAGCAGGTCCTGCTCCATATGTGGCACCTGTTGTGTTACAAACCCTGTCAAAAACAAAGGGTGTCCTCAGGTGCTTCAGAAGGGTAAGCAGATCCTGCTCCATATGTGGCACCTGTTGTTTTACAAACCCTGCCAAAAACCAAGGGTGTCCTCAGGTGCTTCAGAAAGGTAAGCAGATCCTGCTCCATATGTGGCACCTGTTGTTTTACAAACCCTGCCAAAAACCAAGGGTGTCCTCAGGTGCTTCAGAAAGGTAAGCAGATCCTGCTCCATATGTGGCACCTGTTGTGTTACAAACCCTGCCAAAAACCAAGGGTGTCCTCAGGTGCTTCAGAAGGGTAAGCAGGTCCTGCTCCATATGTGGCACCTGTTGTGTTACAAACCCTGCCAAAAACCAAGGGTGTCCTCAGGTGCTTCAGAAGGGTAAGCAGATCCTGCTCCATATGTGGCACCTGTTGTGTGGTACAAACCCTGCCAAAAACCAAGGGTGTCCTCAGGTGCTTCAGAAAGGTAAGCAGATCCTGCTCCATATGTGGCACCTGTTGTGTGGTACAAACCCTGCCAAAAACCAAGGGTGTCCTCAGGTGCTTCAGAAAGGTAAGCAGATCCTGCTCCATATGTGGCAAATGTTGTGTTACAAACCCTGCCAAAAACCAAGGGTGTCCTCAGGTGCTTCAGAAGGGAAAGCAGGTCCTGCTCCATATGTGGCACCTGTTGTGTTACAAACCCTGCCAAAAACCAAGGGTGTCCTCAGGTGCTTCAGAAGGGTAAGCAGGTCCTGCTCCATATGTGGCACCTGTTGTGTTACAAACCCTGCCAAAAACCAAGGGTGTCCTCAGGTGCTTCAGAAAGGTAAGCAGGTCCTGCTCCATATGTGGCACCTGTTGTGTTACAAACCATGTCAAAAACAAAGGGTGTCCTCAGGTGCTTCAGAAGGGTAAGCAGATCCTGCTCCATATGTGGCACCTGTTGTTTTACAAACCCTGCCAAAAACCAAGGGTGTCCTCAGGTGCTTCAGAAAGGTAAGCAGATCCTGCTCCATATGTGGCACCTGTTGTTTTACAAACCCTGCCAAAAACCAAGGGTGTCCTCAGGTGCTTCAGAAAGGTAAGCAGATCCTGCTCCATATGTGGCACCTGTTGTGTTACAAACCCTGCCAAAAACCAAGGGTGTCCTCAGGTGCTTCAGAAGGGTAAGCAGGTCCTGCTCCATATGTGGCACCTGTTGTGTTACAAACCCTGCCAAAAACCAAGGGTGTCCTCAGGTGCTTCAGAAGGGTAAGCAGATCCTGCTCCATATGTGGCACCTGTTGTGTTACAAACCCTGACAAAAACCAAGGGGGTCCTCAGGTGCTTCAGAAGGGTAAGCAGATTCTGCTCCATATGTAGCACCTGTTGTGGTACAAACCCTGCCAAAAACCAAGTGTGTCCTCAGGTGCTTCAGAAAGGTAAGCAGATCCTGCTCCATATGTGGCACCTGTTGTGTTACAAACCCTGACAAAAACCAAGGGTGTCCTCAGGTGCTTCAGAAAGGTAAGCAGATCCTGCTCCATATGTGGCACCTGTTGTGTTACAAACCCTGCCAAAAACCAAGAGTGTCCTCAGGTGCTTCAGAAGGGTAAGCAGATCCTGCTCCATATGTGGCACCTGTTGTGTTACAAACCCTGCCACAAACCAAGGGTGTCCTCAGGTGCTTCAGAAGGGTAAGCAGATCCTGCTCCATATGTGGCACCTGTTGTGTTACAAACCCTGCCAAAAACCAAGGGTGTCCTCAGGTGCTTCAGAAGGGTAAGCAGATCCTGCTCCATATGTGGCACCTGTTGTGTTACAAACCCTGCCAAAAACAAAGGGTGTCCTCAGGTGCTTCAGAAGGGTAAGCAGATCCTGCTCCATATGTGGCACCTGTTGTGTTACAAACCCTGCCAAAAACCAAGGGTGTCCTCGGGTGCTTCAGAAGAGTAAGCAGATCCTGCTCCATATGTGGCACCTGTTGTGTTACAAACCCTGCCAAAAACAAAGGGTGTCCTCAGGTGCTTCAGAAGGGTAAGCAGATCCTGCTCAATATGTGGCACCTGTTGTGTTACAAACCCTGCCAAAAACCAAGGGTGTCCTCAGGTGCTTCAGAAAGGTAAGCAGATCCTGCTCCATATGTGGCACCTGTTGTGTTACAAACCCTACCAAAAACCAAGGGTGTCCTCAGGTGCTTCAGAAGGGTAAGCAGATCCTGCTCCATATGTGGCACCTGTTGTGTTACAAACCCTGCCAAAAACCAAGGGTGTCCTCAGGTGCTTCAGAAGGGTAAGCAGATCCTGCTCCATATGTGGCACCTGTTGTGTGGTACAAACCCTGCCAAAAACCAAGGGTGTCCTCAGGTGCTTCAGAAGGGTAAGCAGATCCTGCTCCATATGTGGCACCTGTTGTGTTACAAACCCTGCCAAAAACCAAGGGTGTCCTCAGGTGCTTCAGAAAGGTAAGCAGATCCTGCTCCATATGTGGCACCTGTTGTGTGGTACAAACCCTGCCAAAAACCAAGGGTGTCCTCAGGTGCTTCAGAAAGGTAAGCAGATCCTGCTCCATATGTGGCACCTGTTGTGTTACAAACCCTGCCAAAAACCAAGGGTGTCCTCAGGTGCTTCAGAAGGGTAAGCAGATCCTGCTCCATATGTGGCACCTGTTGTGTGGTACAAACCCTGCCAAAAACCAAGGGTGTCCTCAGGTGCTTCAGAAAGGTAAGCAGATCCTGCTCCATATGTGGCACCTGTTGTGTTACAAACCCTGCCAAAAACCAAGGGTGTCCTCAGGTGCTTCAGAAAGGTAAGCAGATCCTGCTCCATATGTGGCACCTGTTGTGTTACAAACCCTGCCAAAAACCAAGGGTGTCCTCAGGTGCTTCAGAAAGGTAAGCAGATCCTGCTCCATATGTGGCACCTGTTGTGTTACAAACCCTGCCAAAAACCAAGGGTGTCCTCAGGTGCTTCAGAAGGTAAGCAGATCCTGCTCCATATGTGGCACCTGTTGTGTTACAAACCCTGCCAAAAACCAAGGGTGTCCTCAGGTGCTTCAGAAAGGTAAGCAGATCCTGCTCCATATGTGGCACCTGTTGTGTGGTACAAACCCTGCCAAAAACCAAGGGTGTCCTCAGGTGCTTCAGAAGGGTAAGCAGATCCTGCTCCATATGTGGCACCTGTTGTGTTACAAACCCTGCCAAAAACCAAGGGTGTCCTCAGGTGCTTCAGAAAGGTAAGCAGATCCTGCTCCATATGTGGCACCTGTTGTGTTACAAACCCTGCCAAAAACCAAGGGTGTCCTCAGGTGCTTCAGAAAGGTAAGCAGATCCTGCTCTATATGTGGCACCCGTTGTGTTACTTTTATATGTATATGTACAAACTGAGTTATATAAAGTCTGATATAATAAGTTACACAATTGACCCTAAAATCAAAATTTTAGCAATCTATGATTTCATGTTGTCTTCATCTTGGTTTAACTTTGTGATTTCCTGAATGTGTTATTCAAAATAATGGGGTTAAGCAAGGGGTAACATGCCCCCTTTCTTGTTTGCAATATTGTTAAATGATTTGGAGTTTGTTTTACAGACAAATAACTGTAAAGGCCTTTTCTCAGTCACAGATCGATGAAATATAATATAATTGATGTGATTTTTTCCCATATTCTAACTTTAATTCATAAGTCTAAAACACTTAACTCCAAAACACTGTAAATTCAGAAATTATTGTGTGCATTTATTATTGCGATTTTGTCATTTTAGACTAAAATGCGATTTTAATTTTTGCGATTTTGAGAAAAAAATCCTGTTTGACTCATATAATAAATTTCTAATTGCGAGTTTTAATTATTGCAATGATAACCCTGTCCCATTTTTCGCAATAATAAAAACATCGCAATAATTTCTGAATTTACAGTATATGGTTTTTTCACAGGTCTCCTGGTGTTAGTAGACAGGGTAATTTGCCCTTACCTGCCAATAGAGGACGAAGTAATTTATCACCTGCTGTAA